>NC_141876.1:204190807-204493837 GCF_056163025.1 Triticum urartu | reverse complement strand
TACAAATGTAATCATAGCATATACATACAAATAGTCTCATCAAATCATGTCATCATCATAATCATCATCCAACACAAAGTGGTCTCTCGTCATCATCTCGAAAATAGTGATACAAGTCTCGATTACATGCAACTAAATCTTCATCCATCGAAACAATGATATACGCGAGAAGAGCTATCACTTTGCGTGAACCTAAATGTAACAGCCCGTATGTAACTTGCCATATTTGTATTCCAACTCTTGCCATTTTCGGCACTAAGTTATGTTATTTCTTCGTTGTCGGGTTTTTGTCTTTGACATGCATCTCATATCATGTCATCATGTGCATCGCATTTGCATACGTGTTCATCTCATGCATCCGAGCATTCTCCCCGTTGTCCGTTTTGCATTCTGACGCTCATATATCCTCCAGTGTCCGCTTTACCTCTTTTCGTGTGCGGGTGTTAAACATTTTCGGATTGGACTGAGACTTGCCAAGCGGCCTTGGTTTACTACCGGTAGACCGCCTGTCAAGTTTCGTGCCGTTTGGACTTCGTTTGATACTCCAACGGTTAACCGAGGAGCCGAGAAGGCCTCGTGTGTGTTGCAGCCCAACACCCCTCCAAAGTGGCCCAAAACTCACCTAAACCTCCTCCATCATCTAGGCCGTTCGATCACGATCGTGTGGCTGCAAAACGTGCTCAATTTAGAGCCTCCTAGCTCCTCCTACCTATAAAAAGGCCTCTCTCCCCGAAAATTCCGGATCCAATCCTTCCTAACCCTAGTTCCCCTCGTCCCTCTGCGCGCCAGACGTGTCCGGGCCGCGCCGGACACTTCTGCCGCCGCCAATCCTGCGCCTCCACATGGCGACCGCCACCCTCTCCGCCGCCGGCCCGGGCGAGCCCACGCCTGACCCTCTCGGCCCATCGCCGCGCCCCTCCTCCCTGCCGCGCCGCCTGCACCGCTCGTCGGCCCCGCCGCCGCACGCTCCGCTCCGGCCACCGCCATTGCCGCCTCGCCACCTCGCCTTCGTCGCCGGGCATTGCGCCACCGCACCGCCCCGTGCCGCGGCTGCCGCCCCTCGCCGCCTCGCTCCGCCGCCTCGTCGCCGGCGCGCCGTCCCCGACCCCAGCGAGCTCCTCCGGACCCATCGAAGTCCGGCCACCACGTCCCCATCTCCGGCGAGCTCGAGGTCAAACCTCGGGTTCCGCGCCGCTACAGTACCCGATCCGGATCCAGATCTAGAAACTTGGGTTGACTTTTTGCCCTAACCCTAGTAATTTTTTGCACTTTTCATCGCATCATAACTCAGCATCCGTAGCTCCGTTTTGTGCGTGTAGCATATCAAATTGTTCGTCTCGACGAGTACTTCATTTCATCTCATTGCATCATGATCATTTGAGCTCATCTTGATGCCCTAAATGCTGTTGGAAGAGTTCTAGTTTATATTAGTTTCAGATTCTTATCAGTAATTGGACATTTGTCATTTTTGCCATGATTGATGTGTGCCTCCTATGAACTTGAGCTCTACATGAGTTTTGAAGTATGACATGCCATCTTTATAGGGGTGTATGCCATGTATTTTTGCGATCTTTGTGGTGACTAGCACAAGCATGCAAAGTAGCCCTCGTAATGTTGCTGATTTCAGGGTCTTTGCCCTGTCAATATTTTTATGCCGTGTGTTCTTGTTGCTACAGAGTGATCCATGCCTCTTTTGATCGTGATCAGTAAGGATTTTTTTGTAGATATTATTGTGCTTTATCCATCCATGTCTTTGTTTGCAATTATGGAGCACCTAGCTTGACTCAATTGAGCTCTACTTTTGCTCTAAAATGTTCCTGGCAGAATGTTTACTTGTTAAGCATTTTGCCGAGCTTGTTGTAGTTGATCCATGCATGATATGATGTTGTTCTTGCCATGTTTAGCTTCTATGCCATGTCTACTTGATGGGTGTATGCTTAGTTTATCATGCAATTCCTTGTGGTGATTGCATCGAGCTCGTAAACATGCCTACTTAATATCTGTTTTCCCATGTTCCAGTTTTCTACTAAGTCTGAATCTATTAATGATAATTACTATGTTCACATGGTTGTCATTGTATTTTCTGTTCCCTTTTGGCTTATGGTCAGTAAGGGACTTTTGTTGTATGCTTTGAGTATCTTCATGCCATGCCTTGCTTTGACATGATATGTTCCTGTAGCATGTTGTTGTCTTTCTCTAAACATTCCTTCCTGATGTTAAATTCCTAACATGTTATTTTCTCTAAGTCTGTAACCTGTTATCTTTTGCACTTTTGCCATGCTTGTTTGAACCTTCTATTGAGTGAATTAGCCATAGCTCAGTGTTCATCTTTTGTCAAGCATCTTGAGTGGATCCCTTCCATGTATTTTGTTGCTATGTTAGAGTGCAGTAGCTTGTTGTTCTTGATGCATTTAGATGGCCTCATGCTGTTAATCGCAGACCGGTGCCATATTTGTTTTGCTTGCCATTTGCAAACCGTGCATCCAATTCCGGTGATCTTTATATAGATTTCGACCGAAATCAACTCATCTTTCCAGTGGCACTCTTGGTTTTCCAGGTTGAGGCCAGGTTCAATCTTTCCTTTCTGAAACATGCATATGCATCGCATATCACATCCCGCATATAATGCCATGTTTTGCATCATGTTGTTTGTGCATTGCACGTGGTTGATTGTGTCTCCCTTTGCTTGTGTTCTTGCTTGGGTAAAGCCGGGAGACGAGTACGTGATTGAGGAACCCGTTGAGTACGCTTACAAGGAGCAAGCTAACGTCAACTCGGAGAACTTTGCAGGCAAGATGACCATACCCTCAAAATCACTTCTATCTTTGCTTGCTGGATGCTCGCTCTTTTGCTATGCCTATGCTATGATACCTACCACTTGCTTATCATGCCTCCCATATTGCCATGTCAAACCTCTAACCCACCTTGTCCTAGCAAACCGTTGGTTGGCTATGTTACCGCTTTGCTCATCCCCTCTTATAGCGTTGCTAGTTGTAGGTGAAGATTGGAGTTTGTTCCTTGTTTGAACATGTTTATTGTTGGGATATCATTATTATATCTTGTCTACTTTAATGCATCTATATACTTGGTAAAGGGTGGAAGGCTCGGCCTTATGCCTGGTGTTTTGTTCCACTCTTGCCGCCCTAGTTTCTGTCATACCGGTGTTATGTTCCTTGATTTTGCGTTCCTTACACGGTTGGGTTATAATGGGAACCCCTTGACAGTTCGCCTTGAATAAAACTCCTCCAGCAAGGCCCAACCTTGGTTTTACCATTTGCCACCTAGCCCTTTTCTCTTGGGTTTCGCAGACTCAAGGGTCATCTTTATTTTTAAACCCCCTCGGGCCAGTGCTCCTCTAAGTGTTTGTCCAAACTGGGCGATGTACGGTGCCACTAGGGGCAACTCTGGGCTGGCCTACCCGACGTATTGCTCATCCGTTATGCCCTGAGAACGAGATATGCGCAGCTCCTATCAGGATTCGTCGGCACATTCGGGTGGCTTTGCTGGTTCATTTTTACCATCGTCGAGATGTTTTGTAACCGGGATTCCGAGTCTGATCGGATCGTCTAGGGAGAAGGAATATCCTTCGTTGACCGTGAGAGCTTGTGATGGGCTAGGTTGGGACACCCCTGCAGGGATTTAAAATTTCGAAAGCCGTGCCCGCGGTTATGGGCAGATGGGAATTTGTTAATGTCCGGTTGTCGAAAACCTTAAACTTAACTTAATTAAAATGAATCAACTGAGTGTGTGGCCGTTATGGTCTCTTTTCGGCGGAGTCCGGGAAGAGAACATGGTCTCGTTTTATGCTTGAACACAGGTTGTTCTAGGATCACTTCTTGATCATAGTTCATCGATCGTGCCTTTCCCTTCTCTTCTCTCTCTCATTTGCGTATGTTAGCCACCATATATGCTAGTGCTTGCTGCAGCTCGACCTCATACCTTTTACCCTACCTATAAGCTTAAATAGTCTTGATCGCGAGGGTGTGAGATTGCTGAGTCCCCGTGACTCACAGATTACTTCCAAAACCAGATGCAAGGACCTATGATACCGCTCCAGGAGATTCGACTGAGCTCAAGTGGGAGTTCGATGAGGACTCAGGACGATACTATGTTTCCTTTCCAGTGGTGCCCGGTTGGGGCGATCGGGAACTTTGTTGCATTGGGGGTTGTTCTTTATTTTGGTTCCATAGTCGGACCTTGATTGTATCTGGATTAATGTAATGATATTTATGCTATTGTGTGATGTGGCGAGTGTAAGCCAACTATGTATCTCTTTTCCTTATTCATTACATGGGTTGTGTGAAGATTACCACACTTGCGATATTGCTTACAATGCGGTTATACCTCTAAGTCGTGCTTCGACACTTGGGAGATATAGCCGCATCGTGGGCGTTACAAGTTGGTAATCAGAGCCTTCCCCGACTTAGGATCCCCCTGCTTGATCGAATCGCTGGCGTTGTTGAGTCTAGAAAACTGTTTTGAGTCATTTAGGATTATATATATCGGAGAGTAGGATTACTTTTACTCCTCAGTCCCTTCGTCGCTCTGGTGAGGCATCCTGACGTAGATTTTTGACTCTTCTCTTCTCAAATTTCACTAAAAAAAATTAGTATCACGCGGGTATCTTGGAATCGTTTCGATGGTTTTGTGACGAGAACATTGTTCTTGGTGCCTCCTGACATTTAGGGGTTATGGCGGTGTCCCGGGGAGTTGAGCTCCGAGGTGTTGTCGTCATAATTTTATCATTGCAATTCTGGAATACGTAAGTTTTGCCGACATCGAAAATCTCTTTTATGCAGTTGTTGGTGAGATAACCTCGACGCCACCCAGTACTGGGGCGGGAGTTCGGGAGTATTGCCATAACTCATATAACGGATGCTTTTCGAAGGTTGAGGTAAATGATTTCCGAAGTTTCTTGGTTATGTGTTGAAGGATGGATATAGCTGGATATAGGATTTGACAGCTTTGGGTGAGATATTATGCTTCCCCTGTATCCCCAACACCTGATTGCATAACCGGGAGAGGTTCGGGAGTTTCATAGGTGGGAATTCATGTAGCTCTAGTATTTCTTCTGCGGATATCTGGTTTGTGATTGGGTAATCCTCACCAAGTATTTGTTCTTGTCCGTACCTTGTTCTTTTATTCTTCTACCTCTATCTAAAGTGGCTTCTCAATTTATGGAAATGTGACCATTTCAATTGGAATGCATTCGTTCATTTTGTTCGGATGTTAAGACTATATGTTGCAATTTCGATCCGTTTGATTAAGCTTGGAAGTATGTCTGTCAAGATGCTAACGGATGTCACCATCTTTAGGATGGCTCCTCCAACGCGTCAGAATCCTGAACCGCCGCCACCACCTCCACCTCCGGAGGCATGGCAAGCTGTGATGGCCACTACCAATGCCAACACGCAACTGATCATGCAAATTTTGCAAGAGAGCAACCAAGGGAACCAAGGCCATGGCAACAATCAGAATCAGTTTGCTACACTCAACAATTTCCTCGCAAACCAGCCAAAGACATTCAGCAACTGTGTCGAGGCAACAGACGCTGATGATTGGCTCATGGATATCGGCAAGCATTTCGAGTGCAGCAACGTCAGGCCTAAGGACTTTGTCAAGTTTGCCTCGTTCCAACTCAACGACCAAGCTGCAAAATGGTATCAGCAATACAAAGATTCCAGAGGAGGTCGTGTGATTACCTGGGATGAATTCCGTCAAGACTTCAAAGCTCACCACATTCCTCAGAGTATTGTTGAGAGCAAGCGTGAGGAGTTCCGCAATCTGAAGCAAGGCAGCTTGTCTGTTTACCAGTATAACATCATGTTCCAGAAGCTCGCTCGTTTCGCTAAGCAAGACGTCCCTAACGAGAAGAGCATGATTTATCAGTTCAGATGTGGCCTCAGAGAAGATCTCCAACTAGCTCTTGTGCTTTTTGAGCCGCAAAAGTACGATGAGTTTTACAACATGGCACTGAAACAAGAGACTACTCAACTCAAGTGCGATGCTTCCAAGAAACGAGTTAGAGATGCAACTCCTTCTTTCTCAACTCAAGTGGCAACTAAGCAGCAAAAGTATTGGTTGCCTCCTCCTCCTCCGTTCCGTCAGCCTTATCAGCAGAAGAGCAAAGGTGGCAATGGATCTTCCAACCCACCCAACCCAGGCTTTCAGAACAAGACTTTGTCTCGTGCTCCAAGATTAAGTGCTCTGTATCACCGTCCGCTCTCGGAGGTCACGTGCAACAAGTGTCAGCAGAAGGGTCACTATGCCAACAAATGCTTCAATCAGAGGCGTCTTCCTCCTCCTCCTCCTATGAGGTCTGCCAGTACCGCAGTGGTCAAGCATAATGCCAAGTCTGCTAAGATCCACATGATGAACGCAGCTCAGGCAGAGGACTCGTCAGATGTGATCATGGGTAACCTTCCTGTTAACGATATTCCTGCAAGAGTTCTTTTTGATAGTGGTGCATCCTTGTCATTCATATCGAAGCCTTTTGCATCCATGCACGATTTGCATACTGTAGATTTGCCTAAGCCGATAGCGGATTCCTCTCCGGGTTTGTTCATGAACACCAAAATGATGGCTCCGGATGTCACTATCACGTTGGGCGATGATAAGTTTCTTTCTTCTCCAATGGTCCTTGGTAACTCAGATATCGATCTTATTCTCGGAATGGATTGGCTTTCTAAGCACAAGGCTTAGCTTGATTGTGCTGCCAGGCAGATTCAATTGACACATTCGTCTGAGGATGTAATCGTCTTCGCTGCTCGTGATGATACCATTCGACTGTTTTCTCTCAATGAGAAGGGCGAGTTGGATGCCATCTCTCATATTCTAGTCATTTGCGAATATCAAGACGTCTTTCCAGAAGAGCTTCCAGGAATGCCTCCGCACCGGCTAGTTGAATTCGTCATCGATCTTGAGCCTAGCATGGAACCTGTTTGCAAACGTCTTTACAAGCTTGGACCTAAAGAGTTGAAGGAGCTGAAGAAGCAACTCAATATTCAAGAGCGTATGGGTCTCATCCGACCATGTTCTTCTCCATGGGGTTGTGGTGTTCTTTTCATCAAGAAGAAGGATGGAACGGACCGACTTTGTGTCGACTACCGGCCATTGAACAAGAAGACTATAAAGAACAAGTACCCACTTCCCAACATCAATGAGATTTTTGAACAACTCAAAGGTGCTCAAGTATTCTCCAAGCTTGACCTCGGGTATGGGCTATCATCAGATTTGCATTCGTGCAGAAGATATCCCCAAGACAGCATTCAGAACAAGCTATGGTTCTTATGAATACACTGTCATGTCTTTCGGCCTTGTCAATGCTCCTCCTACATTCTCTCGCATGATGAACTTCATCTTCAACGCCTACACAAATGACTTCGTCTTGGTCTACCTCGATGACATTTTGGTATTTTCCAAGAACAAGGAGGATCATGCCAAGCATTTGAGATTGGTGCTGGACAAACTCAGAGAACATCAGTTCTATGCGAAGTTTTCAAAGTGCGAGTTTTGGCTCGATGAGGTTCTCTACCTTGGGCATATCATCTCCGCCAAGGGCATAGCTGTTAATGCTAAGAAGGTGTCTGCAATTGTGAATTGGGAACCACCTCAGAATGTGAAGCAACTCCGCGGCTTCCTTGGGCTCGCAAGCTATTGTCGAAGGTTCGTTGAGAACTTCTCTAAGACCGTGAAGCCTCTTTCCAACCTTCTCCATAAGCATGTGAAGTATGTCTGGTCGCCTGAATGTGACATCGCTTTCAACACCCTGAAAGAGAAATTGGTCACTGCTCCAGTTCTGACTCCTCCTGATGAATCCAAACCGTTCGAAGTTTTCTGTGATGCTTCCCTTCAAGGTCTTGGTGCAGTGTTGATGCAAGAGAAGAAAGTTGTGGCCTATACCTCTCGCCAGTTGAAGCCTAACAAAAAGAACTACCCCACTCATGACCTCAAGTTGGCGGCAGTTGTCCATGCTCTTTTAACATGGAAACATCTCTTATTGGGAAGAAAAGTGGACATCTTCACTGATCATAAGAGTCTCAAGTACATCTTCACTCAGCCAAACCTCAACCTCATGCAGACTCATTGGGTCGAACTAATTCGAGAGTATAATCCGAGTATCGAATATACTCCAGGCAAGGCCAATGTAATTGCTGACGCTTTGAGCAGAAAGGCTTACTGCAATAGTTTGATTCTCAAGCCTTACCAGCCAGAGCTTTGTGAAGCTTTTGGCAAACTCAATCTCCAAGTTGTTCCTCAAGGATTCCTTGCCAACCTCCAAGTCGCTCCTACTTTGGAAGATCAGATTTGTGAGGCTCAACTTCTTGATGCTATGGTGAAGAAGGTGAAGATTGGGATTGCCAAGAGTCAACCCAAGTAAAAGTGCTATCGTCTCGATGACAAGGATACTCGAATTTTGAGGATCATATTGTTGTGCCTAAGGGTGACCTTCATCAAGTCATTATGAACGAGGCTCACAATTCACTCCTCTCTATTCACCCTGGAAGTACAAAGATGTACCAGGACCTCAAGCAGTCATATTGGTGGACTCGAATGAAGCGCGAGATTGCTCAGTTCGTGAATGAATGTGGTGTCTGCAGAAGAGTGAAAGCAGAACACCAACGACCAGCTGGTCTCCTCCAACCTCTTGCCATTCCAGAATGGAAGTGTGAACATATTGAGATGGACTTCGTGACTGGATTTCCAAATTCCAAGCGTGGCAATGATGTTATCTTCGTTGTCATTGACAAGCTCACTAAAGTGGCTCATTTTCTTCCTATTAAGGAATCTATCACAGCAGCTCAGTTGGCAGAGCTATATACCTCCAGGATTGTCTCTCTACACGGCATTCCGCAGTTGATATCTTCAGATCGTGGCAGCATCTTCACCTCCAAGTTCTGGGATTCTTTTCAGAAGGCCATGGGCACCAACATTCGCTTCAGCACAGCTTTTCATCCTCAAACCAGTGGCCAAGTCGAGCGAGTAAATCAAATTCTTGAAGATATGCGTAGGGCTTGTGTCATCTCTTTCGGTATGAAGTGGGAAGATTGTCTTCCATATGTCGAGTTCTCCTACAACAACAGCTTCCAAGCGAGTTCGGGCAAGGCCCCATTCAAGATTCTCTATGGCAGGAAGTGCCGTACTCCTCTTAACTGGTCAGATACCGGTGAACGCCAACTTCTTCGCAATGACTTGATCACAGAGGCAGAAGAAATGTGCAAAGTCATTCGTGAAAATCTCAAAGCCGCGCAATCGCGCCAGAAGAGTTACTATGATAGCAAGCATCGTGACTTGGCTTTCGAGATCGGAGACCATGTCTACCTCCGTGTCTCTCCAATGAAAGGTACTCGTCACTTCAGTATCAAAGGGAAGCTTGCCCCTAGATACGTGGGTCCTTTCAAGATCATCAGCAAAAGAGGCGATCTCGCCTATCAACTTGAGCTTCCTCCCAACTTTGCAAATGTGAATGACGTGTTTCATGTCTCTCAACTCCGCAAGTGTTTCAAGACTCCTGACCGCACCGTCAACTTCGAAGACATTGATCTCCAAGAAGACTTGTCTTATCATGAGCACCCAGTTTCTATTCTTGAAGAAACTGAGCGCAAGACTCGGCAACAAGTCTATCAAATTCCTGAAAGTCAAGTGGTCACATCATTCCGACCGTGAAGCCACCTGGGAACGCGAGGACCACCTCCATTTTGAGTACCCGGAGTTTTTCCAGTCGTAGATCTCGGGGCGAGATCCTTTCGTAGTGGTGGAGTGTTGTAACACCCCGTATGTAACTTCCCATATTTGTATTCCAACTCTTGCCATTTCCGGCACTAAGTTATGTTATTTCTTCGTTGTTGGGTTTTTGTCTTCGTGTCCTTTTGTCTTTGACATGCATCTCATATCATGTCATCATGTGCATCGCATTTGCGTACATGTTCATCTCATGCATCCGAGCATTTTCCCCGTTGTCCGTTTTGCATTCCGACGCTCCTATGTCCTCCGGTGTCCCCTTTTACCTCTTTTCGTGTGCGGGTGTTAAACATTTTCGGATTGGACCGAGACTTGCCAAGCGGCCTTGGTTTACTACTGGTAGACCACCTGTCAAGTTTCGTGCCATTTGGACTTCGTTTGATACTCCAACGGTTAACCGAGGAGCCGAGAAGGCCTTGTGTGTGTTGCAGCCCAACACCCCTCCAAAGTGGCCCAAAACCCACCTAAACCTCCTCCATCACCTAGGCCGTTCAATCACGATCGCGTGGCCGCAAACCGTGCTAAATTTGGAGCCTCCTAGCTCCTCCTACCTATAAAAAGGCCTCTCTCCCCCCGAAAATTCCGGATCCAAACCACCCTAACCCTAGTTCCCCTCGTCCCTCTGCGCGCCGGACGTTTCCGGGCCGTGCCGGACGCTTTCGCCGCCGCCAATCCCGCGCTGCCACGTGGCCACCACCGCCCTCTCCGCCGCCGGCCTGGGCGAGCCCGCGCCTAGCCCTCTAGGCCCATCGCCGCGCCCCTCCTCCCTGTCGCCCGCCGCCTCGTCGGCCCCGCCGCTGGACGCTCCACTCCGGCCATCGTCGGCCACCGCCATCGCCACCTCGCCTCCATCGCCGGGCGTCGCGCCACCACACCGCCCCGCGCCGCGGCTGCCGCCTCCTCGCCGCCTCGCTCCGCCGCCTCGTCGACGGCGCGCTGTCCCCGACCCCGGCGAGCTCCTCCGGCCCCCTCGAAGTCCGGCCACCGCGTCCCCATCTCCAGCGAGCTCGAGGTCGATCCTCGGGTTCCGCGCCGCTACAGTACCCGATCTGGATCCAGATCTGGAAACTCGGGTTGACTTTTTGCCCTAACCCTAGTAATTTTGTGCACTTTTCATCGCATCATAACTCTGCATCCGTAGTTCCGTTTTACGCATGTAGCATATCAAATTGTTCGTCTCGACGAGTACTTCATTTCATCTCATTGCATCATGATCATTCGAGCTCATCTTGATGCCCTAAATGTTGTTGGAAGAGTGCTAGTTTATATTAGTTTCAGATTCTTATCAGTAATTGGACATTTGTCATTTTTGCCATGATTGATGTGTGCCTCCTATGAACTTGAGCTCTACATGAGTTTTGAAGTATGACATGCCATATTTATAGGGGTGTATGCCATGTATTTTTGCGATCTTTGTGGTGACTAGCACAAGCATGCAAAGTAGTCGTCGTAATGTTGCTGATTTCAGGGACTTCGAAATATTCTAAGTCTTTGCCCTGTCAATATTTTTATGTCATGTGTTCTTGTTGCTACAGAGTGATCGATGCCTCTTTTGAGCATCATCAGTAAGGATGTTTTGTAGATATTGTTGTGCTCTATCCATCCATGTCTTTGTTTGCAATTATGGAGCACCCTAGCTTTACTCAATCGAGCTCTACTTTTGCTATAAAATGTTCCTGGCAGAATGTTTACTTGTTAAGCATTTTGCCGAGCTTGTTGTAGTTGATCCATGCATGATATGTTGTTGTTGTTGCCATGTTTAGCTTCTATGCCATGTCTACTTGCTGGGTGTATGCTTAGTATATCATGCAATGCCATGTGGTGATTGCATCGAGCTCGTAAACATGCCTACTTAATATCTGTTTTGCCATGTTCCTGTTTTCTACCAAGTCTGAATCTGTTAACGATAATTGCTATGTTCACATGGTTGTCATTGTATTTTCTGATCCCTTTTGGCTTATGGTCAGTAAGGGACTTTTGTTGTATGCTTTGATTAGCTTCATGTCATGCCTTGCTTTGCCATTATATGTTCCTATATCATGTTGTTATCTTGCTCTAAACATTGCTTCCTGATGTTAAATTCCTGACATGTTATTTTCTCTAAGTCTGTAACCTGTTATCTTTTGCACTTTTGCCATGCTTGTTTGAACCTGCTATTGAGTGAATTAGCCATAGATCAGTGTTCATCTTTTGTCAAGCATCTTGAGTGGATCCCTGACATGTATTTTGTTGCTATGTGAGAGTGCAGTAGCTTGCTGTTCTTGATGCATTTAGATGGCCTCGTGCTGTTAATCGCAGACCGGTGCCATATTTGTTCTGATTGCCATTTGCAAACCGTGCATCCGATTCCGGTGATCTTTATATCGATTTCGACCGAAATCAACTCATCTTTACAGTGGCACTCTTGGTTTTCCAATTTGAGGCCAGGTTCAGTCTTTCCTTTCCGAAACATGCATATGCATCGCCTATCACATCCCGCATATCATGCCATGTTTTGCATAATGTTGTTTGTGCATTGCACGTGGTTGATTGTGTCTCCCTTTGCTTGTGTTCTTGCTTGGGTAGAGCCGGGAGACGAGTACATGATCGAGGAAACCGTTGAGTATGCTTACGAGGAGCAAGCTAACGTCAACTCGGAGAACTTTGCAGGCAAGATGACCATACCCTCGAAATCACTTCTATCTTTTCTTGCTAGATGCTCGCTCTTTTGCTATGCCTATGCTACGATACCTACCCCTTGCTTATCATGCCTCCCATATTGCCATGTCAAACCTCTAACCCATATTGTCCTAGCAAACCGTTGTTTGGCTATGTTACCGCTTTGCTCAGCCCCTTTTATAGCGTTGCTAGTTGCAGGTGAAGATTGGAGTTTGTTCCTTTTTGGAACATGTTTATTGTTGGGATATCATTATTATATCTTGTCTACTTTAATGCATCTATATACTTGGTAAAGGGTGGAAGGCTTGGCCTTTTGCCTGGTGTTTTGCTCCACTCTTGCCGCCCTAGTTTCCGTCATACCAGTGTTATGTTCCTTGATTTTGCGTTCCTTACACGGTTGGGTTATAATGGGAACCCCTTGACAGTTCGCCTTGAATAATACTCCTCCAGCAAGGCCCAACCTTGGTTTTACCATTTGCCACCTAGCCCTTTTCCCTCGGGTTTCGCGGACTCAAGGGTCATCTTTATTTTTAAACCCCCCCCCCCCCGGGCCCGTGCTCCTCTGAGTGTTGGTCCAAACTGGGCGATGTCCGGTGCCACCAGGGGCAACTCTGGGCTGGCCTACCCAACGTCTTGCTCATCCGGTGTGCCCTGAGAACGAGATATGTGCAACTCCTATCAGGATTTGTCGGCACATTCGGGTGGCTTTGCTGGTTTAGTTTTACCATTGTCGAGATGTTTTGTAACCAGGATTCTGAGTCTTATCGGATTGTCTTGGGAGAAGGAATATCCTTCGTTGATCGTGAGAGCTTGTGATGGGCTAAGTTGGGACACCCCTGCAGGGATTTGAACTTTCGAAAGCCGTGCCCGCGGTTATGGGCAGATGGGAATTTGTTAATGTCCGATTGTATAAAACCTTAAACTTAACTTAATTAAAATGAATCAACTGAGTGTGTGGCCGTGATGGTCTCTTTTCGGCGGAGTCCGGGAAGAGAACACGGTCTCGTGTTATGCTTGAACACAGGTTGTTCTAGGATCACTTCTTGATCATAGTTCATCGATCGTGCCTTTGCCTTCTCTTCTCTCTCTCATTTGCGTATGTTAGCCACCATATATGCTAGTGCTTGCTGCAGCTCCACCTCATACCTTTTACCCTACCTATAAGCTTAAATAGTCTTGATCACGAGGGTGTGAGATTGCTGAGTCCCCGTGACTCATAGATTACTTCCAAAACTAGATGCAGGGACCGATGATACAGCTCCAGGAGATTCGACTGAGCTCAAGTGGGAGTTCGATGAGGACTCAGGACGATACTACGTTTCCTTTCCAGACGATCAGTAGTGGTGCCTAGTTGGGGCAATCGGGAACTTTGTTGCATTTGGGGTTGTTCTTTATTTTGGTTTTGTAGTCGGACCTTGATTGTATCTGGATGAATGTAATGATATTTATGCTATTGTGTGACGTGGAGAGTGTAAGCCAACTATGTATCTCTTTTCCTTATTCATTACATGGGTTGTGTGAAGATTACCCCACTTGCGACATTGCTTACAATGCGGTTATGCCTCTAAGTCGTGCTTCGACATGTGGGAGATATAGCCGCATCGTGGGCGTTACACTAAACTAACTACTGGCTGTCGCTCGGAAACCGGTACACCTAGGCATGACATTCCGGTCACTCGTTGTGTACTCCTGGCATAGCACTTCTTCGCCATTGATGATCTATACACCTGCATCATCACATGAGTCGATGATATGCAACATATATAGTTGAGCAATAGAAAGAGACAGACTTGGCAAAAATAGGAGCAACATATCATAAGCATAAATAAGAAAGTTCATCATACCCAAAATGCCCTAGCTAGAGCGATCTTCGCTAGTCGAGGAGGACGGTTCAATTACATCACAAATAAAGTTTCGTCATGCATAATTCAATGTTTCGTCATACAGATAGTATGGACTAAACGGACGCATTGTCATATATCGTCAATCACTCCATGTCGTGCCATCCATCCAAGTCGGGGACATAGTGATATGTCTCTGTCATATCTATAATTTTTTATTGTTCCATGCCAATATTCTACAACTTTCATATACTTTTGGCAACTTTTTATACTATTTTTGGGACTAACATATTGATCTAGTGCCCAGTGCCTGTTCCTGTTTGTTGCATGTTTTATGTTTCGCAGAAACCCCATATTAAAGGGAATCCAAACGGGATAAAACGGACGGAGAATATTTTTGGAATATATGTGAATTTTGGGAAGTGAAATCAACGCGACACGATGCTCGAGGGGCCCACGAGGCAGGGGGCGTGCCCCAGGGGGGCAGGCGCTCCCCTGACCCTCGTGGCCACCCCGTGAGGCGGTTGGTGCCCTTCTTTCGCCGCAAGAAAGCTAATAGCCGGATAGAGGGCGTGTTAAAATTTCAGCCCACTCGGAGTTACGGATCTCCAAGAATATAAGAAACGGTGAACGGGCAGAATTGGAGAATGCAGAAACAGAGAGAGACAGAGAGACAAATCCAATCTCGAAAGGGCTCGCCCCTCCCATGCCATGGAGGCCAAGGACCAGAGGGGACACCCTTCTCCCATCTAGGGAGGAGGTCAAGGAAGAAGAAGAAGAAGAAGAAGAAGAAGGGGCCCCCTCTCCCCTTCTCTTTCGGTGGTGCCGGAACGCTGTCGTGGCCACCATCATCATCACCGCGATCTTCACCAACACCTCTGCCATCTTCACCAACATCTCCATCACCTTCCCCCTCTATCTACAACGGTCCACTTTCCCGCAACCTGTTGTACCCTCTACTTGAACATGGTGCTTTATGCTTCATATTATTATCCAATGATGTGTTGCCATCCTATGATGTCTGAGTAGATTTTCGTTGTCCTATCAGTGGTTCATGAATTGCTATGATTGATTTAATTTGCTTGTGGTTATGTTGTTGTCCTTTGGTGCCCATCATATGAGCACGCACATGGATCACACCATAGGTTTAGTTGTATGTTGATAGGACTATGTATTGGAGGACAAGAGTGATAGAAGCTTCAACCTAGCATAGAAATTGATGCATACGGGATTGAAGGGGGGCCAATATATCTTAATGCTATGGTTGGGTTTTACCTTGATGAACGTTAGTAGTTGCGGATGCTTGCTAATAGTTCCAATCATAAGTGCATCGAATTCCAAGTCAGGGATGACATGCTAACAGTGGCACCTCCCACATAAAACTTGCTATCGGTCTAGTAAAGTAGTCAATTGCTTAGGGACAATTTCGCAACTCCTACCACCACTTTTCCACACTCGCTATATTTACTTTATTGTTTCTTTATCTAAACAGCCCCTACCTTTTATTTATGTGCCCTGTATTATCTTGCAAACCAATCCAAAAACACCTACAAAGTACTTCTAGTTTCATACTTGATCTAGGTAAAGCGAACATCAAGCGTGCGTAGAGTTGTATCAGTTGTCGATAGAACTTGAGGGAATATTTGTTCTACCTTTAGCTCCTCGTTGGGTTCGACACTCTTACTTATCGAAAACTGTTGTGATCCCCTATATTTGTGGGTTATCACATAGTCCCCGAGCTTAGTGAAAGGCTTCAGGTCGAGACGTTGTGCGGCTACGCATGTTCGGACGTCTTCCCGCGACATTTGTCCTTCTTCGTAGAACATCCCTGTTTTTTCAATGACCTCCTTCATGATGATTTGGGCAAGTTCGCGCTAGATGTGATAGAACTCAACTCGAAGTCGATGATCCTCGATATCTCCTAAGTTCTTTGCCCATTGCAGAATATGGGAATCGCCAGATGTAGGTGACATGCGAAGGTTCTGGTGATCTTGTCTGTACTCCAGCATGTGTTGTAGGACATAGAATCCATCATTAAGAGAATCACTCGGTTGCTGTTGCAGCAGAAGTCGGTCTTATGGCCGAAGGCGGGCCTGTCGTCCCTTTTCTTCTTGTCCTTGACCTCCCCACCCCGTGCGCCGTAGTAAAACATAGCACTGTCGAAAACGGACTTGATGTGGGTGTAATGGACTGTTGATCGTCGGCTTCCCTCAAAAATTCCTCTGTCGCCATGTACACGTTGTTCTAGTCACCAGAACCCTGTCCTTCATCGTTGCTAGCCATGTTTCCTATGATTAAATCTAGTCAATTAATTCTAGACCTAATAAAATGAATAATGACATAAAAAGGCCTATGATTTGCAGGAACGTTGACTCCTTCCCGGTGCGGCAAATCGCGGGCACTCGATATGTCCTAGTTTGTAGCACAAGTCATGCCAAAATTCATGGAAAATTTTGGCATGACCTTTGCTAAAAAGTGGACAAATCGAGCACCTGAAATTTGCCGGAACGGAAATGAATCAAAATTCCGGCAAAACATAGGCCACTCGCGCTTCATTCCGTGGAAACAACAAAAGGCCACATGGGCACAATCGAACCACACTTCAATGAAAAGATATAACATGACTACCGGGCCACAGTCAAACCACACTTCCCTGGAACAACAATAAAAGTCTAGGAAGGATCATCTTTAAAATAAAACTTGCCTAAATTCTTTTCCTAGAAAAATAGTGGTCTTTTCAAAAAATCAAAAACCTTTGCAAAATGACCTCACTAAACACTTCTCTGCCTAGGACAGAACCCAAATTTTTTTCTAGCTATTCCTCTCTTTCTCTCTCACACACACACATTATTTTCTCTAACGCTTCTATGCCTAGGACAGAAACCAATTAAATTGCAAAGGAACTCCATTTCTCTAACCCTTCTCACCTAATGCTCTAAAATAAATTTTTCCTCTAACCTAGCTTGTCAAACTAACAAACCTAATTAACCTAGCTATTTAACCTAGTTAGTTAACCTAGCTAGTTAACCAAGTTTACCTAGATAATTAACCTAATTAAACTAGTTAACCTAACTAGTTCTCTGTCAAAGCCCTAACTAAATTTTTGCACTAACCTAGATAATTAACCTAATTAAACTAGTTAACCTAGCTAGCTAGTTCTCTATACAATGTTTATGTTGGAAATATGCCCTAGAGGCAATGATAAAATGATTATTATATTTCCTTATTCATGATAATTGTCTATTATTCATGCTATAATTGTATTATTTGGAAATCGTAATACATGTGTGAATACATAGACCACAATGTGTCCCTAGTGAGTCTCTAGTTGACTAGCTCGTTGATCAACAGATAATCATGGTTTCCTGACTATGGAAATGGGATGTCATTGATAACGGGATCACATCATTAGGAGAATGATGTGATGGACAAGACCCAATCCTAAGCTTAGCTCAAAGATCGTGTAGTTCGTTTGTTGTAGCTTTTCTGAATGTCAAGTATCATTTCCTTAAACCATGAGATTGTGCAACTCCCGGATACCGTAGGAGTACTTTGGGTGTACCAAACGTCACAACGTAACTGGGTGACTATAAAGGTACATTACAGGTGTCTCCAAAAGTGTCTGTTGGGTTGGCACGAATCGAGACTGGGATTTGTCACTCCGTATGACGAAGAGGTATCTCTGGGCCCACTCGGTAATGCATCATCATAATGAGCTCAAAGTGATCAAGTGGTTGATCACGGTATCACGCATTACGGTACGAGTAAAGTGACTTGCCGGTAACGAGACTGAACAAGGTATTGGGATACCGACGATCAAGTCTCGGGCAAGTAACGTATCGATCGACAAAGGGAATTGTATACGGGGTTGCTTGAATCCTCAACATCGTTGTTCATCTGATGAGATCATCGAGGAGCATGTGGGAGCCAACATGGGTATCCAGATCCCGCTGTTGGTTATTGGCCGGAGAGCCGTCTCGATCATGTCTACATGTCTCCCGAACCCGTAGGGTCTACACACTTAAGGTTCGGTGACGCTAGGGTTGTAGAGATATGAGTATGCAGTAACTCGAAAGTTGTTCGGAGTCTCGAATGAGATCCCGGACATCACGAGGAGTTCCGAAATGGTCCGGAGGTGAAGAATTATATATAGGAAGTGCAGTTTCGGCCATGGGAGAGTTTTGGGGGTCACCGGTATTGTACCGGGACCACCGGGAGGGTCCCTGGGGTCCACCGGGTGGGGCCACCCATCTCGGAGGGCCCCATGGGCTGAAGTGGGGAAGGGAACCAGCCCCTGGTGGGCTGGTGCGCCCCCCCTTGGGCCCCCCCATGCGCCTAGGGTTGGGAACCCTAGGGGAGGGGGCGCCTCCACTTGCCTTGGGGGGTACTCCACCCCCTTGGCCGCCGCCCCCCTAGGAGATCCCATCTCCTAGGGCCGGCGCACCCCCCTAGGGGGCCTATATAAAGGGGGGGAGGGAGGGCAGCAATACCTCAAGTCTTGGCGCCTCCCTCTCCCCTGCTACACCTCTCCCTCTCGCAGAAGCTCGGCGAAGCCCTGCTGCATTCACTGCTGCATCCACCACCACGCCGTCGTGCTGCTGGATCTTCATCAACCTCTCCTTCCCCCTTGCTGGATCAAGAAGGAGGAGACGTCATCCGCTCCGTACGTGTGTTGAACACGGAGGTGCCGTCCGTTCGCCACTTGGTCATCGGTGATTTGGATCACGGCGAGTACGACTCCATCATCCCCGTTCTCTTGAACGCTTCCGCTCGCGATCTACAAGGGTATGTAGATGCACTCTCCTCTCGTTGCTAGTTGACTCCATAGATTGATCTTGGTGAAACGTAGGAAATTTTTTTGTTTTCTGCAACGTTCCCCAATAGTGGTATCAGAGCTAGGTCTATGCGTAGTTACTATGCACGAGTAGAACACAAAGTAGTTGTGGGCGTCGATATTGTCAATTTGCTTGCTGTTACTAGTCTTATCTTGATTCGGCGGTATCGTGGGATGAAGCGGCCCGGACCAACCTTACACGTACGCTTACGTGAGACCGGTTCCACCGACTGACATGCACTAGTTGCATAAGGTGGCTGGCGGGTGTCTGTCTCTCCCACTTTAGTCAGATCGGATTCGATGAACAGGGTCCTTATGAAGGGTAAATAGAAATTGGCAATTCACGTTGTGATTTTGGCGTAGGTAAGAAAACGTTCTTGCTAGAACCCTATTGCAGCCACGTAAAACTTGCAACAACAATTAGAGGACGTCTAACTTGTTTTTTGCAGCAAGTGTCATGTGATCTGATATGGCCAAAGTTGTGATGAATGATGAATGATATATATGTGATGTATAAGATCATGTTCTTGTAATAGGAATCATGACTTGCATGTCGATGAGTATGACAATTGGCAGGAGCCATAGGAGTTGTCTTTATTTTTGTATGACCTGCGTGTCATTGAGAAACGCCATGTAAATTACTTTATTTTATTGCTAAAACGTGTTAGCCATAGTAGTAGAAGTAATAGTTGGCGAGCAACTTCATGGAGACACGATGATGGAGATCATGGTGTCATGCCGGTGACAAGATGATCATAGAGCCCAAGATGGAGATCAAAGGAGCTATATGATATTGGCCATATCATGTCACTATTATTTGATTACATGTGATGTTTATCATGTTTTTGCATCTTGTTTACTTAGAATGACGGTAGTAAATAAGATGATCCCTCATAATAATTTCAAGAAAGTGTTCCCCCTAACTTTGCGCCGTTGCGACAGTTCGTTGTTTCGAAGCACCACGTGATGATCAGGTGTGATAGATTCCAACGTTCACATACAACGGGTGTAAGACAGATTTACACATGCAAAAACTTAGGTTGACTTGACGAGCCTAGCATGTACAGACATGGCCTCGGAACACAGAAGACCGAAAGGTCGAGCATGAGTCGTATAGAAGATACGATCAACATGAAGATGTTCACCGATGTTGACTAGTCCGTCTCACGTGATGATCGGACACGGCCTAGTTAACCCGGATCATGTTATACTTAGATGACTGGTGGGATGTCTATCTGAGTGGGAGTTCATTAAATAATTTGATTAGATGAACTTAATTATCATGAACTTAGTCTAAAATCTTTACAATATGTCTTGTAGATCAAATGGCCAACGTTGTCCTCAACTTCAACGCGTTCCTAGAGAAAACCAAGCTGAAAGACGATGGCAGCAACTATACGGACTAGGTCCGGAACCTGAGGATCATCCTCATAGCTGCCAAGAAAGATTATGTCCTATGAGCACCGCTAGGTGAAGCACCTGCTTTCCCTGCAGAACAAGACGTTATGAACGCTTGGCAGACACATGCTGATGATTACTCCCTCGTTTAGTGCGGCATGCTTTACAGCTTAGAACCGGGGCTCCAAAAGCGTTTTGAGCGACACGGAGCATATGAGATGTTTGAAGAGCTGAAAATGGTTTTCCATGCTCATGCCCGGGTCGAGAGATATGAAGTCTCCGACAAGTTCTTCAGCTGTAAGATGGAGGAAAATAGTTCTGTTAGTCAGTACATACTCAAAATGTCTGGGTTGCATGACCGCTTGACTCAGCTGGGAGTTAATCTCCTGGATGACGCGGTCATTGACAGAATTCTTCAGTCGCTTCCACCGAGCTACAAGAGCTTTGTGATGAACTTCAATATGAAGGGGATGGAAAAGACCATTCCTGAGGTATATTCAATGCTGAAGTCAGCAGAGGTAGAAGTCAAAAAGGAACATCAAGTGTTCATGGTGAATAAAACCACTAAGTTCAAGAAAGGCAAGGGTAAGAAGAACTTCAAGAAGGACGGCAAGGGAGTTGCCGCGCCCGGTAAGCAAGCTGCCAGGAAGAAGCCAAAGACTGGACCCCAAGCCCGAGACTGAGTGTTTTTATTGCAAGGGAAGTGGTCACTGGAAGCGGAACTGCCCCAAATACTTAGCGGACAAGAAGGCCAGCATCACGAAAGGTATATGTGATATACATGTAATTGATGTGTACCTTACCAGTACTCATAGTAGCTCCTGGGTATTTGATACCGGTGCAGTTGCTCACATTTGTAACTCAAAGCAGGAGCTGCAGAATAAGCGGAGACTGGCGAAGGACGAGGTGACGATGCACGTCGGGAATGGTTCCAAGGTCGATGTGATCGCCGTCGGCACGCTACCTCTACATTTACCTACGGGATTAGTTTTAAACCTCAATAATTGTTATTTAGTGCCAGCTTTGAGCATGAACATTGTATCAGGATCTCGTTTAATTCGAGATGGCTACTCATTTAAATCCGAGAATAATGGTTGTTCTATTTATATGAGAGATATGTTTTATGGTCATGCTCCAATGGTGAATGGTTTATTCTTAATGAATCTCGAGCGTAATGTTACACATATTCATAGTGTGAATACCAAAAGATGTAAAGTAGATAATGATAGTCCCACATACTTGTGGCACTGCCGCCTTGGTCACATAGGTGTCAAACGCATGAAGAAGCTCCATGCAGATGGACTTTTAGAGTCTATTGATTACGAATCATTTGACACGTGCGAACCATGCCTCATGGGTAAAATGACCAAGACTCCGTTCTCAGGAACAATGGAGCGAGCAACCAACTTATTGGAAATCATACATACTGATGTGTGCGGTCCAATGAGTGTTGAGGCTCGCGGTGGCTATCGTTACGTTCTCACCCTCACTGATGACTTGAGTAGATATGGGTATCTCTATTTGATGAAACACAAGTCTGAGACCTTTGAAAAGTTCAAGGAATTTCAGAGTGAGGTTGAGAATCAACGTGACAGGAAAATCAAGTTCTTGCGATCAGATTGTGGGGGACAATACTTGAGTCACGAATTTGGCACACATTTACAAAAATGTGGAATACTTTCACAACTCATGCCGCCTGGAACACCTCAGCGTAATGGTGTGTCCGAACGTCGTAATCGCACACTATTAGATATGGTGCGATCTATGATGTCTGTTACCGATTTACCGCTATCATTTTGGGGCTATGCTTTAGAGACTGCCGCATTCACTTTAAATAGGGCTCCGTCGAAATCCGTTGAGACGACACCGTATGAATTATGGTTTGGGAAGAAACCTAAGTTGTCGTTTCTAAAAGTTTGGGGATGCGATGCTTATGTCAAGAAACTTCAACCTAAAAAGCTTGAACCCAAGTCAGAAAAATGCGTCTTCATAGGATACCCTAAGGAAACCATTGGGTATACCTTCTACCTCAGATCCGAAGGCAAGATCTTCGTTGCCAAGAATGGATCCTTTCTAGAGAAGGAGTTTCTCTTGAAAGAAGTAAGTGGGAGGAAAGTAGAGCTTGATGAAGTACTGCCTCTTGAAGCAGAGAGTAGCGCAGCTCAAGAAAATGTTCCTGTGGTGCCTGCACCGATTAGAGAGGAAGTTAATGATGATGATCAAGATACTTCGGATCAAGCTCCTACTGAACTTCGTAGGTCCACAAGGATAGGTTCCGCACCAGAGTGGTACGGTAACCCTGTCTTCGAAATCATGTTGTTAGACAACGGTGAACCTTCGAACTATGAAGAAGCGATGGCGGGCCCAGATTCCGACAAATGGCTGGAAGCCATGAAATCCGAGATAGGATCCATGTATGAAAAGGAAGTATGGACTTTGACTGACTTGCCCATTGATCGGCGAGCCATTGAAAATAAATGGATCTTCAAGAAAAAGATAGACGCGGATGGTAATGTGACCATCTATAAAGCTCAGCTTGTCGCTAAGGGTTATCGACAAGTTCAAGGGGTTGACTACGATGAGACTTTCTCACCCGTAGCGAAGCTGAAGTCCGTCCGAATCATGTTAGCAATTGCTGCATTCTATGATTATGAGATATGGCAAATGGACGTCAAAACGGCATTCCTTAATGGTTTCCTTAAGGAAGAATTGTATATGATGCAGCCGGAAGGTTTTGTCGATCCTAAGAATGCTGACAAGGTGTGCAAGCTCCAACGCTCGATTTATGGGCTGGTGCAAGCATCTCGGAGTTGGAACATTCGCTTTGATGAGATGATCAAAGCGTTTGGGTTTATGCAGACTTATGGAGAAGCCTGCGTTTACAAGAAAGTGAGTGGGAGCTCTGTAGCATTTCTCATATTATATGTAGATGACATACTTTTGATGGGAAATGATATAGAACTTTTGGACAGCATTAAGGCCTACTTGAATAAGAGTTTTTCAATGAAGGACCTTGGAGAAGCTTCTTATATATTAGGTATCAAGATCTATAGAGATAGATCAAGACGCCTCATAGGTCTTTCACAAAGCACATACCTTGATAAGATATTGAAGAAGTTCAATATGGATCAGTCTAAGAAGGGGTTCTTGCCTGTGTTGCAAGGTGTGAAATTGAGCTCAGCTCAATGTCCGACCACGGCAGAAGATATAGAAGAGATGAGTGTCATCCCCTATGCCTCAGCCATAGGGTCTAATATGTATGCCATGCTGTGTACCAGACCTGACGTAAACCTTGCTGTAAGTTTGTTAGGAAGGTACCAAAGCAATCCCGGCAAGGAACACTGGACAGCGGTCAAGAATATCCTGAAGTACCTGAAAAGGACTAAGGACATGTTTCTTGTTTATGGAGGTGACGAAGAGCTCGTCGTAAAGGGTTACGTCGACGCTAGCTTAGACACAGATCTAGATGACTCTAAGTCACAAACCGGATACGTGTATATTTTGAATGGTTGGGCAGTAAGCTGGTGCAGTTGCAAGCAAAGCGTTGTGGCGGGATCTACATGTGAAGCGGAGTACATGGCAGCCTCGGAGGCAGCACACGAAGCAGTCTGGGTGAAGGAGTTCATTACCATCCTAGGAGTCATACCCAATGCGTCGGGGCCGATGACTCTCTTCTGTGACAACACTGGAGCTATTGCCCTTGCCAAGGAGCCTAGGTTTCACAGGAAGACCAGGCATATCAAGCGTCGCTTCAACTCCATTCGTGAAAGTGTTCAAAATGGAGACATAGAAATTTGTAAAGTACATACGGACCTGAATGTCGCAGATCCCTTGACTAAACCTCTCCCTAGAGCAAAACATGATCAACACCAGAATTCCATGGGTGTTCGATTCATCACAATGTAACTAGATGATTGACTCTAGTGCAAGTGGGAGACTGTTGGAAATATGCCCTTGAGGCAATGATAAAATGATTATTATATTTCCTTGTTCATGATAATTGTCTATTATTCATGCTATAATTGTATTATCCGGAAATCGTAATACATGTGTGAATACATAGACCACAATGTGTCCCTAGTGAGCCTCTAGTTGACTAGCTCGTTGATCAACAGATAGTCATGGTTTCCTGACTATGGACATGGGGATGCCATTGATAATGGGATCACATCATTAGGAGAATGATGTGATGGACAAGACCCAACCCTAAGCTTAGCTCAAAGATCGTGTAGTTCGTTTGCTGTAGCTTTTCTGAATGTCAAGTATCATTTCCTTAAACCATGAGATTGTGCAACTCCCGGATACCGTAGGAGTACTTTGGGTGTACCAAACGTCACAACGTAACTGGGTGACTATAAAGGTACATTACAGGTGTCTCCGAAAGTGTCTGTTGGGTTGGCACGAATCGAGACTGGGATTTGTCACTCCGTATGACAGAGAGGTATCTCTGGGCCCACTCGGTAATGCATCATCATAATGAGCTCAAAGTGATCAAGTGGTTGATCACGGGGTCATGCATTACGGTACGAGTAAAGTGACTTGCCGGTAACGAGACTGAACAAGGTATTGGGATACCGACGATCGAGTCTCGGGCAAGTAACGTACCAATTGACAAAGGGAATTGTATACGGGGTTGCTTGAATCCTCGACATCGTGGTTCATCTGATGAGATCATCGAGGAGCATGTGGGAGCCAACATGGGTATCCAGATCCCGCTGTTGGTTATTGGCCGGAGAGCCGTCTCGGTCATGTCTACATGTCTCCTGAACCCGTAGGGTCTACACACTTAAGGTTCGGTGACGCTAGGGTTGTAGAGATATGAGTATGTAGTAACCCGAAAGTTGTTCGGAGTCCCGGATGAGATCCCGGACGTCACGAGGAGTTCCGGAATGGTCCGAAGGTGAAGAATTATATATAGGAAGTGCAGTTTCGGCCATCGGGAGAGTTTCGGGGGTCACCGGTATTGTACCGGGACCATCGGGAGGGTCCCGGGGGTCCACCGGGTGGGGCCACCCATCCCGGAGGGCCCCATGGGCTGAAGTGGGGAGGGGAACCAGCCCCTGGTGGGCTGGTGTGCCCCCCTTGGGCCCCCCCCCCAAGCGCCTAGGGTTGGGAACCCTAGGGGAGGGGGCGCCTCCACTTGCCTTGGGGGGTACTCCACCCCCTTGGCCGCCCCCCCTAGGAGATCCCATCTCCTAGGGCCGGCGCACCCCCCTAGGGGGCCTATATAAAGGGGGGAGGGAGGGCAGCAACAACTCAAGTCTTGGCGCCTCCCTCTCCCCTGCTACACCTCTCCCTCTCGCAGAAGCTCGGTGAAGCCCTGCTGCGTTCACTGCTGCATCCACCACCACGCCGTCGTGCTGCTGGATCTTCATCAACCTCTCCTTCCCCCTTGCTGGATCAAGAAGGAGGAGACGTCATCCGCTCCGTACGTGTGTTGAACGCGGAGGTGCCGTCCGTTCGGCACATGGTCATCGGTCATTTGGATCACGGCGAGGACAACTCCATCATCCCCGTTCTCTTGAACGCTTCCACTCACAATCTACAAGGGTATGTAGATGCACTCTCCTCTCGTTCCTAGTTGACTCCATAGATTGATCTTGGTGAAACGTAGGAAATTTTTTTGTTTTCTGCAACGTTCCCCAACAATTTGTGCTATGCATGAGAGAGAGGAGGGGTGGGGGCTTATAGAGGATGGCTCTGGTCGTGGCGAGGAGGGAGGGGCGTCTCTGGTAACAGTGAGGGAGGCAGTTGTGGCGAGGGAGGTAGGGTGCCGAGGGTGGCTCCGCTGGCGCCAAGGGCGGCTCCGATGGCGTTGATGAGGCCGCGCGGCTCTGGTGGCTCCGGGGGCATTGACATCGGCATGAGATGGCGGCGAAGTAGGGTGACGGTGAATTGGGGAGACGACGGCGAAGTGGGGCGAGAGATTTGGGGGAGAAGTGGTGGCTGGGGGGAAACCTCTTTTGCGTTAAGTCAAACATAGCGGTAGCACATTTCTGTAAAAGCGCTATAACTAAGTTAGCTATAGCGCTTGTCAGTAAACGCGCTACAGCTATAGCTATGTATTTTCCTTTCCTTTTCTTATTTCCTTTTCTCTTTCTGTAGCGGGGGTCTAAACAAGCGCTACTGCTAAGTTATCTATAGCGCCTCTGATGACAAGGGCTTGAGGCGCTGCGGGAGCCTGTTGCTATTCCTTTCTCATTTTTCCCTTTTTCATTTATTTTTCTTTACATTTTATTTTTTTTCCTTTCTCCTTTTTTATTTCTTTCATTTTCATTTACTTTTCCATTTGTTTTTCATTTAATTTTCTTTTCATTAACAGTAGCGCGTTTCACAGTAAACGCGCTACTAAAATAAACTTAGAAGTAGCGCTCTTTCTAGAACACTGCTATTACTATATGTAGCATGTCGGCTTAGTAGTGAGAATTTTAGTAGTAGCGCTTTTGAAAAGAGACGTGCTACTGCTACGTTTGTGTCTGCAACGCGTTTATCCAGTACGCGCTACTGCTATTTAGCAGTAGAACCCTTTTTTAACAAGTGCTATTACTAAAGTTCTGTGTATAAGGTCTTCCCTAGTAGTGTTTGGAGGAACTGAAGAGTTTGCTGTGCCCATGCCGGAGCCTGATGCTTGACGGAAAGGACTAAAGGCATGTTCTCTGACATGGGAGCTGTTGTCTCGATCACAAGGGCTTGAGGCGCTGCGGGAGCCTATCGCCCCCCGGCAAGCTTAGCGTCCCCGGCAACTTCCTTGTCGACAGCTCCTGGGAGCTCAGCGGGGAAGTCCTTGCCGGGGCCTGACTTCCGTCGCTTATTCTGTCCTGCTGATGGTTCGTCGGATGGCTAAGTTAATTGGAGCACAAGGGTCCCATGTTCCACATGTAACTTGAGGGCAACACATTTTGACAGGTCGTCAGCAATGATGTTCTCTGCTCGAGGAAAATTCTCTGCTTGTCGACCGTCAAAATGCTCCTCGAACTTCCACACTTCATCTACGTAAGCTTCTATCAACGGGCTCTGATAATCCTTGTTAACTTGCATGACGACAAGCTGTGAATCACCTCTAACGATGAGCTTCGTAATTCCAAGGTCTGCCGCGATCCTGATACCGGCAAGCTGTCCCTGATACTCTGTAGTGTTGTTTGTTGATCTCTCACGGGGAAAGTGCATCTGGACTACGTACTTGAGGTGCTCTCCGGTGGGTGCGACAAGCAGCACACCAGCACCGGCGCCTTGCAGCGAGAAAGCCCCATCAAAGTACATAATCTAGTCACAGCTCGTTTCCTTGCCGGGGAGAGTGGTCTCTTGAATTTCTTCGTAAGGCATTGAGGTCCATTCTGCAATGAACTCCGCCAAGGTTCTGCTCTGATTGTCGAAGTGCTTTCAAACCTGAGACCAAAGCTTGACAGTTCCAACACCCACTCCACAATCCTTCCAGTTGCATCTGGGTTGTGCAAGATCCATTGCAATGGGAAGCGAGTGATGACGGTGATCTCATGTGCCTGAAAATAGTGACGTAGCTTCCTCAAAACCATAAGGAGGCCGAAGAGCAACTTCTGCAAACCAGAGTATCTTGATCTAGCCCCTTGCAAGAGGGAGCTGACAAAATAAACTAGGTGATGCATCATCTTCTTCTTCTATATCACTTCGCTTGCTTGCGCAGATCCTGCCTCCCCAGCACCAGACTCTGCCCTGCCGGGACCAGACTATGCCAGGGGGCTTGCCTTGCTGGCACCAGACCCTACCAGGGAGAGCTCTAGCTTGTCATCCGACCGTTCGCCGCTGCCACTACTTCTTCATCAACTTCCCTCTGTGCCACTAGCATGGCACTGGCCACTTGATATGTTGCCGCTAGGTATAGCAGCAACGGCTCTTGCGGTTTAGGCATGACTAGTAATGGCGTGGAGGAGAGGTACTTCTTCAAGTCTTGCAGCGCTGCCTCCGCTTCCGGGGTCCATTTCATAGGACCTGCCTTTTTCAAAATCTTGAAAAAGGGCAGGGCGCGCTCAGCAGATTTGTACATGAACCTACTTAAAGCAGCAACGCAGCCAGCGAGTCGACGCACATCTTTAACCTTGTTGGGATTTGCTTCGATCACACGTTGAGACACAAAGAACCCGACAAGTTTGCCAGATGGGACACCAAACACACACTTCTTAGGGTTGAGTTTGAGGTTGATCTTGCACAAGTTCGCAAATGTTTCTTCCAAATCTTGCACGAGTGTTGCCTTGTCCTTGGTTTTTACCACTATGTCGTCCATATAAGCTTCCATATTTCTATGGTGATGGGGCTCAAAACCAATCTGAACCGATCTTGCAAGTATAAAGAAATACGTACCACATGGGGTGATAAACGTGGTCTTCTCTTCATCTTCCTTCATCGTGAAGATTTGGTGGTATCCTGAGTAGGCGTAACGATAGCAAATCGCACTAGGCAGTGGAGTCCAGGATCTGGTCGATGCGTAGCAAAGGGAAAGGATCCTTTGGACAGGCTTTATTGGTATCTGTATAATGAATGCACAACCCCCATTTCCCATTCTCCTTGTGCACCACCACCAGATTGGCCAACCATGTTGGGTGGAGCACTGCCCTGACCAAGCCTGCCACTTCCAGCTTCCTAATATCTTCGACGATAAACTCTTGCCGCTCCAAAGCTTGATTCCTGACCTTCTGCTTGCCGGGCCGCACATGACGACCGACAGCAAGATGGTGCTCAATCACCTCCCCGGGAAAGCCACGGATGTCAGATGCTTGCCATGCAAATACATCGACATTCACCCATAGGAAGGTGATGAGTGCACTTTCCTATTTTCTGTCGAGGGTGGAGCTTATAGTGAAAGCTCCGCCCATGCCGTCCTCCTTAATGGGCACATTCTTGGTCTCTGGTGGTGCTGCCTTGGATTTCCTGCTCTTGGCGGTGGAGCTCTCTAGCACGTCCTCGACAGGAGCGCAGCACTCCGAGGAGGCGCGCTTGCTGGAGTGGGTGTAAGATGTCTTACCGGTGCAAGTGGTCTTGCCGGTTTTCTTCTCCCCAGGAGCTACAGTGGCAGGAGAAAGTGCGTTGGCGGCAGGTGCTACCACTGCCTCCCGGTAGAGTTGATTGGCTCAGATGAGCGTATCTTTCTTGTCGAAGCCAACAATGATGATGCTCATCAGACCGGGCATCTTCAGTGTGTTATAGGTGTAGTGTGACGCTGCCATAAACTTGGCCAGTGCTGGACAGCCAGGGATCCTTTTATACAGTAATGGGATATTGGAGACATAAAAAACGATCTTCTATGTTATGTAGTTTAGCTCGCCACAAAACGTGACAGGTAGTGTGATCTTACCATTGGGCTGGCTTCTCCCCGAGTTGATCCCTTGAAACGTGCCCGTCTCTTCGAGATCTCCATCAGGGATTTGCATCATCTTGATCACCTTGGGCGAGATCAAGTTTAGACCAGCCCCGCCGTCAACTAACATTTTTGTCACCTTGCGAAACCAACAATGGCAAATACCCGACCGCAGTTGTGCGGTCAGGGTGATCCTCGGCGTCAAAAGTGATAGGCGTGTGGGACCATTTCAATGGCTTCTGGGCATCGATCGATGGCTCTGTCGCATTGATCTCGCGCGCCCACTGTTTAAGTTGGCATGAGAAGAATGCAACGAGGCGCCACCATAGATGCACATAGCTTCTGTGGACTTTTGAAACTCATGCTTACTGGACTCATTGTCCTCCCCATGGTCATCATCTCCCTCTTTCTTGTCGCGGCCCCGAGCGGGCCTCTCTTGTTGCTTATCCTTGCCGTGACGGCCCCCTCGGCCCTCACGCTTCTTGGTGGACACCTCAGTACCATCCTAGCCCTTCTCCTTATCTCGCCTATCATACTCAGCTTTCTGCCTTTCCACAAGTTGCTCAACTTGCCGGCAGTTCTGGAGGTCATGACCCTTGGTGCGATGGATCTTGCAGTACTCCTTGTCGGAGCTATCTGGCTTGTAGGCACCCACCAAAGCCTGGCAGGCGGCGCACCCGGCATCCTCCTTGCCGGGGTCGTCTGGCCTTTTTGGCGGTGCCGGGGTTGCTGGATTCCTTGACGGCAAGCATGGTCTTGCCCTTGCGCTTCCTGTTGTGTCGTCGGCCCTTCTTTGTCGAGGCGAGAACGTATTTATCTCCTGAGTCACTTCCCATGCCGACATCTTCGCCGGGTTACTTGCTTCCTACTTCAGCCCGGGCACATCTGTCAGCCAAAGCATAAAGTTCGGCAACATCCCTATCCTTGTTCATTGCCAGCTCTTCACGCATCTTGCGATTGCGCATGTTTTGATGAAACGCGCTGATGACAGCGGCAGGAGGAACATCTGGGATGTTATACTGCAAATGGCTGAACCTCTATATATATTTGCGCAAGGATTCGCCATCCCACTAGGGATGAGATGTAAATCACTTGTCTGGCCAGCAGCTTGGTGGCCTCCAGTGAAGGCGCCAACAAACTCGTGGCATAGATCCAACCAAGAGGACATGGAATCTACTGGCAGGTGCATCAACCATGACCTGATGTTGGGCTTGAGCACCAATGGGAAGTAGTTGGCGAGTACCTGGCTTTCCCGAGCCGCGACAGCTTGCATCGCGATGGTGTAAGTGCTCAAGAACACGGGCGGATGTGTCTTGTCGTCGTATTTCTCTAGGACCTCTGGTTTGAACTTTCGAGTGTTGGGCCACTGGAATCGGCGCAACTCACGGGTGAAAGCTAGACAACCCACCTCATAAGATAAGTCACCAGAATTCCCCTACGCAGGCATGTCTACAATGGGCCCCGCACGCCTATCAGATTGGTGGCGTGCTTCCCGTCGCCGCTTGATGGTAGTTCGAGCGTCCTCTTTGACCCATTCCCGAAGAACTTGATGTTGGTCGCGGTGAGCTCGTCGATCTAAGATGTCGTGGACCTATTGTCGCAGGCATCGACCCACTGAGCAGGCGACCGTTGATGTCGCGGTGGAGGAGAGTGCACCGTGGTCGCAGCACCTCCGTCCCTTCCGCTATCGGCACACGACAGCTCAGTGGACCGATGCCGCGAAGGACCTTCTTCCTGGTACCCATATTTAATGGTGTGGCCAATAAGGCTCTGGATAGCAGCCCTCCACTCTTCTTGTTTCTCCATAGAAGGAGGAGAATTGAGGAGTAGTTGCGCTCGTGCCAGCGCCTCTGCTGGCGTGGGAAGCAACAACAAGTGCGAGGAACGGAAGGTGCTCGGACTTCTAACCACGTCAGAAGGAGCCCCATCACGGTTCCGTGGCCGTGCGCCGTTTCCACCAGCGTCGTGGCGTGCATGTCGGCCCTGCGCATATCGAGGATGATGCTGAGGGTCCTTTCCGTGGGGACGCTCGTGGTCTCCAATGTCATGGGGCCGCTCATCGCGCACGACCAGGGAGGACCGAGGCACTTGCACCGGCGGGGGCATCATGGATATCACCTTCCCACCATTGGAGGTCCCCGCGCCTCCCGTAGGCAGCACGACTCCATCCTTTGATCCAGCAATGTGCGGGTCGTCATCGCAGCTGCGGACGACGCCGCTCGCCTGGCTTCGGTCGCCAGAGCTTCGTGGATGCTCGTGAACCGCACCTCCGACACCGCCTGTGTCTATAATGTCGCCCGTCCGTGCTGGCACAGACAGATTGGCTGCAGATGAACCGATTGCCGGGATCGTCATCTTCTTGGGAGCCATGGTGATGAAGAAACAACCGCCTTAACTGCTAGATCAGGTTTTCACAACCTCACCCCCCTGCCTGGCGCGCCAGAGATGTCGGGGAAACGACACCTATGAGATCCCGTGGATGCCTCCTGCGGTTTGGCAAGGAAGATTGGTGCACAAAGAGTAGATCTAACGATCAACACAAGGGATCTTTACCCAGGTTTGGGCCGCTGAGAAGCATAAAAACGCTAGTCCTGCTTATAGTGTATTTCAGTGTTCTTGAGCTACGGCTCAATACAACACATGCAAACTGGGCCGGAATGTCCAAAAGTCCATTCCTGCATCGCCCTAGGCTTCCTTTTATACCAAGGGGATACCACAGTGGCGTGCAGGCACACAAGAGGTGTAAAGTGCTAAAGTGCATGCCATTATCACTGATGTTAGGACAAACACATTAAATGCGCTGCTTATGTGCCCTCTAACTTTATTGGGGACGGAAACAAGCCCGTCCCGTCCACCGCTGCCTCACCTCGTCTTGACACGCATCCAGGATGGCTAGGCATGCAACGCCAAGCTGACTGGCTAGCCGCTACGCTGCAGCGGTGGCAGGATGTTCACGAAGATTTGCATGCTACCATGCAGGTGCTGGCCTAGTTGGCAGGGCGGCGGAGCCTTGTCGTGCGTGAGCCTCACCATGGCTTCGCAATCGTCCCTGGCAAGAATCTTGCCGGGGTCTCGCAACCGTCCCTGGCAAGAACCGTGCTGGGAACTTTGCCTTCTGGTCTTCACAAAGATCTGTAGGCCACCAGTCTTCACAAAGATCTGCGTGCCACCATGCAGGCATCCCTGGGTCTTGGTCTTGACATTATCGATGGTATCAGAGCTCTCAACCTCAAGGGTGATGGTCTTGTCAGTTCTTTGAGAGTTGAGGTGGTCTTGTCAGTGCTTCGCAAGTTGAGGTGGTCTTGTCAGAGCTTCGCAAGTCATCCCGGCAAGGATCTTGCCAGGGCTTCGCGAGTCGTCCCGGCAAGGAGCTTGCCGGGGGTTCAGCTTGTTTTCTGCCCACTAGCTACTAGCTTGGACGCCGTCTTGGTCATCTCGCATTTTGCCGCCAGCTGCACCCAGCAAGCCTTGCCATGGGTGTGGTTGCAACTGCCCATGCACATGTAAGGGGTGCCAAAGGGCCCAAACTTTAGTACAACAACAAAAAGCCAGTGACGAAGTCCATCTGAATCTTATGCCATTTCCATTTAGGAATAGGCAGTGGTTGAAGAAGTCCATCCAATTTCGGTTGTTCTACTTTGACGTGATGATAAACGTCACATTCTTTGATATACCGAGCAATATCTTGCTTCATCTTAGACCACCAGTACTTCTGACGGATGTCTAGATACAACTTGGTACTTCCCGGATGAATAGAGAGAGGGGTGTCATGTGCTTCTTTCATCACATTCTCTATCATAAGCTCGAACTGGGGAACCACAATGGGACTCCAGAAGTACAAGGTTCCATCTTCATCATGGGAGAAATCTCTGGATTTCTCTAAGGCAAGTTCCTTTTTCATCAGATCAACGTGAGCATATTTAGCTTGTGCGGACTTAATAGTTCAAAAGAGTTGGTTCCAAGACAAGATTATTCAGAGAACCCTGTGAAACTAGTTGAAGGTTCAACTTGCTTAGCTCTTCATGAAGGCAGGGTTGAGCTTCATAAACCATGTGATTGTTGCAATAAGACTTGCGGCTGTCGGCATTGGCCATGACATTAGCCTTGCAAGGGGTATAGGATATGCCACAATTGTAGTCAGCAATAGCTTCCATCCATCATTGTTGATGGAGGTTCAGATCTGGCAGAGTAAACATGTATTTCAGACTTTGATGATTAGTGAAGATCTCATAACGATTACCGAGAAGGTAATGTCGCCACAGCTTCAGTGCATAGATAACCGGAGCAAGCTCGAGGTCATGAACTGGGTAGTTCTCTTAATGAGGGCGGACACGACGAGAGGCATAAGAAGTCACCCCATGCTATTGCATTACGACACAGCCTAATCCTTGACAGGATCTGTTGCAGTAGATGACGAAATCCTTTGGGGAATCTAGAGGAGCAAGCACTGGGGCAAATGTCAGCTTATCCTTGAGTGCCTAGAAACTTTCCTAACACTTTTCTATTGATTCAAACTTGGCGATCTTGGAGAAGTTCTTGATGTAACAATGACAATAGGTGGAGAGTCTGAGAAAGTTTTTCACTTGTTTAACATTCTTCAGGGGAGTTCAGTCAAAAATGGGCTGAACTCGTTCTGGATTGATGGAAATACCATCCTTGGAGATCACATGACCAAGGTAGGTTACTTCGGGTAGCTAGAATTTGCACTTGGAATACTGGGCATAAAGATGATGTTCTCAAAGCTTTTCCAGCCCAAGGCGAAGATGTTCAGCATGTTGTTCTTTGTTCTTGGAATACACAAGGATATCATCTAGATAAACCACGACAAACTTGTCGAGGTATTTCATGAAGCTATAGTTCATTAGACAAGAGAAGGTAGCTGGAGCATTGGTCAAGCCGAAGGACATGATGGTGTACTCATAGGAACCATAGCGATAGGAGTGGTGCCTGGTTTCAAGTCGATGACAAATTCGATAGCTCAAATAGGGGGTATCCCTGGGAGTTCTTCTGGAAAGACATGTTGGATGTTGCGAATGATTATAATGTTTTCAATTCCCCCAAGAGGGTTGAATTCAACACATTCAATAGATAAATCCGTGCTTCGACGTCTCGAACAACATGAGCATATTAGCTTACTATCTCGTTAGAAGGATGTAGGAGGTGGACGATTTTGTTGGCGCAAACAATTGAAGCAGTATGCGATTTCAGCCAACCCATTCCCTGAATGAGGTCAATATTGGAAGACATCAGGATAATGGGAGAGGCATGGAATTTTAGCCCTTCAATTTTAATGGTGACGTTGTGGCTAACCATGGTGGTTCGACATTGACCGCAGGGGTGTTTACCAGTAGTGGAATGTGCATCTCTTCGTATTTAATGCCATCCATGAATGCAAAATCTTCTGATATGAAAGAATGCAATGCTCCTTGTATCGAATAAAATAGAAGATATACCTAAATTAACAAGAAGAGTACCCATCACAATAGCAGGTTGGTCTTGAGCTTCATTCAGACCTATGTTGTTAGCCTGACCACGACCATAAGGCATGCCATTGTTCTTGCTCGGCTGATTGTTACCACGACCAGTTGGAGAAAGTGCAAGCTGATTCTAGTTCTGATAGCATTCCCTGGCATGGTGACCAGGATGGCCTCACTTGAAGCATAGCTCATCATTGGGGTTGGAACCAGGAGGTTGGGGTGGTATAGCTCAAAGAGGCTGCCTTGGAGGTGGAGGAGGCAGACGAGGTGCATCATAGGACTATCTTGGTGCAGGGGCAGCTGGGAGGTACATGCTGTGGGGAATCCAAATCCTTCACTTCTGCAATGATGGGCCCGAAGATGAGCCAGCGTCACAGTTGTGCATGAGAGATCCATGGTGTTCCTACAAACTAGTCTCGACCTGGATGGCCTTGTTCACCAAGATGGCGAAGTCGGCAAAGTCATGCACCAGGAGCGCGAGCTTGATATCCGGGTGTAGTCCGTCATAGAACTTTTCTGCCTACAAGCATCAGTAGTAATGTCTTCTTCAGCATAGCAGGGCAAGTCAAGAAACTCATGCAAATAAGCATCCATAGTCTTGTTGCCCTGGGTGAGGTTGTAGAACTCTCACTTCTTCCTATCCATGATTCCCTGAGGAATGAAGTGGGTATGCAAGGAAGCTTGGAACTCTGGCCAAGAAATGATTGTTCCTGCAGGTTGAGTAAGCATGTGGTTGTCCCACCATTTAGCAGTAGAGCCCTTGAGGAAAAAGGACGCTAAAGTGACATAGCTAGTAGGGGCAACTTCAGAAGACTCCATCTCAAAAGTGATGTCGTGGAGCCAGTCATCAGCATCAAGGGGCTGAGTCGAGCTACAGTAGATGGTAGGGTTGAGGCACATGAAATCTTCAGAGTTACTGGGACTAGCTGCTAATTCATATTGGGGCACGGAAACTGAGCCATGACTCCTTCCATGAACCGGCGATTCAGCTCAAATTGTTGTATCATTCGGGTCATGTATTAGAGCGATGGTGGAGCATGGGCACCACGGCCATGTCCAGTGGGTCTAACCATCCTTATAGAAGGTAATAGGGGTAGTTTAGCATTCAGCAATTTCAGAGACAAAGAATCATTTATGAGTTAACATGCACAAGGAAAGAAGTGCAATAGATGCAACATAGTAGTCAATGAAGACATACATATCTATGCACAAAGTTTGATTCAAATGGGTAACATGAGTTCGGAACTCACATAGCTAGACAATTAGGTGACACATAGGCACGCGACAGAGGGATACAACAATGAGACATAGCAAAGGCTACATCAATCGGAGAAAACATTGGAGCAAGGAATCTACAAAGGACGACGCAGGGTGTCCTCAATAAAAGGACCCTGCTATCCGTGAATAGTGAGAAGCAGATCCTAGCCCCCAATTCGAGGAAGGGGTAACAGAAACCTCTGGGTGGATGTCATCACTAGAACCTAATGTTAGAGTTAGTAAAATCATTTACCCAAGTAGAAGAGAGATCAGAGTCCCAGAGTAAAGTCGAGGAATAAAATATGCCAATAGCACCCATTTGTGATGTGGGCCTGTAAGCCACACAACAATGTTAGTAAAAGTTTCCAAAGACTAGACTCAACTTCGGCCAAGGAGTTGGAAAGGGGGTTCCTACAAGAAGTTGGCTCTGATACCAACTTGTGACGCCCCTGATTCAATCATACACGAAATGTGTACGATCAAGATCAGGGACTCATGGGAAGATATAACAACACAACTCTAGAGTCAAATTAATGTCATACAAGCTTCATATTACAAACCAGGGGCCTCGATGGCTCAAATACAAATGAGCCAGCTGAAGCTACAATATCTTAGTACAGACATAAAGTAAACAAGTCTGCCTTAAGAAGGCGAGCACAAAAGAAACAACTATCGAAAAGGCAAGGCCTCCTGCCTGGGAGCCTCCTAACTACTCCTGGTTGTCGGCGACCTCCACGTAGTAGTAGGCACCCTCATGGTAGTAGTAGTTATTGGTGGTGGCATCTGGCTCCTGTGATCCATCATCTGATCGCAGCAATATTGTATAGGGGAAACGAAGTAGCAAAGCAATCTCGAGTACTCAACCAATGTACTCGCAAGACTTACATTAGAACTATGCTAAGTATGCATCGGTATCAAAGGAATGGGGCTATATATTTGGACTGAACTACAGAAATGCGAGAGGAGAAGGGAAAGCCTAGCCTATCGAAGACTAGCATCTTAAAGAATCTTATAGCATTAGAAGTGTGAAGATTAGCATATTATAAACTAGTAGTATGTTGTAGTAACGACGCACAGAGATCCTTTCTCGACTCCCCGTGTGAAAGGTATCTCAGAGCCATCATATCCATTCATGCCTCAGCATCCAGTTCCAGTTGTGTCGATCATGATACAACTCCGAGTGTTCATTACCGTGGACACGACTATTCGAATAGATTAACTTCCCTGAAGAGGTCCACAAACTTTTCCAACATGCTCGATCAACTTTTGTTGGACACACTTTTCCGGGTCATGCCCGGCCTTGGCTGATCAACACGCCTTAGTCCTACCTATGCTCAACCGAGAGGCCAGCACACCGGTGCACATCCTATATGCAAAGGGGTCATGGGCCAATCATCCTTTGCAATTCCTGCGTTTTGCGAGGATGAACGGGATCTGTCCTGGCTACCTACTTATACAAGGCTAGTGCTTACATGGGCCACCCAGCTACATGCTGCTAAACCACTAACGTCAGTGAGTTTTTGGAAGAACCATAGGATGCAGAGTGCACATACTTATTCCCGCGTGGTGGTTAGAGTGAAAAGGCCAGAGGCCTACTCGGATCACATATCCAAACCGCTAGTGTCTTGTGAGCGCTCTGTAACGATCAATGATGCACAATATGTGCTCCCGTCGCCCCGTCTCACAGACTTATGGCAAGGGCTAAGAATGCCTGCCCATGCTACACAATTATCTCGCGGGTACCCTCTAGGTCAACCTGACTTCACATCACTCGCGGGTATCCCTCTGGGCCATCCTGATGTCATCATGATTCTGTGGTAAAGTCAAAGTAACCATGTGTCCATAACACCAAAGGGGAATCCGAGGAATCACCCTCGATGGGTTCCACTTGATGTAACCGTCAAGGTGAACTAAGGACGAATCACCCTTGATGTTTCACTCATGATGAGTTGCACGACAGAGTCATTATCGCGAATGGTGGAGGAATCACGCTCTGTAGACCACTTCTGACTAACTACACTACACAGATCTCATCAGAAGTGCTATACGAGGTATCACCCTCGGCACTTGATAATAACCCTACAGTGTTGTACAACTAAGGAGGGTGATGTGATGTGTCGGGCTCAGGACGCCGATCATGTTGATTGATTCATCAAACATAAAGCGGGGCAATAGGGACAAGGTGAGGGGCCACTAGTGGAGCACTGACCAACCTATACTAAGTAGTTTAGGATAAGGAGGTAAGGTAAAAATTGCAGGTTACCAAAATTAGGCTATGCATCAGAATCGGATCATACAAAAGCAGTAGCAAACCTAATGCAAGTTGAAGAGAGAAGAGAATGGGCGATATCAGAATGATCAAGGGTTGGTTTCCTTGCCTGGAAGCACTACTGAAAAGGTCTGGATGTTAGGGGTGTAGTTGACGTCAGGACCAGCGTCAGTGTCGGTGTCTACCGGAGAGAAGAGGGGGAAGAAATAATAAATATAGAGCAAACAAATGCATCACGATGCATGACATGGCCGTATGGAGTGCTAGGGGTGAACTAATGCAGTACTACACATTACAGATGATGTGGGAAAACATCTGGGAATGCTTTACAGAAGTTTGGATTTTTTGGACATATAAATCTGGGGGCAAGGATCCATGTTCATCATGCTAGAGGCATGTGACAGATAACTGGATAGCATATTCATATTCGTTACATTTTTCTGAGCAACTTTCATATATAAGTTATTTTCATCTGACTTATATATTATTTTATATGATTTTTCAAAGTTTTCGAAATTGTTTGAAATTAATGTTATTTATATTAATTCGAAAATAGAATTGTTGCCTCAGCATGATATCAGTGTGATGTCGGCAGTCAACCTAGCTGATTTAGGTCAAACCTGACAGCAAGGTCCCACCTATCATTGACAATGGGGCTAACATTGTTTTAAAATAAACTAAATTAACTAATTAAGCTGCTGGACCGACCTATGAGTTCCTAATTAGGTTAATTAGACTAGCTTAATTATTTTAATTATGTGAATTAAGGGGGGCCACATGTCAGTTACCCGGGTTGCCCAGTCAGCATAGTTGACTGGTCAAACATGCCAACCGGGGTCAGCGGGGCCACTAGGGGCCACCAGTCAGTGATCATGGGGGTGGACCTAGTGGCGCCATGTCGGCCCACCGGTGTTTAACGCCGGCGCACACTCCGGTGACCCCCAGAGATGGCGGTGTCACACAGAAATGGCGCATAGTGGGGTATTAGCCCCGGGGTTTCATCCTATAGGTCATACATGACCAAGCGCACTGAACAGAGCTGAAGGGGCGGCGGAGGCGAATGATGGCATCGCCGGAGACGAGCCGTGGCGGAGGCCGAAGGCGGGCGAGCTTGAGCACTTGGCTAGGAGGCACAGGGAGGGGCGAGGTTGGGCACATTCGAACGCCCACGACGTCGCACGTTGAAAGGTGGCGGTGGCGCGGCTAGAGGTGGCCCGTAGCGTCAGCAACTGCAACACGGGTGGTGGCGGGCGGCGGCCCATTCTGGCGAGCATGGGACGCAGGGCTGCGAGACATGGCACGGCATGTGGGTGCATGTGTCGGGCTCTTGGGAGCCCCAAGAGCACGACCGCGTGCTCGGGCGCGAGCTAGGCCCGTGGTGGCCGCGATTGCGAAGCCAACGGCGGCGGCTAGGTTTGGCCACGGTGGGGGAAACAACTACGACCATGGGAATAATAGGGGTGGGAGGGAGGAGGAGCGAGGGCTCACGACCGTTGTAGAGAAGGCTTGGGGCAGATGGAGGAGCTCGGGCGGTGTGGATCGAGACGGTGGTCCCCGAAGTCCCGAGGATGAAGATGAGGTCAGGGTGGTGTTGCAAGGCCCCGGACTCGAGAACATGGTTGGGGAGGAAGGAGTCGAGGCCGGGGGTCGATCTTGCACAGAGACATGGTGAGGTGGCGACGGTGGCTAGGCGAATGGTGGACGGCAGCGATGAGCTTGTTCGGCCGAGCTCCAGATCGAGTGAGGGAAGGTGAATGAGGGGGATGGAGGAGCTAGGGTTCCAGGGGGCACGGGTGGCCTTATCTAGCATCAGGACACGGCGGATGCCGCCGCATGGTTCATCCGCGGCGTGGGCAGGCGCCGGGCGGTCATCGAGCTCTTGGGAACAGTAGGAAAGAGGGAGGGAAGATGGGCTGGGCCTGCCCTGTTGCTAGCAGGCCCAAGTGCACAGTGTACTTTAGCCCCTTTTCTTTTCTTTCCTTTTCTATTATCCTTTTCTTATTCAGTTATGTTTTACTTTCAACTTATTTTAGCTTTATAACATATAATACTTGCACCTAAAATAATATTATGAATTAAGACACTATCACAAAAAGTTTCGCATATAAATAAAATAGTTTAGAATTTACAACATTTAAATAATTTTTTTCCCCTATTTTAAATATTTTTGGGCACTTAAGCATTTTATAAAAATGTTGATTCACCACGATAATTAGTTATGGATCATTTGCCACATGATGAACACTTTGGTTTCCATGTTTGTGAATTTCTATATTTCACTTATAATTTGAATTTGAATTCAAAGTGGAATTTGAAATGAGACATGAGACCGAGATGATCAAGCACTGTTTAGCAGAATGATTAGCTTAATCACTGAGGGTTAATGTAGCTCAAAATACAGGGGTGTTATAATGTTCAACTGCTATATGCATGTGGTTGCTCGCCATTGAAGTGGCCGCGGCGGGCTATGCTCGCGTCCCTCCACATGCTCTGCTCTCGCATCCCTCCGCGCGCTCTGCTCACCGTTGAGGATGCCGCGGCGCGCTCTGCTTGCTACTCTCTGTGTGCGCTCTGCTCTCGCGTCCCTCCGTGAGTGCTCTGCTAGAGGTTGGGGCCGGCACATGATCACGTTGGGGGGCCCTTATGCATGTGGTTACGCTGCATGCGTCGCAATAATGTAGTTACGTGCTGCACAATGGAGTTACGCGTTGTAAATACTGTTCGAGCGTGGGGATATTCTAGGCCATCCAACCTCCCCATTTATTCCCACAGCCATTATAACCTTAGCCTCTTCAACCTTTCCATTGTGCCCCACGACACAACAAGCACACCCATGGTGACACATAGAGAGATGATATCTAGTGGCTCTCTAATTGAGTTCAGTGTGCACCATGTGGACACAAACATGAGAGAGAAGAACCTCTGGATGGTGTACACCAATGACTCAGCCATGGTGGAGGACTCCATCAACACCATGTAGCAGCTGCTTGCTAAGGATGACAAGTACAGAGTGGTCGGCTAAGACCTCCAGTACACCGACGGACATCCCGTGAAAGATCAGAAGGTTGTCGTCGCCCAGTTTGTGTGCGCCATCACGTCCTCATCTACCACTAATGTCTGGACACAAGCCCTTGTGAGCGTTCTGTCGGTTTGTCAACAGCCCCAACTACTTGTTCACTATGGTGGACACCATGGATGATGTAAAAGCGCTTGAGGTTTCAGGCTTGGCCTGCCAGAAGCTTGTTGACATCCATGGCTACTACAGGGTCTGGGGCACCTTTAAGCAGAAGGCCTCCCTGGTTGACGTCGTCGTGCCCATCATTGACCCCTACTGACAGTGTCTTGGACTAGGGGGTACTCACCACGTCGTCTCCCAACCAGCTGGATCGGGCCGAGGACCCCCGTGGTGGTTCACTTATGGGCCAATTCGGGAAGCCCATGCCGCACACAAGGAGGATTCCACAAAGACTTGGCGCCCACGACAAGGAGTCCTCTAAACCTTAGGCCTCTGGTGTGTTATATAAACCGAGGCCAGGCTAGTCAATAGAACAATCTCGTGGTAGATACATGTACTTTGTACTACACCCCATATGAATATAACCAAAAGCAGGATGTAGGGTTTTACCTCCATCAAGAGGGCCCGAACCTGGGTAAAATCCCGTGTCCATGTTACCATCGCTCCACGATGCCTAGCTTAGGACCCTCACTACGAGCTATGCCAGATATGGAACCTACATTTGTGCTTTCATTGAGAGTCTGCTGGCAGTTTCCACGGTGTGATGGGAATTTGGATCATCCCCGGTGCGATCTACGCATCGGAGCCAAGCTTTATGGTCGATGTCGGCATCTTTGTCGCCGGCTCGACTGGTCACCTTAGCTGGGCCGAGGACCGTGCTCCATGTCAAATCATCAATATCAGACGGATACTTTCATCGTCATCAAATCAAATCTAAACTAACACCATGGAAAAGTCGTCCATGGAGCCTGGGGCTCATCGTCAACATTGTCCTTGTGCGATTGCACAGTTTTTTCTGTACAACGGACTTGTTTTCACTGGCACCGTCTTCTCGGAAGTCGATTTGATGAACCCTTTGATGGAATTCTATGGAATTGAGTATAAAACAACCCTGTAAAATTTGGTTGCCTTCCAACGGAGGAATCACCGGTGATCTATGATATACCGGAGGCCTGTCGAGTCTGGACGGGAATCTGGACGAGTTTAGGGCATGGTCTCCAGAGCCTAGCTCAGAGGTTATTTGGAAGATTTCCATATGTACAACCTCTCAAAATTTCAGGTCGATCCGATTGTTCAAACTCCTGGAACCTTCCGATTAGTGCATCACTTTTCGGATCTGTTTTCTACGCGAATATGAATCCGACCTGAGTTCATCTATCTTCATGAACGGGATATTGGACAACCTATTTTGAAGAATCTCTTTCTAGGGTATTGTGGTTTGTTTCTGAACACATGCTCACAAATTTTGCTCCTTTTCGGAGATAATCTTCACTGTCGCGCCGGTGTCAAACCAGCCCTTGCTCCTCCTCTACCGATCTGTGCTAGACAGATCATCGCTTCATCGAGCCGAGCCTAACCTTATTGGATCATCAACAAGCTGAACAAGAGTTCAGCATTACGAAGGCTAAATCATCACCAACACCATCGCCCCATGGATTGCACAGGCCAGGCACGCCGACATCGCCACTCGGTAACTTCATCAATCTGGAATTAACCGCATCACAAGTTATGACCAACGTCGGCATGGCCGAGCCGTAGCTTGTTCAAATTGATGGCTGCCACATCGAACCGCTTCAACACCTCGACTGGCACGGCGGCTGGAACATCACCTTACCAACTTTCTCGGTCACCTCGGCTGGACTGGGAGCTTCGCCATCTCTTCATCAACCTACTCTAGAGACTTCGGCGTCAGCAGCCGACTAGCTTCGTCACGTTAGCTGGGCTGGGGGTTTCGCCTTGCCGTGTCCCGGCCGAGCACACACACACAACATCAAGCTAGCGCTGGCACTAGTACTATTACTAGATGCAAATCCATAAATGCCCGCGTGTGTCTCTTTGGATTGCTACAACAAAAAAAAACCAGGTGCTATTATTCCTACTAATTTTTTGCTTGCATGGGCTTATTTTTCCCAAGGAATATTACTCTAGTTTGTTCCTTCTGTTGTACACAGGACAGTCAAATGCTGGCCGGATTAATGATGGTTGCATGATGGTTTGGCCGGTTTCCCGTCTGCAATTCGGTGAACGCCGCATCGGGAACTAGGACCGCCCTATGAATTCAGCTTTGCCACGTCGACGCCCTGCATCGACATTGGCTTCGATGCCAGGTCACATCTCTTTATAAAAAATTATTTTGTGTAAATTAATTATGCGAGGATTTTTTATATGTTTATATTATTATTTTTTGGACTACACTATTTTACATGTGTAGGTAATCGACTTCGACTGCTTCACGCGGTCACTTCGGCGTCATAATGTCGGCCTGCTCCGTCGCCTCGGTCAGACTAGGGGTTCCACCTCACCATGTTAGCCATGCTATGTCGCCACTTTAGAGTGCCGAGCTCTTAGCTCCGCCACCTCAGGACCGGCTTGGGGGCTAGGACCTCGTCCCGCCGTAAGCTCGGGCCGCGCATAAACACCGAGCACATTAACCAGCTAAGTCGCTTCCGTGCTCAGTTTTTTAATGCTTGTTCTGTTCGACCAAACATTATTTGTACGAGCCATTCCCATCTTAAAAACTTAGTTTGTCAACTCACTTTATTTATTAAAAGCACATCCTTTCCCATGTTAACTGGGGGGCTCTTAAATTTGTACGAGCCATTCTATAATAATTGTTTTGTTCCTAGCTGTTGCAAAGTCTTTTTCTACCACACCTTTCTCAACTCGAGTGTGTGGTCAACAGCCGGATAGCCTGTTTTCTCTCTAATGCCGCTCGAGTTTAGTTTGCTAAACTGGCCTAATGAGCAGTACTCCACCTTTGGGATAGGAGGTTGCAGTCGTAGGTTGACCCGCTTGAAGTCTTGAGATCGGATGTGTCATATTAATGCACGACAGAAGCACAGAAGTAAGACCAGTTTTTGGATTGGGACCAAATGACTCGATTTGGTTCAGGCGTAAAGTTTTTACTAAAGTTTTTTGGTTTTCCGAGCCTATGGCACTTTTAAACTATTTGTGTGTTTCCAGCATAAGTCTCGCAATGCAACGCTGGACACCTTTAGGGAATCGGCAAAAACATTCTCGGATATTGCTATATATGCATCGGTTTTGAATTGTGTCTTTGGTCAATAGTTGGGTTGCCCAGCTTCTGTGCTTGCCTCCTAAGTTTCGCTTTGTTCGGCTAGGTGTGCAAAGGGAGAACCACTGTGATTGTGCTTCCAGCTCGAATGGTTAAGCACCTCAGTGGAGAAAGCCGAAAACTAACTGTCACAATGGGCATAAACTGGTCAGCGATCCGATGACGGTGTCAAACTATAGGTCGATACCGATTACCCCATGTTAAACGATTGGCCTTCCATAACATTGGCCGAAGTGTTAATGGCTAGACTTCTGTCAGTGTCGAACACTAATCGGGGGCTCATAGCTAACTTCCCCAGTTTAAAGCTCCTATGACTAAGTGAAAGTTATAAATCCCGCATATCTAATTGCCTCGTTTCTGCTAACACAACCGCCTTAGGGCACCGAGACGTCGGCCAAGGGTTGTTTCGTTATTGCGGAAACACCCTGCATAGCATCTACAAGGGGGTGGAATCCGATGATGGGCCACTTTCAACTGATAAACGGTCACAACAGAGTCAAAATAAACATATCATCGGCATTTGTATTTAATATAAAAGGGCTGCCTTCCATAATCATCGTTATAAAGGCATAAATATGCATCAATTTGACTTAAGATTTTGGACAAGCTGGGTTTCCTGGCTCCTGTGTTTACCCCTGCGTTCCTGATTGTTCGGCTAGGCGGTAAAGGGAGCACCTCTATGATTGTTGCTACCGGGTTATCCGAGTTAGTAGCTCAGAGTGGGTAAAGCCGAAAGCTAGCGATCTTAAAGGATATAATTGGTCGGCAATGACAGAAGTGAATATTTAGGTTCGATAAAGACCACATAGTTCAGAAACTTTCCCCAAACTAAATCCTCAATATTTGTCTCCCACATTGATCGGAGCTGAGGTTTCATGATCATGGTCGGCATGACAACCCAAACAAAGGAATCGATAGCGGAATTGTTTTCTTTGGAAGATGTTTCTTACATTAATATAACATTCTCACCGCATACCTTTGCTTATAAAACCATATGGCCGGATTACCTTGTTTGTCGTAAATCTTTGCCCTCATAAAGGCTTTATAAAGTGGGACAAACACTCCCCGGCTACTGGCCAAGGAGGTTGAATCCGATAGTCGGTCAACAAAGTTCTATACAGTATGGATTTGAGCATTAATGGTGTAGAGTACTTGGATACATATAATCATTACACATAATTTGTGATTTTACTCTAGATATCGATCCTTAATTTGGCCACTCATGCCCACATTAAGGCTCGGGGGCTACTGGTCTTCGGGCTTATCATTTACTAATATTAAAAGGGCACATCGATCCCCTGATCTGGTGTTGCCACCCGACCGGTGTCTCGGGGGCTACTTCATTTCCTATTCAATACAGCAAATTCAAAGTGATCGGTGTTCTTCTTGACCGAACTATGGGCAAACGCATCTTCGGATAACAATATGAACTATCTAGGACGTATCCGGCATCAAGCTAATATATTACGGTGACTTCTCAAGACCCTCTCTCAAGGGCCCGTCCGCCGAGCACTATCTCCTCTAATGTGCATCTCGGATTTTAGGCCGACACACACCTTGAGGGCTACTGGCTATATATCTCGTCGGTAAAAAAATTGCATCAATCGGAAATAAAATCCGCAAACAATCAGCCCAAGCCGGAGGTGGTGTATCACCCCGGAAGCAGTCTGGCATAAAGCTCGGTTGCAAGTGGTTGGCTCCATAGAGGGCATCTCTGGCATTAAGCTCGGTTGAACCCTTTTAACTTTTTCAAGACGGAGGTAATTTATGACACCTCGGATATAGTCTGGCGTTGAAGCTCGGATACATTCTGGCGTTGGAGCTCGGAAGCGGTCCGGCGTTGGTCCTCGGCAGCAAAAGATACCCTGAATGCAGTCCACCATTGGAGCTCGGATGCAAGAGGACACCACCGCACGGGAACAACTTCAAACCCGAGGTGTGGCATAAAAAATAGCAATGCATTGATAAAGGCTGATAACTTAAAGGGGCTCCTTGGATACCCGATGTGTAAACTCTCCGGATTCACTTCGGCGATCCTTAAGATCGAAGATTAGAAGATTTGTTGAACTAGTTTTCAAGACCGTCGACCGAACATCAAGAATAGTTCAGAAGAATCAAGGAGCGTCCCCAACTTGTAGACCCGTTCAGGGGGCTACTGACGGTGTCCTGGACTAGGGGTACTCACCACGTCGTCTCCCGACCAGCTGGATTGGGCCGAGGAACCCCATGGCGGTTCACTTATGGGCCACTTCGGGCAGCCCATGCCACACACAAGGAGGATTCCACAAAGACTTGGCGCCCACGACAAGGACTCCTCTATACCCTAGGCCTTTGGTGTGTTATATAAACCGAGGCTAGGCTGGTCGATAGAACATCTAATATTCATTAGAACAATCTCGCGGTAGATACATGTACTATGTTATACACCCCATATGAACATAACCAAAAGCAGGACGTAGGGTTTTACCTCCATCAAGAGGGCCCGAACCTGGGTAAAATCCCATGTCCATGTTACCATTGCTCCAAGACGCCTAGCTTAGGACCCTTACTATGACATATGTCAGATATGGAATCGACACCTACTACAGTAGCATGAAGGATGCCAGCAAGAAAAATCGTGCTCCTTGGCACAAGGCCTGGGTGCGGAGACTAGATGAAGATCACCTCAGGTTCGCAACCAAGGACGTGTACACATGCTATGAGATGTATAGGAAGATCGTTGACATGAGGAAGTGCCTCCTTAATATAGACGAGGAGGGATCGACCCACAAGCAGTGTAGTGGCGGCAAGCGTCACAAGGAGTAGATGATGATTGATAGTCGTTTATCCTAGTTTATTATGCATGTAATTGCTTACTTTGTTGTGTGAAATGTTATGTGTGTAGTCACTTATGTAATTGGATATTTAGTTTGGTTATGCAATCATGTCCTTATAAGTATATATGTTGTTGTTCTGTAGACAGAGCATAGATGTTGTGCAGACTGAGCAAATAACATCGCATATGCATTAAACTAGGGAACCCATCGGTGATTATTTCATCAATCACTAATAATTTTTACCACCAACCTTTTGCCCACAACACACATAGCTTATTTGGAGCAATCTTCTTTGTTATTATTGGTCTTCCCACACAATTTTGATTACTGACCTATTTGTCGGTATCACACACATCTTGATAAGCCAAAACGTTTCTGTTGTTTTGGCTCATCGCAAATAGTTCATCTAAGTGAAATGTATGCCATATATCACACACACCTTAATTTGGCTGGTCATTTCTGTTGTTGTCGCTTATCGCAAATAGTTCATCTAAGTGAACTGTATGCCATCTATCGCACACACCTTGATCTGGCTAACTGTTTCTATTGATTAGGCTCATCGCAAAAAGTTCATATGGAACAACTGCATGCCACGTATCGCATACATGACCCTAATCTGAATCGTGCTTGATGACTCCGCCATCACACACAGTTCATTTTATTGGTGATGGTTTTGTCATGATACCATTTGTGATTCATGCATCACACACAGTTTGGTCGAAGGGTCTTTGATAAATGTTTCGCGTTAGGACCATCCTATAGTAGTGCTCCGTGAGGGTCCAGGACCCCGTGCACATGGGGTGTCTATAAATTTTTTGACCACCCCATGCGCATGGCGGTGTCCACTAAGTTTCTATTGACACTCTAGGGACAGCTTGGCAAAGCTCACTACATGGGACTATAGGTGGTAGGTGTAGGAGGGCTGGTGTGTATGTTTTGAAGTATTCCCACATGACACCCATCCACAATGACCCCTCTTAATAGTGCGGTTTTTCTATGACTCAAATCGAAGAAAAATGAAAAACCTTCAAGTTGATGGTAAACCACGCCTATGATCTTTTTGAAATAGGGGGGTGGGGTTGACACAACTCCAACATGATCTTCATGAAACCAGTATACTGAGATAAAAATTAGCTACCGATATTAGTTACACTGACAAAATTGTCATCACACCAAAACATAAGTTAAGTGCCACATGCACTTTCACCAGTTTCTAGGCTAGTTGTAAAAGCCTACAATTTTTTGGATACCTAAATCCTTTTCTCTTCACACCTGAAGATGATTTTAGGTATTCGGTTTTAGGCAAGATATTGGACATGTTCCTAGAGGAGCATGGCCTAGTACCATCTTGGAGTATCTTACCAAAGCACGTGGGTTGCATTCGGTGTGATGAGGACATCCCTGGCAATCCACAAGACGCCCCGATGTCTGCGTAGATATTGTGCCGATCCACACGAAACAACGTCAGGTCCGCTCTCCATAGGGTCGTGGGGTGAGGAATATGCAACGCGCTGGGCATCATCGAAGCCATGTGGGCAGCCAAGCCATGTTTCGAGCATCGTGAGAACGAGGCAGATCGACCATCTATAACATCCCGGCGGTTTACCCCAAATTAAAAATTGTTTGTTATTTTATTTTTTGCATCTACATTGCGTCAACATCACATTGCATTAATTCAATAAATATTTGGTTATTTATTTTTCCATTGTGTTAAATCGTCAATAAGTAAATCCTTCTCCCTTCCGATGTTCTGCACAAAGACTCGCCTCAGACATGCACCTGGTATTTCTATGATATTTTAGAGCTGCCCAAATTATCTCACAATGTTGAAAAAAGCCTAGCTATCACACGTATTTAAAACCAATTTGTTAAATTAAATGGCTTTATTTTCTAAATATAAATTAAACAAAGTCCAAATTGGTTGATTATTTCTATATGGCATTTTCATAGTCTAGAGAGGTCACATATAAAATTTCATCCAATTCAGAGTTCATTCAAGGCCCAAATATTTATTGTTTGTGCGATATAGTCGTTTAATTAGTAAAAACAATTTTTTGTTAAACATTCCCTCTATTCCAAATTATAAGATGTTCTAACTTTTTCTGATTCACACTCATGTAGCTGCATTTTAATGTTTTTTTAACTCACTCAATCTATGTTTAGTCCATATTGATATATCTAAAACATCTTATAATAGTGAATCAATGGAGTAAATATGTGCACTCTCATTGAGCTTGACCCATTATAACCACAACTTTGCTACGCCCTTGGCCTCATACTAAATAAACCACGCCCACAACTCAACCTGGTGAACCCTAAACCTAATGGGCCCCTGCCCACCCACCTAACTCTAAGGCCCAATGCCTATCTGGACTAAAGGCTCAGCCGAGCACCTCCTCTTTCCATCCCTGCTAACTCTAGACGCGAGGAGATGATACGTCTCCAACATATCTATAATTTTTTTATTGTTCCATGATGTTACATTATCATTCTTGGATGTTTTACAATCATTTTATAACAACTTTATATCATTTTTTGGGACTAACCTATTGACCTAGTGCCCAGTGCCAGTTGTGGTTTTTTGCTTGTTTTTTACATGGTAGGAAATCAATATCAAACGGAGTCCAAACACCGCGAAACTTTTTGTGGATTTTTTATGGACAAGAAGACCACCAGTGGGCCAGAGAACCACCTGGGGGGACAACCGACCAGGGCGCACCTAGGGGCCCAAGCGCGCCCAGGTGGGTTGAGCCCACCTCGGTGGCCTCCCTCACCCCCTCTTTACCCTATAAATTCCTAAATATTCCAAAACCCTCATGGCAACCCTAGATCAGAAGTTCCGCTGCCGCAGGCTTCTGTAGCCACCGAAAACCAATCTAGACCTCGTTCCGGCACTCTGCCAGAGGGGGGAATCATCACCGATGGCCATCTTCATCCTCCCGACGGCGACCACGATGAGGAGGGAGTAGTCCACCCTTGGGGATGATGGTTTGTACCAGTAGCTATGTGTTTAATCTCTCTCTCTCTCTCGTGTTCTTGAGATGTCACGATCTTCATGTATCGCGGGCTTTGTTAATATAGTTGGATCGTATGGAGTTTCCCCCTCTCTATCTTCTTGTGATGAATTGAGTTTTTCCCTTTTGATATTTCATTGTTATCGTATTGAATACTTTTATGGATTTGAGAGCACTTGATATATGTCTTGAATATGAATACTTGTGGTGACAATGGGGTATCATATTGATTCACTTGATATGTGTTTTGGCATTCAACTCACGGATTCCCGCGGTGACATTGGGGTAATCTATGCAAAGGGGTTGATGCACGTTCTCGTCTTTTGTTTCTCAGGTAGAAATCTTGGGGCACTCTTTGAGGTTCTTTGTGTTGTATTGGGAATTATGAATCTAAAATTATTTGGTGTTTTTTTAGTACGAACTCTTGGACAGATCGATCGGAAAGAATAGCTTCGAGGTGGTTTCGTACCCTACAAATAGTTTCTTCTTATGTTCTCTGGTAGATAGGGACTTTGGATTGATTCTTCATCGCATGTTGATGGATGGTTATATGATCTAATTATGTTAGCATTGTCGAGAGTTTGCACTAACGAAAGTACGGACTCTAGGCCTCATTTTCAAGCATTGCAATACCATTTTTGTGCCCGTTTACTATTTGCTACCTTGCTGTTTTTATTTATTCAGATTATAAAAATATATTCCTACCATCAATATTACACTTTTATCACCGTCTCATCGCCGAGCTAGTCCACCTATACAATTTGCCATTGTATTGGGTGTGTTTGGGACACAAGAGATTTCTTGTATTTGGTTGCAGGGTTGTTTGAGAGAGATCATCTTCATCCTACACCTCCCACGGATTGACAAAACTTAGGTCATCCACTTGAGGGAAAATTGCTACCGTCCTACAAAACTTTGCGCTTGGAGGCCCAACACGAGTCTACAAGAATAAAGTTGCATAGTAGACATCAAGCTATCTTCTGGCACCGTTGCCGGGGAGGTGATTGCTTGAAGGTATATCTTTACATCTTGCAATCGAATCTTTTAGTCTCTTGTTTATCACTAGTTTGGCTTATAAATGAAAACTACAAAAATGGAATTGAGGTTGCATCATATTATTCATCTTTATAATGTCTTTTGTGAAAATGATGGAAAAGAAATTTGTGCTCAATTGATAGAAGAAGAATTCAATAAAATGTTTGGCATAAATGATGAGCATGATTGCAATGTTGTTTGTATGAATTCTTTGAATATCCATGATGCTAATGATATGAAAAGCCATAAATTTGGGGATGCTATATTTGATGAAGATGATATTTTTAGTCCCCCAAGATTTGATGTGCAAATTTGTTATGATGATAGCATGCCTCCTATTTATGATGATTTTATTGATGAAAGTGGATTTGGAGAGGTCATGACTTTATTTAGTGATAATCCACTATTTTGGAAGAGGTTTCAATTGATTATGATGAGAACAAAGTTGCTATTTTTGATGATTATGGTGATGACATGTAAGCTATAAATAATAATGATAACCATGAAACTTGTCGTCATGATTTTAATTTTCAGTCCCATGATAGTTATTTTGTTGAGTTTGCTCCCACTACTATCAATGAGAATACATTTGCTTATGTGGAGAGTAATAAAATTTCTATGCTTGTGGATCATTAAAATAATGCTTTATGTAATAGATATGTTGTTGAATTCAGTCATGATGATACTGAAAATTATTATGGGAGAGAAACATATGCTTGTAGGTTTCTCAATAATATGAAGTTTCCTCTCTATGTGTTGAAAATCTTGAAGTTTTGCTTGTTTTCCTTCCTATGCTAGTTGATTCTTGCTGCCATAAGTTGTTTGCTCACAAAATCCCTATGCATAGGAACTGGGTTAGACTTAGATGTGCTAGTCATATGCTTCATGATGCTCTCTTTATATTTCAATTCTTATCTTTGATGCGAGCATCATTGAAATCATCATGCCTAGCTAAAAGGCATTAAAGAAAAGCTCTTGTTAGAGACAACCCAAAATTTTCCCCTACTTTTTTGGTGTGTTAACATGATTAGTATACTGTATTAATCATGTTTTATAGCTTTTGTTTCAATAAAGTGGCAAGTAAGACCTTTGGGATGGTCTATGGTGATAGTTGATTTGATCTTGCTGAAAAACAGAAACTTTGCACTCGGTAAAATAATTCTCATTTTTAACAGAAACGTGATAAAATGCTGATTCTTTTTGCATAGAATTAAGAGAAAATTTTCCCAGGTTTTCCTAATTTTTCAGAATTTTTGGAGTAGTAGAAGTACGGTTGGAGTACAGATTACTACAGACTGTTCTGTTTTTGACAGATTCTCTTTTCATTACATAGTTTCTTGTTTTCTAGTTTCTATGGCTTATATTGCTCAATATAAATTGTGGAAATGATATGCCACTGTAGGCATTGTGTGAGAACAATTATGAATCTTGTCTTTTACAGTACCAAAGTGAAATGGTTTGCTCTTTATCATACTAACCTATCTCACGGATTTCCGTTATGTTTTGTGTGATTGAAGTTTTCAAGTTTTGGTTGAGACATCGATATGAGGAGAATAAGGAGTGACAAGACCCTAAGATTGGGGATTCCCAAGGAATCCCAAGTTAATACTCAAGGGAGATCCAAGCAACTAAGCATGGGGATGCCCTGGAAGGCATCCCCTCTTTTGTCTCCAACATTGTCGGTAACCTCACTTGGAGGTATGTTTTCATTCGTCACATGATATGAGTTTTACTTGGAGCATCAATTTCTTTTTCTAGGATTTTAGTGCTGTTATTTAGAATATATTTTTGCATATTTAATTTCAATAAAAATGTCAAGGATAGCCTTTACCATGCTTATTTTGCAAGTATACGTGTTGCTGTTTCAAAACAGAAAGTTTATTGCTGTTGCAAATATTCCCTAGAAAAGTTAGAATGTGATAAAATGTTGAAACTTTTTGCAAAATTAGCTCTGATAACTTTTCTACAGGGTGGTAATTTTTCATAAATTTTGGAGTTTAATAAGTATTGATACTCTTGCATTCTTTACACATTGTACTTGTTTGGTAGATTGCTGTTATGTTTGCATTGTTTTCATATGTTTGCTTGTTTAATGATTCTATTGAGGATATAGTATTAAATATGCAGAGGCATTTAGAATGCAATGTTGAATAATAATTTTAGTTATTTGCTACAGTAGAGAATGAGAAGGTTTTTGGATTGGTTTATACTAACTTATCTCAAGAGTCCTTGTTGAGTTTTGTGTGGATGAAGCTTTTGAGATTTAGTAAAACCATGATATGAGAATAATTAAGGATACATGAAAGCTCAAGATTGGAGATGCCCAAGGAATCCCAAGATAATATTTCAGGATGTCTCAAGCATCTAAGCTTGGGGATGCCCCGGTAGGCATCCCACCTTTCTTCTTCAACAATTATCGGTTAGTATCGGTTGAGCCTAAGTTTTTGCTTCTTCACATGATGTGTGCTATTATTGGAATGTAATTTTACCTTGTTTTGCTTGATGTTTTAATAAAATGCTTAGATCTAAAAGTTTTTGAATAAGAGAGAGTCCTCAAATAGCTACCTATTTACTTAACTACTCACTTGATCTTCACTTATATCTTTTTTGGAGTAGCTTGTCATTTGCTCTAGTGCTTCACTTATATCTTTCTGAGCATGGTGTCCTTTAGTATTTTTGAAGAAATTATCTCTTGCTTCACTTAAATTAATTTGAGAGACAGAAATATTATGCTCATGATCTTCACTTATATTTGTTTGATCTTATCAAAAGCAATACATGAAAATTAGTTCCAAAGTGATAGATATCCAAGAAGGATATAATAAAAACTTTCATGAAGATCATTGGACAAAATAAACTTGATTCCTCGTAATAGTTTTGAGATATGATGATGTGATATGTGAGTCATGTTGATGAGTAATTATGCTTTAGTAAGAATATTGGTGTTAAGGCTTATGATTCCCTATGCAAGCACGAAAGTCAATAGTTGTGCAATGAAATTACATCCTACTTGTGGTGCATTATTCGGTGTTAATTATGCCCAATGCTCGCTTATGAGATTATTCGTTTCTTGGTTGGTTGCTTCTCAATCTTTTGCTAGCCTTCATTTTGCACTAAGTATGATCACTACTTGTGTATCCAAAATCCTTTAAACCTGTTTTGCCACATGAGTCCACCATACCCACCTATATGTGGTATTATTTTGCCGTTCTAAGCAAATTTGTATGTGCCATCTCTAATTATCAAAATAAATTTATCTTTTGTGTGCTCGTATCGCTCGCGTGGCGGTGAGGGGTGGCCAATATTTTCCATGGTAGATGTGTTATTCTCACAATGAGTGTTTATTCACTTGTCATTGCACGAGATTAAGGCAAAGGTATTAGGGATGCCTAGTCCTGAAATGAAAAATTAATTTACTTTATGTTGTCAAATAATAAATTCCATGGAAAGTGTTGGTATGGAAGTCACCCGTGGATACGGTTAGCCATGGAAAGTGAAAGTATGAGGAAAAAGGAATAAACTTTATTCTCTGTTTGGGAACCGCCTATGATATATCTAGCATGGAAAGTGTTGGGAGCTCTAAGTCGTTTTCGTTGGTGGGAGAGTATGCCTCTCAAAAAAATTTATCTCTCAATTTTCGCTTTGAGCTCTAGCACCTCTACAAGTCCCTACTTCCCTCTGCGAAGGGCCTTTCTTTTACTTTATGCAATTTTGATTTTTAATTTGAGTCTCCATCTTCTCTTATAAAGCACCAACTAGGGAGCACTATGATCGTACTTGAGCATTGGGTGTAGTTAATATGCGAGTGTGTTTCATGAATGGATCAATGATTGAGCATGATGGGCAAGGGATAACTTATTTTAGCGTTAATATTTTGAAAGACATGGTTGCTTGTTGGTATGCTTGAGTATTAAAGTCCTTATGTGAAAACTAGACTATTGCATTGAACCATATAAAAGTCCAAATGTCCATGCTACAAAGAAAAGAATATGAGATGACATGTTAGGCAGCACTCCACATCAAAAATTCTGTTTTTTTCATTTACCTACTCGAGGACGAGCAGGAATTATGCTTGGGGATGCTGATACGTCTCCAATGTATCTATAATTTTTCATTGTTCCATGCTGTTATATTATCATTCTTGGATGTTTTACAATCATTTTATAGCAACTTTATATCATTTTTTGGGACCATCCTATTGACCAAGTGCCTAGTGCCAGTTGCTGTTTTTTTGCTTGTTTTTTACATGGCAAGAAATCAATATCAAACGGAGTACAAACACCATGTAAATTTTTGTGGATTTTGTATGGACCAGAAGACCACCAGTGGGTCAGAGAAGCACCTAGGGGGTGCCCCGACGGGGGCACAACCCACCAAGGCGCGCATGGGGGCCCAGCCCTAGGCGCACCCAGGTTGGTTGCGCCCACCTCGGTGGCCTCCCGCACCCCATCTTTACCCTATCAATTCCTAAATATTCCAAAACCCCTCGTGGTAACCCTAGATCAGAAGTTCCACCGCCGCAAGCCTCTGTAGCCACCGAAAACCAATATAGTCCCCGTCCCGGCACTCCGCCAGAGGGGGGAATCATCACCGGTGGCCATCTTCATCATCCCGGCGGTCACCATGATGCGGAGGGAGTAGTCCATCCTCGGCGCTGGGGGTTTGTACCAGTAGCTATGTGTTTAATCTCTTTCTCTCTCTCTCTCGTGTTCTTGAGATGTCACGATCTTGATGTATCGCAGGCTTTGCTAATATAATCAGGTCATATGGAGTTTTCCCCTCTCTATCTTGTTGTGATGAATTGAGTTTTTCCCTTTTGAGATTTCATTGTTACCAGATTGAATACTTTTATGGATTTGAGAGCACTTGGTATATGTGTTTCATATGAATACTCATGGTGACAATGGGGTATCATATTGATTCACTTGATATGTGTTTTGGCATTCAAGTCGCAGATTCCAGTGGTAACATTCGTGTAATCTATGCATAGGGGTTGATGCATGTTCTCGTCTTTTGTTTCTCCGATAGAAATCTTGGGGCACTCTTTGAGGTTCTTTGTGTTGGATTGAGCATTATGAATCTGAAATTATTTGGTGTTATTTTAGTACGAACTCTTGGATAGATCGATAGGAAAGAATAGCTTCGAGGTGGTTTCGTACCATACAAATAATTTCTTCTTATGTTCTCCGCTAGATAGGGACTTTGGAGTGATTCTTCATCGCCTGTTGAGGGATGGTTATATGATCCAATTATGTTAGCATTGTCGAGAGTTTGCACTGGCAAAAGTACGGACCATAGGCCTCATTTTCAAGCATTGCAATACCGTTTTTGTGCCCGTTTACTATTTTCTACCTTGCTGTTTTTTATTTATTCAGATTATAAAAATATATTCCTACCATCAATATTACACTTTTATCACCATCTCTTCGCTAAACTAGTGCACCTATACAATTTGCCATTGTATTGGCTATGTTGGGGACACAAGAGATTTCTTGTATTTGGTTGCAGGGTTGTTTGACAGAGACTATCTTCATCCTACACCAGCCACAAATTGATAAACCTTAGGTCATCCACTTGAGGGTAAATTGTTAATGTCCTACAAAACTCTACGCTTGGAGGCCCAACACGAGTCTACAAGAATAAAGTTGCATAGTGGACATCAGGGGACATCTTTTGCTCAATCCAAATCCAGCCACCATCTCAACCGTCTCTGCCCGCATCAGTGCCCTGCCATCGGCTAGCTGGACACCACCCAAAATGGCAGAATCACCGCCGCGCCCAAACCCATACCTCCTTTCTTTTCCTCCTTTCCTAGTCATCTATCTGGTTCATGATGCCCGGGCCGCTTATGTCCACTGCCCACTCTCATCTTTGGCCTCCTCTTTGACAGGTCGCTGGCCACCAGACGCCTCCTCGGCTAGCTGCGCTATGCTTTGCCCGTCCATTTCTTCCTCTTTCTTCTCCCCTGTCGCCTGCATTCCATTGCATGATGGCAGTTACGCCTCTGCACCACTGTGACCATGGATAGCTTTGCCACACCTCCTCGGTTTCCTCCAGCACCATGGATATCGCCACCTCCTGCAGCATCGTCCAACCCAGGTCTGCTCTGAGCCACACTATGTGCCTCCTCAACCGAGCCCCCATGGCTCGAGATCTACCCGACCATGGCTCCTAGTGCAGCCCCGCCTCAACAAAATCAGCATATGTAGCAATACTAAGGTAAACACAAACAATACATGTTACCATAACATTTCTGCTGTTGTTGGACCATTGAATGTAGCAATGACGAGGATGTGATTGGTAGTGACGGACAGCTTCTCGACCATCTCCATCATAGCCAAGTTGTTACAACTCACCCATCAATGATGATACAAGAACAACATTCGTTCACAACTCTCTCTGTATAGAGCAAATTGTTTCTCTAATTTTGCTCAGCTAAGATCACTTGCATACTCAAAACCTATTGAGCAACCAAACTAGCATACTTGTCTGCGTCTTCAGCAACCATATATCCCATATCTTGATCAAATTCATTGACACCCTATTAATCACTATAATAGGAGCCACTATCTCCTCATCATAATCGGTAGCGGACTCATACCCACCATCTTTAGCAACAATCATCACATGCTTGGATGGGCATTGTTTCACATAGTGACCTGCACTAGTACAATGAAAAAACATTGAATATCACTAGTGCGCGTCGGTGCTATACAAACGGTTTTTAACCCCTTTCCGCGACAGCATTTAGAATCGTTGCCAAGTGAGTGTGGGCGATAGGGGGTCCTTCCCACATGACCCAGAAACCGTCGGGGATGGGCGAGGGGCTACTGACGATCGCCATAGAATAAACGTATGAGAAGCCGCCCCACTCCCACATGTTACATCTCGATGTTACATTTCTGATCAGAGAGACATCCCAAATGATTATGCCACTATAGTCATGTGAGAAAGGTGGACATCAACATTTAATATGCCAATATGTTTGTGATAGGTACGTTATCGCACACAGTTCAAGAGTGTAAAATGTGTGTGGCGCCTCTACCAATGCCAACGTGTCCATTTTCATAACTGTGTGTGATTGGTATTCCTATCAACACGCACACTAGTTTGAAATGTTTGCCGTATTACCATGAATTGCACACACATATGATACGAAAACCATGTGTGCGTCCGTTGGGCATCGCAAACGTTTCACGTCAAAGAACCGTTTGTTCTCTTTTTTTCATCGCACACGTTGTTTTCTTTCTAACCGTGTGCACATTATTTTATTAGCTCCTATATCTTTTTATTTTTGCCTGTAACTTATTATTCTAAATGTAAATTTTGAAATATGAAACGTGAAATTCAAATTCTTAGCACAATGGTTCAACAATGAATCCATAAATAAAATTGTCTGTACAATATGTTTAGTAATTATAGGATTACAGGATTAGACAACAATTAACTATGATGAACCAAAATATTTAAAGGTGGTAAAGGTGAAGAGACAAGTGTAAATCATTTTGACTACCAATGGTGTTGAAGAAGCGGAATGCCCATAATGTGCCTTCCTGCATGCCATAGGTATGAACCACTTTTGTCCAACCCCTTGTGACGATCGCTCGCCCATCCTTCACCGCCTCCTGGAAGACTTCTAGAGCATTATCATGGTAGCATGAATTCTATACTTTAACCTTAGTTGCCTCCACTCCGGTCATGTAGTTTGCAAGGTAATCATTAGTAAATAGCTTTGGAAACCACCGAAAAGAGAAAAACATCAGATACTGAGGTCTAATAGAGTAAACTTGTTGTGAGCAGGGGGAAAAGGTAACACATTACATACCATCCGAAAGTTCACTGTTTTCTTGGACAAAGTGTAAATAAAGAGCTTAATTCCAATCACCTGTTTCTTTCGCCTACCAATCTTTCTTAGCTTCTCACTTGACACTTGTTCATGAATATCTCATTGCCCCGTACGCAAAAGGGATTGAAGTGTGGATCTGTACCGCTCATATATGTATGTACAAGAAACCAGTAAATGTTAGAAGCTAAACTGAGATTGCACAAATGATGTAAAATACAACTACCTACATTCCTAAGTACAAGTATTTTTAGAGATTTCAATATGAACTACATACGGATGTATATAGAATTATAGATATAGTTTAGATTAGAATCTAGATTCACTCATTTTGATCCTTATGTAGTCTATATTGGAATCTCTAAAAATACTTATATTTAGGAATAGATGGTGTATAAGACATGGGATGCAGCTAACCTCGATGGCAAACAACAGCATCGCCCATTGTAGCCCTGTGTAAGTACATGGAAAGCCAATGTTAACTACAATAGGGTTAACATCCACCAAAAAAATAGCAAATGGTAATAAAACGGCATCATCTGTAGTGATATGTTCATTGCGAAAGAGTAGCACGGTAGAAAAGGGACGGATTAAAAAATGAATACAATTGTTAATTGCAACAGGCTTAACTGCATCCTAATTCATGTTTTCTAAGTTTGTAGCCATTGAAATACAACTATTTAAAAATGGATATAGCTGTTAATTGCAACAGGCATAATGGCCATTGAAACCAGTACTGATAAAAATGCAATTGGCAGAGTTAAACATCACAAGGCAGGTGCCGCCAGAGTAGATAATGGCCCAGTTGTCTATAGAAAGGTAGGGAAAATAACTAAAACGTGTTAGGCATGTTTACTACAACATGCTTAATACATCGACCGTACAAAACATAGCCATTAATTACAACTGTTATTTGTAAGATTGAACTGGTGAGTACATACTTGGTATGTCCTGAGAGGTAGTTGCTGGGGCACTTCATCTTGGCCAGAGCCCACCCAAAGTCAACGGCAGCAGAGGCGAGTTGTTCCTCGGGTCAAAGCGTGGATCAGTCCCACTAACATGTGTAACTACAGGCGACCAGTAAATCATAGAAGTTAAACTGCAATTGTACAAATGATGTGAAATACTGTAAGACATGGGATGCAACTAACCTGGGAGGCAAACAATAGCATCGGTCATTATGACATTGCGTAAGTACATGGGCAGGCATGTTAAGTACAACAAGGTTAGCATCCACCAAAAATAGCAAATGGGCAGCATCTCTAGTATATCTTCATTGCGGATAGTAGCATGGTAGCAAACGGACTGATTAAAAAAGGGATACAATTGTTAATTGCAACAGGCTTCATATCATCCTAAGTCATGTTTTGTAAGTTTGTAGTCATTGAAATACAACTGTTTAAAAATGGATTCGACTATTAATTGCAACAGGCTTAATAGCCATTGAAATCGGTACTAATAAAAATGCAATTGGCAGAGTTAAACATCACACAGCAGGTGCTGCCAAAGCAGAGAATGGCCTAGTTGTCTATAAAAAGGTAGGGAAAGTAGCTAAACGTGTTAGGCATGTTTACTAGAACATGCTTAATACATCGACCGTACAGAACATAGCGATTAATTGCAACTGGTATTTGTAAGATTGAACTGGTGAGTACATACTTAGTAAGTCCTGAGAGGTAGTAGCTGGGGCACTTCATCTTGGCCAGAGCTCACCCAAAGTCAGCGGCGGCGGAGGCGAGCTGTTCCTCCGGGTTGAAGCGTGGATCAGTGCCACTGACATGTGTATCTATAGGCAACCAATAAATGGTAGAAGTTAAACTGCAATTGCACAAATGATGTGAAATACTGTAAGACATGGGACGTAGCTAACCTCGACGGCAAATAACAGCATCGACCATTATGACCCTGCGTAAGTACATGGACAGGCATGTTAAGTACAACAAGGTTAGCATCCACTAAAAATAGCAAATGGGCAGCATCTCTAGTGATATCCTGAGTCATGTATTGTAAGTTTGTTGCTGGTATTGGTGAAATTGAGCTGGACAGTTAATATTTGAACATCACATACTGTGCGGTACTAAAATAAACAAGGCACAAACATGCTAAATACATCAACCGTACAAATCATATCTGTTGTAAGTGGTATTGGTAAGATTTAGCTGGTCAGATCTTACCTCTTAAGTCCTGGGGGTAGTCGCTGGGGCACTTCATCTGGGCCAGAGCCTGCACCATGTCGGTGGCGGCGGAGGCGACGTGTTCCGCCGGGTCAACACGCACAGTGGATATCGCGCCATGGACTGCCATCAGCTCCTCGCGGTGGGGATTTGGAGGCATGAGGATGTTTCGCAGGCGCCATTTAAGCAATCAGGCCGGGGTCGTGATAGAGATCGGTAGGTTACCTGACTGGATCCGAGCAAAACGTAAATGTGGTTGAAGTTGTGGTTGCGGCGGCAGCGTTTGAGCTGCCGGTAGGGGGAGGCGCGGGGGGGGGGTCGGGGGGGAGATACTGAGGACATTTCGTGGGTGGGATGTGGTTAGAGGAATAAATTTTGAAATCACGCACCTAATGAAAATTTCGCTGCGAAACATGAAACTTGGGCGGGGAAACACACAATGCAGACGAAGTGCGTAAAATACTCGTGTGCGAGAAAACAAAAAATTGGCAGATCTCGTCTCCAAAAAAATGTACACGTGTTGTTGATTTTTTTCGGTCAATGGTACGGCTGGTTTATTAGGAAACACCACACATGTAACTGACTTATGGATCATTAACACAAAAAACGCAGACGGGTACGGCATATAAACCGTGTGTTTTGTGATCTTCTAATGATTAACGCAAAAAAACATGGTCACACATGCTAATCAATGCTCAAAGCCCTCAAAGGATGCTCTTACCGACATTGTATGTTAATACTACAAACATAAAGTACTACTGGTAATTTTCTCTAATACTACAAACTTAAACTACTTCTCACTTGCTGCCATCGGGGCATGCTAGCTAGACGCCGGCGTTCTCCTTCCCGGCCTTGTAGGCGGCAGCCCACCGTGCTTTGATCTCCTCCAAGATCTCCTCACCACGGCATGCGGCTCTTCTTTCTTGCGGCGGAGGACTCTCTTTTCTTGACTGCTTTCTTCCTTTCCCGCTCCTTCTGTGTGGCTTTGGCCGCCTCTAGATCCATCGCCCATTCGGCCATGGCAGCCTCAAAGACTGGCCACTTAGCTATGTGGCCACCAGTGGAGATGAACTCGGCGTGGCAAGATGCCATCGCTTCATTACCATGTGTGCGGTCGCGGACGGCGAGGAACACGGCGCGGCGGGATGCTGTTGCTTCCTTACCAGTTACTGTGCACCGCGGGGCCATGAACGACGCTTGAAGAGAGCTCTAGGACGGAGGGGCCGGGCAGCCGTACAGTGCGATGCTATTCAAGAGCTCAACAACAAACGACAACATAAATTTGGTTTCCCTTACAAAGTTGCTCGTTCATTATCGCACACGATTCATCAACGTCCCTTCCAGAAACAGCATGCGCTGAGCCTATTGTGTTTTGAGTTATGATTGGCCGGAACCCCAGCCATGCGGAACGCGCGTGTACACTGTAGGATGCACCACGATCGAACGGCCATCCACGTCCCTCCCATCACACCCGTGCAGCTATAGCTGGATTGGATGCCTAGAAAATGCACATAATCCCCCAAATATGGTAAATTAGCTTGGAAAAATGCCAAATTTAAACACGGTGATTTGCAGGGTGTATGTTGTCGTAGAAAAGAACTCTAGGGAAAAGAACGATGAAAATTTGGATTCCCCTTCAATCTTGGTGATTTCCCTCTCGAAAGCATGGAACTTCCTCGGTGATGGTTCGATTTATGAAGGGCGTGCATGATGACATAAGCCAAACCTTCTCAAATTTTTACCAGGGAATGGTGAGGTCATACCATGCCACCATGCGAGGCATTGATACGTCTCCAATGTATCTACAATTTATGAAGTATTCATGCCATGTTTATAACAATTTATATGGTATTGGTATGATTTGCATGGAACTAACCCAGACTGACACAGTTTTCAGCAGAACTACCATCGTGTTGTTTTTTGTGTAGAAATGGAAGTTCTCCAAATGAGCTGAAACTTTTTGATGATTTTTTTGGAACAAAAGAGTCCGCCAAAGCTTCGTGGGTGGGCCAGAAGAGCCACGAGGAGGGCACAACCCACCAGGGCGTGCCTGGTGGGCCTGGCTTGCCCCGGTGGGTTGTGCTCACCGTGAGGCCCATCTTCGCGTGAAACCGACGCCAAAAAATCATATAAATAGAGAAACCATCATAAATTAACCTAGATCAAAAGTTCCTCCGCCACAAGCCTCTGTAGGCATGGAAAACCAACCTAGACCCTGTTCCAGCACTCCGTCGGAAGGGGAAATCATCACCGATGGCCATCTTCATCATCCGGGCGGCCACCATGATGAGGAGGGAGTAGTCTACCCTCAGGTTGAGGGTTTGTACCAGTAGCTATGTGTTTAATCTCTCTCTCTCATTCTCGTGTTCTTGGATGTCACGATCTTGATGTATCGCGGGCTTTGTTAATATAGTCGGATCATATGGTGTTTTCCCCTCTCTATCTTGTTGTGATGAATTGAGTTATTCCCTTTGAGATTTCGTTGTTATTGGATTGAATACTTTTATGGATTTGAGAGCACTTGATATATGTCTTGCGTATGAATACGTGTGGTGATAATGGGGTATGATATTGATTTACTTGATATGGTTTTGGCACTCAACTTGCGGATTCCCGCGGTGATATTGGGGTAATCTATTCATAGAGGTTGATGCATGTTCTCGTCTTTTGTTTCGCCGGTAGAAATCTTGGGGCACTCTTTGTGGTTCTTTGTGTTGGATTTATTATTATGAATCTGAAATTATTTGGTGTTATTTTAGTACGAACTCTTGAATAGATCGATCAGAAAGAATAGCTTTGAGGTGGTTTCATACCCTACAAACAATTTCTTCTTATGTTCTCCGCTAGATAGGATCTTTGGAGTGATTCTTCATCGCACTTTGTGGGATGGTTATATCATCCAATTATATTAGCATTGTTGGGAGATTGCACTGGCGAAAGTATGGACCCTAGGACTCATTTTCAATCATTGCAATATCATTTGTGCTCACTTTTATCAATTGCTACATTTCAGTTTTTTATTGTTACCATTACAAAATTCAATATCTACTATCCATATTACACTTTTATTACCATCTCTTTGCCGAACTAGTGCACCTATACAAATTACTATTGTATTTGGTGTGTTGGGGAAACAAGAGACTTTTTATTATTTTGTTGCAAGGTTGTTTGAGACAGACCATCTTCATCCTACGCCTCCCATGGATTGATAAACCTTAGGTCATCCACTTGAGGGGAAATTTCTACTGTCCTACCAAACTCCGCGGTTGCGTAGTAGACATCGGGCGTCATGTTTTTAAGCATTTATTTCATTTTTCTATAGTTGAAAACCCAATAAACAAACATTTGTGGTTGACTATTGCCACACCTTTCATCGAAATATCTGTCCATTCCTTGTAAAAGGCATGAGAATTTACTAAATGGCACGAGCATAGTTTTCCAGGCCGTTCTTGTGCACCCTTTCCTGCATCAATTGTTTGAACTTGAATTATGTGCATTAATGCCTAGGAAATGCACATAATCCCCTAAATATGGTAAATGAACCAGGAAAAGTGCCAAATATGAACACGGTGATTTGTAGGGTGTATGTTCATCGTACAAAAAAACTCATGGACAAAGGACAAAGGAAATTTGGATTGCCCTTCAATCTTGGTGATTTCCCCCTTGAAACCATGAAACTTCCTTCGTGATGGTTCGATTTATGAAAGGCGTGCATGACGACATAAGGAAAACATTCTCCAATTTTTACCAGGGCACGGTGAGGCCATACCATGGCACCATGCCAGGCCTCATGTTTTCAAAGCATGTATTTCATTTTTTGGATAGTTGTTAACCCAGTAAACGACACGTTTATGGTTGATTATTGCCACACATTTCCTTGAATATCTTCTCATTCCTTGTAAAAGGCTTGAGAATATACTAAAAAGCACGAGCATGGTTTTCCAGACCGTTCATGTGCATCTTTTCATGCACCGATTGTTCAAATTTGAATTATGTGCATAATTAATGCCTAGAAAATGCACACAGTTCCCTAAATATGGTAAATGAGCTCGGAAAAAATGTCAAATTTTAACACATTGCATTTTGGGCGGTATGTTGATCGTTGGAAAAAACTGAATGACAAACTAGGACGGAAATTTGGATTCCCCATTAATCTCGGTGATTTCCCTCTCGAAAGCATGGAACTTCCTCGGTGATGGTTCGATTTATGAAGGGCATGCATGACGACATAAGCCAAACCTTCTCAATTTTTTAACAGGGCATGGTGAGGTCATACCAGGGCACTATGCCAGGCGGCATGTTTTCAAGCATTTATTTCATTTTTTCTATAGTTGAAAACCCAATAAACAAACATTTTTGGTTGACTATTGCCACACATTTCATAGAAATCTCTGCCCATTCCTTGTAAAAGGCTTGATAATTTACTAAGTGGCACGAGCACGGTTTTCCAGGACATTCTTGTGCCCCCTTTCATGCACCGATTGTTTGACCTTGAATTATGTGCATTAATGCCTAGGAAATGCACATAACCCCCTAAATATGGTAAATGAAGCCGGAAAAATGCCAAATTTGAACACGGTGATTTGCAGGGTGTATGTTCATCATAGAAAAAACTCATGGATAAAGGACAAAGGAAATTTGGACCCCCTTCAATCTTGGGGATTTCCCCCACGAAGCAATGAAACTTCCTCGGTAATGGTTCAATTTATGAAAGGCGTGCATGACCACATAAGGAAAACATTCTCCAATTTTTACCAAGGCATGGTGAGGCGATACCATGGCACCGCACCAGGCTTCGTTTTTTCCAAGCATGTATTTCATTTTTTGTATAGTTGTTAACCCAGTAAACGACGCGTTTATGGTTGACTATTGCCACACATTTCCTTGACATATCTGCCCATTCCTTTAAAAGGAATGAGAGTGTACTAAATAGCACGAGCATGGTTTTCCATACCGTTCTTGTGCACCTTTTCATGCACCGATTGTTTGAATTTGAATTATGTGCATTATTTTCCTACAAAATGCACATAATCCCCTAAATATTATAAATGAACCCAGAAAATTGCCAAACATGAACACGGTGATTAGGAGGGTTTATGTTCATCGTAGAAAAAAACTCATGGAAGAAGGACAAAGGAAATTTGGATTCCCATTCAATCTCGGTGATTTACTATCGCACATGATTCATCTATGTCGCCTCTACGAACCATGTGTGTTCACTCACACGTGCAAAAGGGAAAAGAAAACCCTTGCCCACTTCGTCCCCACCCACTCGCCGGGGACTCCTCCACAACTCTGCACCTCATCAACTTCTATCGTGGTGGCCACCCTAAGCTCGGCGGTTGTTGTCGGCGGGCAGAGATTGCGCTCCAAACGACACGGGATTTCGCCCCTACCACTTTCTGCTGGCTATCTGCACCGACATTCTAGACTCTGGTCGGCTGGGGTTTTCTGCGGGATTGGACTGGGGATCTTTATCATGGAGAAGGTAATCAACTTAGCGAAATATTCACTCATCTCTTATCACAATTCGTCATTCGCTGTTAAACAACCGACGGAAATCACTGTGGAATCATTTTTGTTCTAGTTGATTCGTGGGTGTTCATTCATGTGTCCACAGTGCGAGCACAAATCGGGCAAGTGTGGTCGCGGCCAGTCGAAAACGAAGTTCTATCTCACCATTCCGGATTACTTCAGGGAGCACTCGGTATATTCAGTCTCAACCTACCAAGGTCAGCATGGCCTAAATTTGTGAACGTATACCGTATGTTGCTACATTATCTATATATTTGCATCAAATCTTTGTTACATTATCTATTTTTAAGTCTATGTTTTTGTACTTTTCTTCAATCTATATATTGATCTATTTTATCAGTTACTCCCATATTTGCATCTTGCTCTATTATTTCAATACATCTAATTTACGATCTTAATTTTCATTTCAAGCAGTACATCCCTTGCTTTGTAAGAACAGGAGTAGAAGGAAATCTTGGGCTTTATTTTGTTAATGACTCCTAGGATGTCATATTGACAACGCAACATGGATTTAGAATGACAGTAGTGTAAAACTTGATAAAGATGGTCACTCCTATTTTAATATGGACCTTTGGAGAAAAATGTCTAAGTGTTATGAACTGAAAGCTGGCAATACAATTCTAGTGCGTGCACCGCGGCCTAGTCTAATTAACAAGGATGTTAACTTCCCCAACGTCATCGGCCGATCAAAGTCTCATCGAGGTTAGTCTCCTTTCAACTTTCTCCATGCTGTCATATTACTTAGCAAAATCGGGGTATTTGTTCTGACTAGTTGATCACTATTTAAGCAACCAATTGTGATTTCACTTTCTGACTCTCTTCCTAGGCAGTAACAAATTCTATTTACCAATTTATGCGCACTATATATTCTTATGCCATGTTCTGAATAAATAATACCTTTCCACCTTTTAAGCAGGATATGTCAGATGCATAGTGAAGGATCTGTATGTTACTAAGCGTACCAAATTTCACTGGAAGGACTTGAAGCATGTAATAAACTTTGTTGATAATCTAATAGAGATAACACATCGTATGAACGCTGGATTTTGGATGGGATTAATTATACCTATGGTGCACACATTGAACAAGGCCAATTGTGTTCAAAAAACGCTGGTAAAAAGTCTTATTTTAATGTTGATGCTCATAAACTATATATATCTTCAACGATATGTTACAATTGGTTTTCATTCTACATGTCAACAGAATTGCCTGTTGTAGCAGTTCCTGGATCAACTTCCTAGTGTGGTTGAATTACACGTGCGCCTGCTAATAACGCCAAAGTGATTGCAAGATACTGCATTTCCCGCAGAAATAGAACCATTCAAATTAACAAGTTCTTGCTTGTCGTAGCAATTCATCCATATTGGAAAATTGTAGACACTCATGCTCTACTAAGGCACGGGAGGGCTCTTACTTTTTATTGACGGGATGCCGAGTCGCCATGGTCAAGCTGCTTCTAGCGGATAGTTGTGGTTGTTGGCCCTCAGCCTCTTAAAATGTGCTAGTTGTTACTATGTCAAGTTTGTAGATATGGACCATATGGTTATTGGCCCTTAGCCTCTTAAAATGTAATAGTTCTTACTATGTTAAGTATGTAGATATGGACCATATGGTTGTCAAAACATTGTTACGAAGATCCTCCTTTTGTCGAATAGTTTAACCACTATATATATGTTATTCAAATGTTGTTACCCAAGTTCTTAAATTTTCATGGAAAGTATTAGTATCATGCACAGTTCATTGAGTTTAAGCGTGTGCCCGATGTCCAGAAGGCATTTGCATATTAACTGTCCATATTGCAAATTCGCACACATGTTAACATAAGGAAACACATGTGTAACTTACTAATCAGCGCACATGATTACTCGTAGATGCATCATGTGCGATACTCCTAGACACCACGAGTAATAATTTGCATTTTCCAAAGTTTTTTCTACACACAGAATCGCACATGAACTAACTGTATTAACCATCTGCATTGTAATTTCTCGTCGCAAATAGTTCATTCGAGTCGGTTGTTTACCACATATCACACACATCTTGTTAAGTTGAACCATTTTTGTTGTGGTCCCTAATTGAAAACAGTTCGTCCGACTAAACCGTATGTCGTATATCACACACACCATGATCTGGCTAACCATTTCTGTTGCACTCCCTAATAGCAAACAATTCATCGGAGTGAATTGTATTCCATATATCGCGCACACATTGATATAGCTGCTTGTTTCTGTTGTTCTCCTCATCACAAACAGTTCGAATGTATTAACCGTGTGCCTTGCATCGCGCACGCCACTAATATCTAAACCGTGTTTGATGGCTTGGCCATCGCAAATGTTTTGCACCTTTTTTGATGGTTTTTACACCACCGTTTGCAATTAATGCATCGCACTTAGTTTTGTCAAAGGGTCTCTGATCATAGTGCCGCGTTAGCAGTATCCGGCAGTAGTGTATCATGATCGCATGTTTAACCTGTGGATGGAATGGATGACGAGGAACTCTGCCCAGGACCAACATGTGCACTCTTGGTTTATGTGGTGGTGTCTATTTTGTTGTCTCTCTGTAGGAATGGGCGGCTGAACGAGGTGGTGGTGTAGTAGGATGTGTGGAAGTACAAGATGCATGCGGTGTCCATGATGAAGTTAATCCTATAGAAAATTAGGTGCAATGGCATGTTGATCCTGCATTTCTTGTTCAACTCCAAGCAAGATGGAATAAATGAGTGACATTGTTATACTCGTTATCCTCTAATATGGTTTTAGTGTCTATTTGACCCACCCATGAAACATACAAACATAGCTTCATTGTCTTAACAATAGCACATCCAATCAACCCAGTCTGTAACTCCTGATAATATTCCTCTACAAAAAAAATCGTTGTGTTAAATGTTGTAGATTTTGAAGTAATTCACACTGATAGCATGGTGGAACCCAACAAGTACACATATCATTTTTCAAAGCAGCCCATGTAGTTGAATATTATTATGATACGATCTACAATGTTCAGGCCACCAAATGGAAGCAAAACCATTGAATTCACAACCAACAGCTTGAACACATCTATTATTAGGATCATTTAAGCATGTGAAACATTATTCAATTTCTAACTCCCATGTAAGATATGCATCTGAAATATACCTAACTCAGATGGTGGAATATTTAATTTTAGCTTAGGCACATATTCATCAGTTCATCTCATATCAAATGTAGGCATGTGGGAGGCCTGGTGGATATGCCTTGTTATGCTCTTGTGCAACCATAGCCTCAAACTGGCCCTCACCCTCGTAGACCTCATGCTGCTTCTCAGCAACAACAACAAAAGTATATCCTTGTACCAACTCAGTGGGAATATGATTTACACATCCAAGTTGATCTGGGAGGCAACATGCAGGAAGAGGTGGTGGTTGCTGCCGAGGTGTATTAGGTGGTGGTAGAGACGCAGTCACTTCATTGAACTTGACATCGAGCTTGGTGTTGAAAGTTTGCTCGAAGCCATCTATCCTTTCCATAGCCTTTCCAATCTATTCTCAATGTCACGCATCTATTCAGTCACAGTTTGTGCAAATTTATTGTGTAGCTCCTTGTTTGTTATGTTCTCCCAGTAGATACGTCAGCTTCTGATCCTAACATTGTTAGTAGAAACAGAAACGCACAAGAATATGGTCCTACAAACTACTAGAAAGGTGTTGTAGTGGAATGTCATAAATCCACAAGTTAATCATAAATTTTTATTAGTTCTTATCAAGCATCAGGTGGCAATCGGCAACCATTGCTGTCAAAAATTTCAAAGCTTGAGTATAGCAATTGCTAGGTGATGTCAAACGCACAAAGTTGATGCATGTGGAGGTTGGAAGGCTTATATATGGTAGAAAAAAAGTTAGCGATAATCAAGTTAGAGATAAAAAGTTGAATAAAAAACTCAATGACGGTACTGTGTTGGTCCTAGACTAGAACATACATGAAACGCGAGCCTAGAACGCTAAAAAAATCACAACATGACACGCTTCTTTATTTTTTTGGCACTCCTTTTCTGTTTGCGCTATTTTTTTTACCCAAGAAATACTGACAATGAGTATCTCAAAATGCTTCCCAGGGGCTAAAAACGATATAGGCATGAACTTTTTCAAATCCTTTTTTGGATATGAACAAAGATTTTCCCAGGATTTTGAAGGAAATTTTTGGCACACTAGAATGGAACTTTCTCCGGCTTTTTTTTAAATCACGCTCATCTATGAACATAATAAGATAGATGAATTCTGAAACCTACCCAGACAAAGAAATACTAATATGTCTGCAAATGGATCTCAAAATCAAACTAAAGACGTGATGGAACTGGACTCAGATTGACGGCGGATACTGATTGTAGCGCCCGAGATGCAATTCTATCCTGATCACGTAATGAATACATGATTGGGGAAGACTCACATTTTGAGCGCATAGCAAGGTTGGTATCATTACAACATATCATTTCCTGAATAGATGAGAATACCAGATAAAGGCTTACACTTGCCACAAGCTACAACATGAATACATCAATACATCAATACATAGCAATCATCATACAAAAGAGCAGGATCCGGCCATGGATGAATACATCAATACCTATACCTGCACCTTTTGTTGTAGTAATCTATGAGCCACCGAGACTCGGCAATCTCATTACAATGGGTATCAAGACTAGCAAAGCATTTATGGGTATGGAATGGTTAAGTGGTGAGGTTGCAGCAAAGCACTAAGCATTTGTATGGTGGCTAACTTACGAGTACAAGAGTAAGAATAGTAAACTACGCATAAAGGTCACAAACTAGTAATGATGAAGAAGTGATCCTGAACTACTTAGAAGTCAAACATAACCCCACCATGTTCTCCTCCCAATCTCCCTTGAAAAGAGACGAACACTGTTACACATGCAGTTGGCGTATTTTAATTGGGTTTAGCGTCAAGTTCTCTACAACCAGATATTATAAATTTCCATGTCGCCACATAATCATGAGCATGGATTTTGAAAAGACTTAACCTCGCAGGGGTGTACCAACTTAGTCCATCATAAACTCTCCATGATCCGTAGAGGAAAAACATCCATCTCGGGATAACCCGATCAGCCTCAGAATCCTGGTGCACAAGACATTTCGACAATGGTAAAACAAAACCAGTAAGACCTCCTGACGTGCCGACTCCCTGATAGGAGCCGTGATCAGATGGGACAAGCTACGAGTAAAATCAATCCTTGAGTTTTCCCGTGGTGGCCCCGCGGGCTGCCCAGTTTGGACCAACACTCATGAGGAGCACTGGCCCGGGTTGTTGATTAATTATCCTCGGGTGCTAGCCAGTCCCTATGCAAGTTTTAATTATTATTATGAAAATGGTAAAACCAAAGTTGGGCCTTGCTGGAAGAGTTTTATTCGAACCGAGCTAGGTGGCCCATAAACCCTGACCGTGTAAGGAATGAAATCAAGGAACATCACACTGGCATGACAAAAACTAGTGTGGCAAGAATGGAACAAAACACCAGACAGAAGGCCAAGCCTTGCAGGATTTACCAATTATATAGATGTATTAACTAAATAAGAGGTATTGTGATATCCCATTATATCCATGTCCCAACATGGAACAACCTTCACTGCACCTACAACTAGCAATGCTATAAGAGTTGTTGAGCAAAGTGGTAACATAGCCAAACAATGGTTTGCCGAGATGATGGAAAGGTTAGAGGCTTAGCATGGCAATTTGGGAGGCTTGATAAACAAGTGTGTCAGAATTGGGGCTTTGGGGACCCAAGAAGGTTCGAAAACTGCGGTGCGCCCGCTACCTTCGCTAAGCCCTACCTCGCAACCCACCATCTCACGATGATGCTCCAACTTGCTCGAGCTAGAGAAGAAGTAGAGTAGACACAACAGTTTACCCAGGTTCGGCCTACCTTGCAGTGTAAGTCCTTACTCCTGCTTTGTGGTTGGATTGCCTCGCGAGGGAGGATGAGTGTGAGAATATACGGCGGGAAATGGGCAACCTTCGGAGGGATCGACCCTTCTCTATGGCGGCACCCTGCCTTTACTTATACTGGCCTTCGTCCTTTTCTCCAGGAAACACTCAGCGAGAAGGGCAGCCACAATGGCCAGTTTGAAGGGGAACAGGAGTACAACTTATCCTGACTAAAGGTGCTCTTTGCCTACAAAAACCTCCTGCCATGACGCACCTGTGGGCTCGGTGATGACCTCCGGCCCGACGGCCCATTGTCTTGGCCTTCTTGCATCGAACATGCAAACTTTGGGGAGTGCCTCAGGAACCGGTGCATTGTCCTTGCTCCCTTAGCAAGAAAGAGGAAATCCTCCTTATCCGCGCCTGCTAACACTCCTCTGGCCTCATCACTCGACACGCCCATCACTGACGTGAAGATGCAGGGCCGCGCACTCTGCTACCTGATCCTTGATTTGTACTTCTCGGCGAGAGGCCTCGGGAGACAACCTCGGGAAGCTACCTCGCAAGAGGGCCTTGCGACGCTCTTGGTGACACTTGACAACACACCCCTCGCAAGGTAAGGTCCTCGCGGGGGTCTTCCTCATGAAGACCTGGCGGTGGGCCAACCTTGGGCCTTCTAGTGGTGTCGCGTACAGGGTCGTAGGAAGACGGGCCTGGATACCCCCAATCCCATGAGCCTGGTAGTAGCCCCCGGGCCCATGGCGCGCACAACCCCACCTGCGATGGTGGGGGCAACACAATGCGAGCCCAAATCGCATGCAGGCCAGGCTTGATGTGTGGCGCACGACAGGGCACGGGTTGCCCCCACTTCATCCACGACGCCTCGGCAACTGAGGGAGTCCTGGATTAGGGGGTCCTCAGACAGCCGGACTATATACTTTGGCTGGACTGTTGGACTATGAAGGTACAAGATTGAAGGCTTTGTCCCGTGTTCGGGCAGGACTCTCCTTTGCGTGGAAGGCAAGCTTGGCAATTCGGATATGTAGATCTCCTTCTGTGTAACCGACTCTGTGTAACCCTAGCCCCCTCCGGTGTCTATATAAACCGGAGGGTTTAGTCCATTGGACAACAACAATCATAATCATAGGCTAGATTCTAGGGTTTAGCCTCTATGATCTCGTGGTAGATCAACTCTTGTAATACTCATATCATCAAGATCAATCAAGCAGGAAGTAGGGTATTACCTCCATCAAGAGGGCCCGAACCTGGGTAAACATTGTGTCTCCCGCCTCCTGTTACCATCAGCCTTAGACGCACAGTTCGGGACCCCCTACCCAAGATCCGCTGGTTTTGACACCGACGTTGGTGCTTTCATTGAGAGTTCCACTGTGCCGTCACGATAAAGTCTTGATGGCTCCTTCGATCATCGGCAACGATGCGATCCAGGGTGAGGTTTTTCTCCCTGGACAGATCTTCATATTCGGCGGCTTCGTACTGCGGGCCAACTTGCTTTGCCATCTAGAGCAGATTGATAGCTACGCCCCTGGCCATCAGGTCAGATTTGGAAGCTTGAACTACACTGCCGACATCCGTGGAGATTTGATCTTCGACGGATTCGAGCTCATGTCAGGTGCGCCGCATAGTCACGACGAGCATGACTTAGCTCTGCCATCGGACGGTGTTCGAGAGCTCGCACCTGCGTCTACTCCAGCCCTCAATCCGGAGCAGATCGTGCCATCCAAGGACGGGTGGATGGACCCCGCCACAGAGGCCGCACACTCAGCGGCGATGGAGCCGAATACTGACTTCACCTCCTATGAGACATGTGTTACCGGACCCTTGGATTCGTCCCCGGCCACAGGCTCCGAACCGCCTGCGTCCGTGCCTATCGAATCTGATTGGGCACCGATCACAGAGTTTACCTCCGCGGCTATCTTTCAGCACTCGCCCATGGGCGACGTGCTAGATTCATTGAGGTCTCTCTCCTTGTCAGGAGACCTTCAGCACTCGCCCATGGGCGACGTGGGAAGCAGACAACGAAGGAATTCGTTCCCCACCCACCACCCACTTAATAGCCACTGTCGACGACTTAACCGACATGCTTGATTTTGACTCCGAAGACATCGACATTATGGACGACGATGCAGGAGAGGAACAGGAACCACCGCGCACAGGGCGCTGGACAGCCACTTCATCACACGATATATACATGGTGGATACACCCAAAGAAAACAACGACGAGGAACAGAAGGATGCAGTGAAGGATAGCCCCCTCGAGAAGCAACCAAAGCGACGACGTAGGCGCCGCTCCAAATCCCGCCTCAGCAAAAAAAAGCGATAGCAGCGCAAGAAATAATAATACCCTAGTCGACTCCAAAGGAAACGACGACCACATGGACCCAGCGATGGAGCAGGATGAACCAGCGGACGGCGAACATAATACGGAGCCGCTGTCCGATCACGGTGTCGCCTAGGGTAAAGCTCATCAACCTGTCTCCGAAGAGGAGAACAGTCCGGATGACGATGCACACATCATCCCGGAAAGGCACTTGGAACAAGAGAACCTCCATAGAAGGCTTATTGCCACCGCAAGGAGCCTGAAGAAGCAGAAGCAAAGGCTTAAGGCCACGTAGAATATGCTCAACAGCAGATGGAACAAAGTGCTTGACACTGAAGAAAAGTAAGGCGGTAGTCGCCAGACAAAGAGCTATCTAAAGCGCAAGTTGCTGCCTGAATTCGACGACGAGGCTTTAGAGCCCATTCAGCCGAAAAATAAAACGGCCGATCAGCCGGATCGACCACCCTGTGGCCGCGATAGGGCGGCTAACAACGTCGCACACAAGTCAGCGCATGATTTACGCGAAGACCTGCACAAAAAGCCGGTATGGCCAGGTCCATCTACTAATCTAGGAAGCGCGCTCCGGCACAGAATCATGGCCGCCCAAACGACTATACTGACCGAATAACAGCTCGGAATCAAAACCAAACGCTACAACCGTCCAAAAATGCCATGACACATCCAAATACAGGGGTGCTGCGCACCCCCTATGCTTCACCGATGAGGTGCTGGATCATGAATTTCCAGAGGGATTCAAACCCGTGAACATGGAGGCATATGATGGAACGACAGACCCTGGGGTCTGGATTGAGGACTTTATCCTTCACATCCACATGGCTCACGGAGATGAGCTCCACACCATCAAATACCTACCCCTCAAGTTGAAAGGACCAGCTCGGCACTGTGTGAAAAGCCTCCCCCAAAACTTAATTGGAAGTTGGGAAGAGCTTGAGGATGCTTTTAGGGCCAATTTTCAAGGGACCTATGTCCGACCTCCGGACGCAGACAATTTAAGTCACATAATTCAACAGCCCGGAGAGTCAGCCCGAAAGCTTAGGAACAGATTTCTCACGAAGAAGAATCAAATCGTCGACTGCCCGGATGCCGAAGCCTTAGCAGCTTTCAAGCATAGTGTCCGGGACGAATGGCTCGCCAGACACCTCAGCCAGGAAAAATAGAGGACAATGACAGCCCTAACAAGCCTTATGACCCGCTTTTGCGTGGGCGAAGACAGTTGGCTGGCCCGTAGCGGCACCAGCAACCCAGGCACATCCGAAGTTAGGGATGGCAACGGGAAAGTGCGACATAATAAAAGCAAGCATTGAAACAAACCACGGCAAGCCATTAAGTTGCAAGTACTGGCTGAAGCTTGGACAGAAGCCGAACTCCCTAAAGAGTACGGCGCGTACTCCAATTGGATCATGCACTTCGACGGCTCTAAGATGCTGGCTGGTCTGGGGGCGGGTGTCTTCCTGACATCCCCCACCGGAGATACGGTCCAATAGGTATTCCAAATATTATACACAGACTCCAACAATGCAGTAGAATATGAGGCCCTGTTGCATGGTCTCCGGATGGCAGTCTCCATGGGCATTCAACGCCTAGAGGGGTGTGGGGATTCAAACCTCGCAATATCTCAAATAAATGGAGACTTTGACGCCAAGGACCCAAAAATCGCAGCTTACCACAATGCCTTCCTCAAAATGTCAGCTCGGTTCAAGGGGCTCGAATTCCACCATGTGGTCCGGGAAAACAATCAAGCGACGGATATCCTCGCCCGCATCGGCGCTAAGCGCGACCCTGTCCCACCTAATATCTTCCTGGAAAGGCTGCTTAAGCCATCTGTGGTGTGGGAAGGGGAGACCGGCAACAACAGTCCGGATCCGGCCACAACACCAGATCCTGAACACTCTGACGTAATCGGAGGGTCCGCCACTGAAATAACACCTTCGGCCCATGTGCTTATGGCTGTCATTGCCCCGTGGACAGAACCCTTCTCGGCTTACCTAAAGAGGCAAGAACTCCCTGAGGACCTAAACGAGGCATGTTGCATTGTGCGGCGGTCTAAAGCCTACAAGGTCCACGAGCGAGAGCTTTATAAGAAAAGCTCTACCGGAGTACTTCAAATGTGCATCTCCGAAGAGGAAGGACGACAACTTTTGGCAGAAATTCATGCTGGACTCGGCGGCCATCACGCCGCAGCGCGGGCCCTTGTAAGCAAGGCCTTCCATACAGGTTTCTACTAGCTGAAAGCCCGAGTAGACGCACAGGACCTCGTCCAACATTGCGTCGGTTGCCAGCTTTTTGCAAACCAAAGCCTTATGCCACCTACTGCTCTCCAAACAATCCCCATTACTTGGCCCTTTGCGGTCTGGGGGCTTGATATGGTCGGACCCCTTAAAGGACGAAGCCATAAGAAAAATTACCTATTGGCCATGGTGGATAAATTCACCAAATGGATAGAAGCCAAACCAGTTAAAACGGCCGAGTCCGGACCAGTGATAGCCTTCATATCCGGGGTTGTACACCGTTATGGTGTCCCCCATGGCATCATCACCGATAACGGCTTGAACTTCACAGCTGACGAGGTAAAAACTTGGTGCGGCAACATGGGCATTAAGCTCGATTATGCCTCCATCTATCACCCCCAAACAAACGTTCAAGTCGAACGAGCAAATGGTCTTATTACGAGCGGCATTAAACCCAGATTAGTGCGATCCTTGAAGGAATCAGATACGCACTGGGTTGAGGAGCTCGACTCCATACTATGGGGGCTGCGGACCATGCCGAATCGCACTACCGGATACACACCTTTTTATGGTGTACGGCGCAGAGGCGGTACTACCCTGCGACATCATTCATGACTCACCTCGAGAGCGCATGTACGAAGAGAAAGAAGCCGAGCTTGATCGGCATGACAGTTTAGATGCCCTGGAGGAGGAGCGTAACGTTGCAAAAGCCCGCTCCGCATTCTATCAGCAACAGGCTCGACGGTATCAAAGCAGAGAAGTACGTGCCAAAACTTATAACGTTGGCAAACTCGTTCTACGCCTACCAGAGAAGAAAAAGGACAAGCTCAAGCCCAAATGGGAAGGTCCCTTCATCATCGACAAAGTTCTAACCGGTGGAGCGTACCGTCTGCATGATGCATCGGACAATCGACTCGAGCCAATCCCATGGAACGCGGCGAGACTCCGAAGGTTCTACGCCTAGTGCCGGACTTTGTGTTCGTCTCCTTACCTCCGCCTTTATATATATATATCCGCTATCTGTCTTTCTTTCTTCCCTTTTTCTTCACGGCCTTAAAAGGATAAAAGGTGTCTTGACTACACAATCTTGACGCGCCATGCGTGCTCATTATACCTGGGGGCTTCTTATACAAAAGATTAATATAATTATGTTGAGGGCCCTATGCCCCATGCACATGTGTTACTTTTCCACATGTACCTTTTCTTTGCCATTATATGCATCGATATGACTTAAGTTTTGGCCAAGATGGGTTTCCTGGCTCTTGTGTTTATGCCCTACATTCCCGTTAATTCGGCTAGGGCATAAGGGGCGCACCTCTGCGATTGTTACTGCCAGGTCAGCCGGATGTGTACCTCAGACTGCGTGAAGCCGAAAGCTAGCGTTCTTAAGGGAATATCCGGTTGGTGAACAAAAGATGACTTTTACTTATTGCAATACATGCCCCCAGATGTTTATATCCCGCGTCTCTTTTCGCAGTTCGAACATGCACATTAATGCATGCGTACCTAGGGAAAGGAACCCTTAACGGAACTATTATTCCTCAAAGATGTTTCTTACTATCCATGTAATATAACATAGCTAGTTGGGTACTTGTCTGTTCAAGCACTTATGACACCTACGCCTGGTTTCCACGCGTACCTCGGTTTTTACATAACTGAGCGGGTATTCGGATACACTCCGGACTGTCGGGTCCAGAGGTCGAAGTGAAAAGGTCCGCCATGACAAATGATTTACAATCCTGCTAGGGACAAAATATGTCACTTGAAGTACACAGTCACTTAGACTGACTAAATTCTTCTTCTATCCAACAGGCTATCTAGCCTACAATCCTGTTGGGAATACTTTGCGGCTAATTTTACCTGGTCATATACCAGACTAACGGGGATCTCTTTCCCATCAGACCCTACAGGTCCGACCTCGGCCATGTGGTTTGGGTCAGCCTTGGTATATCGCGTCTTCACCATGGCCCAGGCTTCCCTTGCACCTTGTCGGCAGGCAGATATCTTCCATAATCGGAAGCGCTGCCGCGCTCCCTTGAGCATCTCTACGAGCTCCCACATGCCTCCTGGCAGGGAGGCGGATGGCCACAAGGCCTGGGCAATGCCCTGCATCACCTGTCGAACTTGTTTGTGCAGTTGTGAGAGTTCTTGCAGAAGATCGCCCGCAGACCCGGGCATCTCCTCTTCGGGACGACCCATCAGCATACCTACAGATATAACTCTGTTAGCCGGTTTCTTCGCCGAACTCTATAAAATTTCGTTCAGGCACTTACTAAAAATGCCGCGTCGAAGCCTCTTATTCTCCTTTACGGAGTTAGCGAGATGGGCCCGAACATCTTTCAGTTCAACGCTCAGACAGGTATTGGCATCTTGGAGATCGTTTTTCTCCCGCGTAAGCACGCGCTCGCCAGCCTCTAGTTGTCGTTCAGCATGTTGCTCATCCCCTCGCACGATCTTCGGATTCACTCCGGGATTATCTACAAAATCTATTGTTAGATTTGCATGCATGCCGAATACTAACTAGTACATGTCATTTCATTCTTTTCGATCAGGACAAGTATTACGAGATGGGGCCTTCTTGGACTCCTCCATTTCGGCAACTACGGCCCGTAGCTGGGCTTTGCACTCCTCCAGCTCTTGAGACAACTAGTTATTCTTCTCCATAAGAACCTGCGCATATAATGATCCTTAAATCAGTTGTGCCAACTGTTTCAAGTCTAAGGGGCTACTGATATACATAATTATCAGACTTTCTTACCCGTATATCCTTTACATAGTGGTTTGTGGCTCTGGCAAGGCCATTTTGAGAAGCTCGGATGTATGCGTCTCTTGAGTTGAAGGCATCGAACGCCTCTTCGGAGAAACCAGGGTCGCGGAGTACGGCTCGGCGATGTCTGTGATTCATGGCACTCTCCACTTCAGAATTCGTAGCGGACAGCCTATCCGCATCCTCTATAGGAGGAACATCCGATGTTGTCCCCATGTTAGCATCTTCCCCTAAGTCTGGCTCTAGAGTTCGGCTGGTGGAGGTGTGGCCGGCAGGCTCTCCGGACACGGTCCGGCGAGCGTTTTTTCTGCCAGGAACCATGGACGTTATTAGATTTTAAAGACGACAACCATGAAGCAGGGTTTTTTTTCATACCTCTGCGACGGCATCTGTAACACCCTCGATGCGGCTATGTCTCCACGTGTCGAAGCACAACTTAGAGGCATAACCGCATTGAAAGCAATGTCGCAAGTGAGGTAATCTTCACACAACCCATGTAATACATAAGGGAAAAAGATACATAGTTGGCTTACAATCGCCACTTCACACAGTACATGAATAAAGCATTACATCATCCAGATACACACAAGGTCCGACTACGGAACCCAAAATAAAAGAAGACTACCCCAAATGCTACACAGATCCCCGATCGTCCCAACTGGGTTCCACTACTGATCGACTCAAACGAAACAACACAATGGACAAGATCTTCATCGAGCTCCTCCTTGAGCTCGGCTGCGTCACCTGCATGGTTTCATCGACACCTGCAAACTGGTTTTGGAAGTATCTATGAGTCACGGGGACTCAGCAATCTCACACCCTTGCGATCAAGAATATTTAAGCTTATAGGTAGGTAAAAGGTATGTGAGGTGGAGCTGCAGCAAGCACTAGCATATATGGTGGCTAACTTACGCAAATGAGAGTGAGAAGAGAAGGCAAAGCACGTTCGAGAAACTATGATCAAGAAGTGATCCTAGAACAACCTACGTCAAGCATTACTGCAACACCATGTTCACTTCCCGAACTCCGCCGGAAAGAGACCATCACGGCTACACACGCGGTTGATGTATTTTAATTAAGTTAAGTGTCAAGTTCTCTACAACCGGACATTAACAAATTCCCATCTGCCCATAACCGCAGGCACGGCTTTCGAAAGATCAAATCCCTGCAGAGGTGTCCCAACTTAGCCCATCACAAGCTCTCACGATCAACGAAGGATATTCCTTCTCCCAGGAAGACCCGATTAGGCTCGGAATCCCTATTACAAGACCTTTCGACAGTGGTAAAACAAGACCAGCAAAGCCACCCGAATGTGCCGACAAATCCAGATAGGAGCTGCACATATCTCGTTCTCAGGGCACACCGGATTGTCCAAACTTCCGGTAGGCCAGCCCAGAGTTGCCCCTGGTGGCCACCGGTGGTAGACAAGTTGGACCAACACTCAGAGGAGCACTGGCCCCGGGGGGTTAAAATAACGATGAACCTTGAGTTGGCCGACCCAAGGGAAAAAAGGCTAGGTGGCAAATGGTAAAACCAATGTCGGGCCTTGCTGGAGGAGTTTTATTCAAGGAGAACTGTCAAGGGGTTCCCATTATAACCCAACTGTGTAAGGAACGCAAAATCAAGGAACATAACACCGGTATGACGGAAACTAGGGCGGCAAGAGTGGAACAAAACACCAGGCATAAGGCCGAGCCTTCCACCCTTTACCAAGTATATAGATGCATTAATTAAATAAGAGATACTGTGATATCCTAACAATAAACATGTTCGAACAAGAACAAACTTCACCTTCACCTGCAACTAGCAACGCTATAAGAGGGGCTGAGCAAAGCGGTAACATAGCCAAACAACGGTTTGCTAGGGCAAGGTGGGTTAGAGGCTTGGCTTAACAATATGGGAGGCATGATAAGCAAGTGGTAGGTATCGCAGCATATGCATAGCAATAGAGCGAGCAACTAGCAAGCAAAGATAGAAGTGATTTCGAGGGTATGGTCATCTTGCCTGAGATCCCGCAAGGAAGAAGAACGAGTCCATGAAGAAGACAAACGGACATAGTCGAACGGATCCTCACAAACGCAACGTTATCGGATTACCGAGAAGAAGTACACCGGAAAGAAAGCAAACAACATAGTAAACAATCATCACATAAGCATGGCATGATGTGCAAACAAGTATGATGCATGTCCGGTTTAAAGAGGCATGGCATGGCAAAATGCACAAACAATCCTACAAATTAAGTGGAGCTCAATATGCAACTCCGTTGCATAATGACAAAACACCATGTTCAAGTTATTTAGTTCGATCTCGTTTAGGTACCCAACAATATTAAATGTTTTTAAACATGGCAAGAGGGTGAAGCAAAGCAAAACAACCTATCTAGTCAAGTTTAAATGAGGCCGGGAACAACGAACAACAATTCCAGAAAACCTCATATGCATATATTAGGTTTGTACTGTTCTGCCCTAAACCATATTTTATAGTTGTTAAACATGCAAAGTGCTGCCACCAAGTTAAACTATGCAAAATTCTACCCCATTTACATATAAAGTTTGTTACAAATCGAGTTACGGTTAAAAAGTTATGAAATAAATCATTTTAACATGGCATAGGGGAAAATTTAAACAAACAACAATTTTAAACATTTCAAACATGCATGAAAGTTGGATATAATTAACCTACACATAATTCTAAGCATTTTTCATATATAATTCATTTTAATCCGATGCACCAATTGTGAGTTATTATATGCATGTAGTCTAGGGGGTTTCCTGCAAAACTGCTGTCTCTAGAATAATAGGCAAAATCGCAGAACAGGGAAAAAACTATAGTGGGCTGAAAGTGGTTGGCCCAACAGTGTGCAGGGAAAAAGTGTGGGGCTGCTCACATGGGCCAAAGCCCAGCTCGGTGGAGGAGGTAGCAGGTCGGTCGCTGCCAGGCTGAGGAGGCTCGCTGGGCTGGGCCGGCTTGAGCTGCGCATGGAGATGGACCGAGGTGAGGCGAGGCGAGCTGGGCCTTGGGTCTGGTGGGTCAACGTGAGGCGGCTGTGGCATTCGTTTCTGAAGATCAGCGTCAGCAACAGGTAAAACAGGGGACGTCCCGCAGCGGCGGCAGGGACTTGGCGGCGGGCCAGGACGAAGCAGAGGTCAGCTGCAGGCTTGGCAGGGATGATGCTCCGGCGATGGGCGGCGCTGGCCTTGGAGATCTGGCATGGGAGTTCGAGATGGAGGGGCGCCATGGCCGCTTCCTGCTGCTGTTGCTTGGGTGGCCAGCGGCGGTCCATGATGAGGCAGCGACGTAGGCGTGCAGGGAATGCTAGGGGTCGACGGGGATGGATGGATCCGCCTGTTTCCGGGCCGGATCCGTCCAACGGGGCGTCGACAGAACTCCGGCAAGGGTTGACCAAGGCGGCGGTGTCCTGCAGCTGATGCAGCGTGGGGATTAGAGAGGAAGCAAGGAAAACGGCGTGAGGACGAGGAGAGGCCCGGCGCTGTTGACCTGCTGGTCGGAGAGTTGGTCGTGGTCTCTGGCAAGCGACGGGGTGGACACGGACTGCTGCTGCCGCAGCTTGCAGTTTACTGGGCGAGGAGATCAAGGAACGGAGCGTGATGGTTCGTCGGACACGGAAAACAGAGAAGAGACAGTGTGGTGGCGGCGGCTAGGAGGATCCCTAGGGATTAGGGATTGGTCCGATGATTGCACTGATATTTATAGTAAGTGGGTGTGGGTGGGGCTATCTCGTCCCTCCGATCGTAATCAGGCGGTCGAGAAAAAATATGTTAGGAAGTCCAATTAACAAAACGGAGACGTTTTGTAGATGTTTGGGGATGATCCAGACACAACGGTAACGACTGTCCGGGTCGGGTCCGGGAAAACTTTCGGACGCGCGCGAGGAGGGCCGCAGGCTGACGATAGAGGTTAGGTTGGGCCTAGCGGTAGGTAGTGGACTGTGCAGAAGGCCTCAGGCTGAGAAAAGAGAAAAGAGAGAGACCCGACGACTGTTTCCGGAGACCGAAAACGTCCGACGCGTGTCCGGCTATAATGCTGCTATAGTTTAACGGTTGGGCTATCAAACAAACTCCGAATGCGATGAAACTTGACAAGCGGTCTATCTACACTATAATAAGACCACACGCCAACTTTCAACCCAATCCGAGAACATTTTCCTGCCACTTATAAAATACTATTACGGACATGCCGCGGGCGCGTGCAAGTGTGTCTGGGCTCAGAACGGACAACGGAGAGAACCGGAAGATCCGGACGGATGCAAGTTTTGAAAACATGATGATGCAATGCAGATGATGACATGGCAAGATGCAACATGCAAGCGAAAGACACGGCAACGACGGCGAATAACTGGAAGACACCTGGCACAACGGTCTCGGGGCGTCACAGCATCTTAGTCCTGACCGCCTTCCTTTTAAGTCTACCCGGCTTCGGTGCCCCTTGCTGATGAGTCACCGCGGGTTCGGCATGGCGCCCCGAGGGCCTTCCCTATAAGATGCAATACGTGTGTGGTGGGTGAAGTGCAAAAAAGGGATCCTTCTCGGAAGTTGGGACTCCGGTTTTACTTACATGCAATGCAGGGAGCAGGCCAGGATAATCGGCTATGATGGCCACCAAGGCACCGTTGCAGCATAAGTGATAGAACGTCCTATCGACGAGCTCCACAAATATGTCCGGATCTTCTTCAAGTCCGGGGTCGAGGACCCGGTCAGGGTCCTTTGGCTGTAGAGACGGGATGTGGACCTCCCTCACAGCTTTTCGCAGTTCCTGCTATGAAATAGCAAGGTAAATATTTATGATGAAGAATGCGGGAAGGTCTGGAGTAAAAGGTAGCAGCTCACCCAGTTTGGGGGGTTGTACATGGAGAATCCATCCCGTGGCTTAATGCGGATGAACTCCTCTTCCTCTCCTTTGTAAAAATCGGACAGTATTTTCGCTAGAGCAGCGGCGGAGTCCAGACCTTTACGACCGCAGCGGGTGTCATCGTCTTCTCCATTGAAGAGCCACATGGGTTTCCCCCGATACTGAAGTGGTGCACCCCCCGCATTATACATACTGACATAACCTCGACTATTGTCAGTCCTGATTTGGCCAGCGTTTTTATCCTTCCCATCAGGTAAAGGACCTAACTGTTATCTTCCTCCCGGGGGCTCCGAGGGCGCCAGCTGTAGCGTTTCTTCAAAGGGGCATTATTACACTCAGGAAGGCCCATCCGAATAGGGTCCGGAAGGGGGACGTCCTCCATATAAAACCACTCCAAAGGCTAGTCTTCGGATGTCTTCTTCGGAGTACCGGACAGGTATCCGGTCACGGCGATGCGCCATATTTCGGCTCTGCCCACTTGATATATTGACGCCTCGTGTGTACAGGGTACGAGGCAAAATAGCCTCTTCCATAGATCGAAATGAGCTTCGCATCCCAGAAATAGCTCGCAAAAGGCGACTTAGCCGGCGATGTGTAATATGGAGGCGGGAGTAAAGTTATGCAGCTGGAGGCCATAGAACTCCAGGAGCCCTGTGAAGGAATGGATGGATTGGAAATCCGAGTCCCCTCAATAAGTAAGGGACAAGGCATACCCGCTCCCCTAGATGGGTTGGGAAAGCTCTCCGCTTGCTCCCCGCCATTATAAGTGGCTAGTCTAGCTCACTCGGACGGGGACCATATACGTAGGAGGGAGAAACCCCTAGGTCTGCAACTCTACTAATTGGCTGTGGGGGACGGAACGCTTCTCCCAATTGTCTGGCTTAGTGCTACGGGAGCGAGAGGAGGAGCTGCGATGGCCGGGCATGATGGGAAGGACTTTTCCGGGCGCGCTCCGATGGATACTCGCTGTGGGAGGAAGGTGTGATCTGGATCTGAGGATCCCCGACTCTTTAAATAGATGATTTACTTACATGGTTAGGGTGGCAAATGTAAAAATGCCCCGACTTCTCACATTCGCTCGACACGTGGAAGATAGCCATTACTAAAGCACAGAAGCCGAGGAGTGCAACATTCATGGGAAGCCGGACACTACTTGTTACGACAGGTACTCGGGATTTGGAGAAGAACCCGCCTTGCAATGCTGAAGACAATTTGCGTGCCGGACTCATCGTCATTGAAGCCTAGTTCAGGAGCTACTGAGGGAGTCCTAGATTAGGGGTTCCTTAGACAGTCGGACTATATATTTTGGCCGGACTGTTGGGCGGGACTCTCCTTTGCATGGAAGGCAAGCTTGGCGATTCGGATATGTAGATCTCCTTCTCTGTAACCGACTATGTGTAACCCTAGCCCTCTCCATTGTCTATATAAACCGGAGGGTTTAGTCCATAGGACAACAACAATCATAATCATAGGCTAGCCTCTAGGGTTTAGCCTCTACGATCTCGTGGTAGATCAACTCTTGTAATACTCATATCATCAAGATCAATCAAGCAGGAAGTAGGGCATTACCTCCATCGAGAGGGCCCGAACCTGGGTAAACATTGTGTCCCCCGCCTCCTGTTACCATCAGCCTTAGACGCACAGTTCGGGACCCCCTACCCGAGATCTGCCGGTTTTGACACCGACAGCAACTGCCCGGGCTGACATAAACGCAGCCCACGCAGGTTACGCGACCATCATTACCTTCCTGCATGCCCGTACTTTTACACCTTCCTTCCCACACAAGGCTACCTCTCATTCATCAGACCGTCGCCGCCCTTGGTTTGTTGCGTCTCCATGGCGCCTCCGGGCAAGAGAAGGGAGCCGACGACAACGGCGAACAATCAAGCGGGGCAGGAGCCAGCCCTCGGCAGGTCCACGGTGCTCAATCTCAAGGGGCTCGATAAGGTCCTCCCGATGATCGTGGCTGACTCGAATGAGTGGGGACACTACAAAAAAGACACATTCATGACATTTTGGGCCAAACAGATTTTTTCTGTCATGCTTATGACTCTTCTATGGAGATAATTATGCCAAAACCTGGTATCATCGTAGCTGTGGTGGGCTCATAATTATATGACAAAAAATCATGACAGAAAATGGGCTTTTCGTCCTGGGCTGGCCGCAGACGCACCTGCATGACATTCTTAGGGCCATCCATGACGGAAAATATCATGGTAGAAGCGAGGGCGAGGAAAATTTCGGGGAGTTCCCAGTTACGGTGTGTGGTCGGGGCCGAGCGATGCACTGAGGGATTGCATGTTTCTCTCATACACGTACACGCGTGTGTGCGAGGCATTGGGCTCTAACTAAACCCGAGCGAGGAGTTCACTTACTGAACCCAAATGATTGCACTAGCTACATTACTGAACCCGAGCAATCGATTGATCCCTGGCTGTTAACTAAACCCGATCGAGGGATCCCTTCGCTACTGCTGCTAACTAAAGCCGATCGAACCTGCTGCCTCTTGATGAACAATGAACATGGGGGTTAGTTGAACGAGTCGAGACATACGTGGTTGGGGTTGGATGAACAGGATCCCATGGTAGTAGTAGTAGGCCGTAGCCGCTTGATGAATAGGACCCCGAGAGGAGGCTGCCATAGCTGAACTGGTTGGAGGTGGATGAACAGGACCCCGTCGAGGCCTGGTTGAACAGTAGCTGGTCGAGGGCTAGATGAACAGTATCCCGTGGATGAAGAGTAGCTGGTGGAGGCAGGAGAAAGATGCGGTGGATGAACAGTGTAGGTGGAGGCTGAAGTAAGTCGATGGTGGGTGAATAGTAGGCCGCGGAATCCCATTTTGCGGTACGCCACACCCTCCGATGAACAGGAGCCCTGTTTTGATGGTAGCGCTCCAACACAAGTCCATTTTCTCAATTTTGCGGTACGCCACACCCCTCCCTATGAAGAGGACCCCTGTTTTGACTGTTGCCGGTCAAACAGAAGGCAGTTTCCTTCGTACTGCGGTACGCCACACCCCTCCTGATGAACTGCATGCCGTTTCGACCGTAGCTGGTCAAACAGAAGGATGTTTCCTCCATACTGCGGTACACTAGACCCCGTTTCGGCTGTTCTGTCCAAGCCGGTTGGCTCTTGTTGAACAGGATGCATTCTGACCCAGTCTGTTGCCTCCTGATGAATAGGACATTCTTTCTCCATTCCGACCCATCCGGTTGGCTGAGCAATGAACAGGACGCCGTTGCGCCGTCCTTTGCCTCTCCATTTACACTAGCCCTGGCCGTAGTATGTGTCAGTACACATTCGAGACCTCGCCCGTATGTATGTACGTGGCCATATTTTTTGGCATGTGGATGTACGTACATGTACACAGTTTAGAAGGGACAGCGTGAACTACTACATCGGGGGCTCTACTACTACACATGCCGCTTCTTGCTCGGCCACGGTTCATCATTGCAGAGAGACCGATCGACCAGTATGTACGTACATGTTCGCGATAATGCTACATACGCTGGGACCAAGTGGGTCCCGGCTATCAGGGACGATAGGGAGGCACTTCCTTGCGTGCGAAGATATTGATGGTGGGTCCGTGCTGTCCGGGGCAGGATTCATTTTTTTGCGCCTAATATGGAGGCACTTTCCTTCCGTCCGAAGATATAGCTAGTGGGTCCCAGCTGTCAGGGGGAAAACATTTTTTTGGCACAATACATCTAAGCCAAAATATAGAGGACCTTTGTTGGGTAACGCAGTAATTTCAAAAAAATCCTAACCACACGCAAGATCCATCTAGGTGATGCATAGCAACGAGAGGGGAAAAGTGTTGTCCACATTCCCTCGTAGACCGTAAGCGGAAGCGTTATGACAATGCGGTTGATGTACTCGTACGTCTTCACGATCCAACCGATCCTAGCACCGAAGGTACGGCACCTCCGCAATCTGCACACGTTCAGCTCGGTGACGTCCCACGAACTCTAGATCCAGCTGAGTGCCGAGGGAGAGCTTCGTCAGCACGACGGCATGTTGATGATGATGATGAAGTTACCAGCACAGGGCTTCGCCTAAGCACTACGACAATATGACCGAGGTGGAAATCTGTGGATGGGGGCACCGCACACGGCTAAGAAATCATCGTGTGTGTCTATGGGGTTCCCCTCCCCCCATATATAAAGAAGTGAAGGAGGGGGAGAGGGCCGGCATCATAGGCGCGCCCAAGCGGGGAGTCCTACTCCCGGTGGGAGTAGGATTCCCCCTTCCCTAGTTGGAGTAGGAGAGGGAAGGGAGGGGGAGAAGGAGAGAAGGAAAGGGGGCCGGCCCCCCTCCCAATTCGGATTGGGCTTGTGGGGGTGCGCCCCCACCTTGGCCGCCTCCTCCTCCTTTCCATTGTGGCCCATTAAGGCCCATTAACTCCCCGGGGGGTTTCCGTAACCTCCTGGTACTCCGGAAAATGCCCGAACTCATCCGGAACCATTCCGATGTCCAAACATAGGCTTCCAATATATCGATCTTTACATCTCGGCCATTTCGAGACACCTCGTCATGTCCGTGATCATATCCGGCACTCCGAACTACCTTCGGTACATCAAAACACATAAACTCATATTATCGATCGTCATCGAACGTTAAGTGTGCAGACCCTACGGGTTCGAGAACTATGTAGACATGACCGAGACTCCACTCCGGTTAATAACCAATAGCAAAACATGGATGCTCATATTGGTTCCTACATATTCTACGAAGATGTTCTTCGGTCAAATCGCACAACAACATACGTTGTTCCCTTTGTCATCGGTATGTTGCTTGCCCGATATTCGATCGTCGGTATCATCATACCTAGTTCAACTTCCTTACCGACAAGTCTCTTTACTCGTTCCGTAATGCTACATCCCGTAACTAACTCATTAGTTACATTGTTTGCAAGGCTTATAGTGATGTACATTACTGAGAGGGCCCAGAGATACCTCTCTGATACTAGGAGTGACAAATCCTAATCTTGATATATGCCAACTCAACAAACACCATCGGAGACACCTGTATAACATCTTTCTAGTCACCCAGTTACGTTGTGACGTTTGATAGCACACTAAGTGTCCCTCCGGTATTCGGGAGTTGCATGATCTCACAGTCATAGGAACATGTATAAGTTATGGAGAAAGCAATAGCAGTAAACTAAACGATCATTGTGCTAAGCTAACGGATGGGTCAAGTCAATCACATCATTCTCTAATGATGTGATCCCGTTTACCAAATGACAACTCTTTGCCTATGGCTAGGAAACTTAACCATCTTTGATCAACGAGCTAGTCAAGTAGAGGCATACTGGTTACACTCTGTTTGTCTATGCATTAACACATGCACTAAGTTTCCGGTTAATACAATTCTAGCATGAATAATAAACATTTATCATGATATAAGGAAATATAAATAACAACTTTATTATTGACTCTAGGGCATATTTCCTTCAGTCTGCCACTTGCACTAGAGTCAATAATCTAGATTACATTGTGATGATTCTAACACCCATGGAGTCTTGGTGATGATCATGTTTTGCTAGTGAGAGAGGCTAAGTCAACGGGTCTGCAACATTCAGATCTGTATGTATCTTGCAAATCTCCATGTCTCCCTCCTTGACTTGATCGCGGATGGAATTGAAGCGTCTCTTGATGTGCTTGGTTCTCTTGTGAAATCTGGATTCCTTTGCCAAGGCAATTGCACCAGTATTGTCACAAAAAGATTTTCATTCGACCTGATGCACTAGGTATGAAACCTAGATCGGATATGAACTCCTTTATCCAGACTCCTTCATTTGTTGCTTCTGAAGCAGCTATGTACTCTGCTTCACATGTAGATCCCGCCACGACGCTCTGCTTGGAACTGCACCAACTGACAGCTCCACCATTTAATAAAAATACGTATTCGGTTTGTGACTTAGAGTCATCCGGATCAGTGTCGAAGCTTGCATCGACGTAACCATTTACGACGAGCTCTTTGTCACCTCCATAAACGAGAAACATATCCTTAGTCCTTTTTAGGTATTTCAAGATGTTCTTAACCGGTGTCCAGTGATCCACTCCTGGATTGCTTTGGTACCTCCCTGCTAAACTAATAGCAACGCACACATCAGGTCTGGTACACAGCATAGCATACATGATAGAACCTATGGCTGAAGCATAGGGAATGACTTTCATTTTCTCTCTCTGTTCTGCAATGGTCCGGCATTGAGTCTGACTCAATTTCACACCTTGTAATACAGGCAAGAACCCTTTCTTTGCCTGATCCATTTTGAACTTCTTCAAAACTTTATCAAGGTATGTGCTTTGTGAAAGTCCAATTAAGCGTCTTGATCTATCTCTATAGATCTTGATGCCCAATATATAAGCAGCTTCACCGAGGTCTTTCATTGAAAAATGTTATTCAAGTATCCTTTTATACTATTTAGAAATTCGGTATCATTTCCGATCAACAATATGTCATCTACATATAATATCAGAAATGCTACAAAGCTCCCACTCACTTTCTTAGAAATACTACAATGCTTCTCCAAAAGTCCGTATAAAACCATATGCTTTGATCACACTATCAAAGTGTATATTCCAACTCCGAGAGGCTTGCACCAGTCCATAAATGGATCGTTGGAGCTTGCATACTTTGTTAGCACCTTTTGGATCGACAAGACCTTCTGGTTGCATCATATACAACTCTTGTTTAAGATATCCATTAAGGAATGTAGTTTTGACATCCATTTGCCAAATTTCATAATCATAAAATGCGGCAATTGCTAACATGATTCGGACATATTTAAGCATCGCTACAGGTGAGAAGGTCTCATCATAGTCAACTCCTTTAACTTGTCGAAAACCTTTTGCAACAAGTCGAGGTTTGTAGACAGCAACATTACCGTCAGCGTCAGTCTTCTTCTTGAAGATTCATTTATTCTCTATGGCCTGCCGATCATAGGGCAAGTCAACCAAAGTCCACACTTTGTTCTCATACATGGATCCCATCTCAGATTTCATGACCTTAAGCCATTTTGTGGAATCTGGGCTCATCGTCGCTTCCTCATAGTTCGTAGGTTCGTCATGGTCAAGTAACATGACCTCCAGAACAGGATTACCATACCACTCTGGTGCGGATCTTACTCTGGTTGACCTATGAGGTTTGGTAGTAACTTGATCAGAAGTTTCATGATCATCATCATTAGCTTCCTCACTTACTGGTGTAGGAATCACTGGAACTGATTTCAGTAATGAACTACTTTCCAATAAGGGAGCAGGTACAATTACCACATCAAGTTCTACTTTCCTCCCACTCACTTCTTTCGAGAGAAACTCCTTCTCTAGAAAGGATCCATTCTTAGCAACGAATATCTTGCCTTCGGATTGTGATAGAAGGTGTACCCAACAGTCTCATTTGGGTATCCTATGAAGATACATTTCTCCAATTTGGGTTCGAGCTTATCAGGTTGAAGCTTTTTCACATAAGCATCGCAGCCCCAAACTTTAAGAAATGACAACTTGGGTTTATTGCCGAACCATAGTTCATGAGGTGTCGTCTCAACGGATTTAGATGGTGCCCTATTTAACGTGAATGTAGTTGTCTCTAAAGCATAACCCCAAAATGATAGCGGTAAATCGGTAAGAGACATCATAGATCGCACCATATCTAGTAACGATTACGACATTCGGACACACCATTACGTTGTGGTGTTACGGGTGGCATGAGTTGCGAAACTATTCCGCATTTTTTCAAATGAAGACCAAACTCGTAACTCAAATATTCTCCTCCATGATCGGATCATAGAAACTTTATTTTCTTGTTACAATGATTTTCCACTTCACTTTGAAATTCTTTGAACTTTTCAAATGTTTCAGACTTATGTTTCATTAAGTAGATATACCCATATATGCTCAAATCATCTGTGAAGGTGAGAAATAACAATATCTGACGCGAGCCTCAATGTTCATTGGTCCACATATATCAGTATGTATGATTTCAAATAACTCTGTTGCTCGCTCCATTGTTCCGGAGAACAGAGTTTTAGTCATCTTGCCCATTAGGCATGCTTCGCAAGTACCATGTGATTCATAATCAAGTGATTCCAGAAGTCCATCAGAATGGAGTTTCTTCATGCGTTTTACACCAATATGACCCAAACGGCAGTGCCACAAATAAGTTGCACTATCATTATTACTCTGCATCTTTTGGCTTCAATACTATGAACATGTGTATCACTACTATCAAGATTTAGTAAAAATAGACCACTCATCAAGGGTGCATGACCATAAAAGATATTACTCATATAAATAGAGCAACCATTATTCTCTGATTTAAATGAATAATCGTCTTGCATTAAACAAGATCTAGATATAATGTTCACGCTCGACGCTGGCACCAAATAACAATTATCGAGGTGTAAAACTAATCCCGAAGGTAGATGTAGAGGTAGCGTGCCGATGGCGATCGCATCGACTTCGGGACCATTTCCCACGCGCATCATCACCTCATCCTTAGCCAATCTTTGCTTAATCCGTAGCCCCTGTTTTGAGTTGCAAATGTTAGCAACTGAACCAGTACCAAGTACCCAGGCACTACTGCGAGCATTAGTAAGGTACACATCAATAACATGTATATCAAATATACCTTTCACTTTGCCATCCTTCTTCTCCGGCAAATACTTGGGGCAGTTCCGCTTCCAGTGACCTGTCCCTTTGCAATAGAAGCAGTCAGTTTCAGGCTTAGGTCCAGACTTGGGTTTCTTCACTTGAGCAGCAACTGGCTTGCTGTTCTTCTTGAAGTTCCCCTTCTTCCCTTTACCCTTTTTCTTGAAACTAGTGGTCTTGTTGACCATCAACACTTGATGCTCCTTCTTGATTTCTACCTCCGCGGCCTTTAGCATTGCGAAGAGCTCAGGAATAGTCTTATCCATCCCTTGCATATTATATTTCATCATGAAGCTCTTGTAGCTTGGTTGCAGTGATTGAAGAACTCTGTCAATGACACTATCATCAAGAATATTAACTCCTAGCTGAGTCAAGTGGTTGTGGTACACAGACATTCTAAGTACATGTTCACTGAGAGAACTATTCTCCTCCATTTTGCAGATGTAGAATTTATTGGAGACTTCATATCTCTCAATCTGGGCATTTGCTTTAAAAATTAACTTCAACTCCTGGAACATCTCATATGCTCCATGACGTTCAAATCATCGTTGAAGTCCCGGTTCTAAGCCGTAAAGCATGGCACACTGAACTATTGATTAGTCATCAGCTTTGCTCTGCCAAGTGTTCATAACATCTGGCATTTCTCCTGCAGCGGGTTTGTCACCTAGAAGTTCTTCCAGGACTTAATTCTTCTGTGCAGCAATGAGGATAATACTCAAGTTACAGACCCAGTCCGTGTAGTTGCTACCATCATCTTTCAACTTAGCTTTCTCTAGGAAAGCATTAAAATTCAACGGAACAACAACACGGGCCATCTATCTACAACAACATAGACATGCAAAATACAATCAGGTACTAAGTTCATGGTAAATTAAAGTTCAATTAATCAAATTACTTAAGAACTCCCACTTAGATAGACATCTCTCTTATCATCTAAGTGATCACGTGATCCATATCAACTAAACCATGTCCGATCATCATGTGAGATGGAGTAGTTTTCAATGGTGAACATCACTATGTTGATCATATCTACTATATGACACGCTCGACCTTTCAGTCTCAGTGTTCCGAGGCCATATCTGCATATGCTAGGCTCGTCAAGTTTAACCCGAGTATTCTGTGTGTGCAAAACTGGCTTGCACCCGTTGTATGTGAACGTAGAGCTTATCACACCCGATCATCATGTGGTGTCTCGGCACAACGAACTGTAGCAATGGTGCATACTCAGGGAGAACACTTATACCTTGAAATTTAGTGAGAGATCATCTTATAATGCTATCGCCAAACTAAGCAAAATAAGATGCATAAAGGATAAACATCACATGCAATCAATATAAGTGATATGATGTGGCCATCATCATCTTGTGCCTTTGATCTCCATCTCCAAAGCACCGTCATGATCACCATCATCACCGGCTTGACACCTTGATCTCCATCGAAGCATCATTTTCGTCTCGCCAACTATTGCTACTATGACTATCGCTACCGCTTAGTGATAAAGTTAAGCAATTACATGGCGATTGCATTTCATACAATAAAGCGAGAACCATATGGCTCCTGCCAGTTGCCGATAACTCTGTTAAAAAACATGATCATCTCATACAATAAAATTTAGCATCATGTCTTGACCATATCACATCACAACATACCCTGCAAAAACAATTTAGACATCCTCTACTTTGTTGTTGCAAGTTTTACGTGGCTGCTACGGGCTGAGCAAGAACCGTTCTTACCTACGCATCAAAAACCACAACGCGGTATAGTGATTGCTTTTCGATCTTCAGAAAGAACCCTGTTCATTGAATCCGATTCAACTAAAGTTGGAGAAACACACACCCACTAGCCACCTGTGTGCGAAGCACGTCGGTAGAACCAGTCTCACGTAAGCGTACGCGTAATGTGGGTCTGGGACGCTTCATCCAACAATACCGCTGAATCAAGAATCAATTGGTGATGGCAAGCAATATGTATATACCCACGCCCACAACTCCTTTGTGTTCTACTCGTGCATATAACATCTATGCATAGACCTGGCTCGGATGCCACTGCTGGGTAACGCAGTAATTTCAAAAAAAAATCCTACGCACACGCAAGATCCATCTAGGTGATGCATAGCAACGAGAGGGGAAGAGTGTTTTCCATGTACCCTCGTAGACCGTAAGCGGAAGCGTTATGACAACGTGGTTGATGTAGTCGTATGTCTTCACAATCCGACCGATCCTAGGACCGAAGGTACGACACCTCCGTGATCTGCACACGTTCAGCTCGGTGACGTCCCACCAACTCTAGATCCAGCTGAGTGTCGAGGGAGAGCTTTGTCAGCACGACGGCGTGTTGACGGTGATGATGAAGTTACCGATGTAGGGCTTCGCCTAAGCACTACGATAATATAACCGAGGTGGAAATCTATGGAGGCGGGCACCGCACACGGCTAATAAATCTACTTGTGTGTCTATGGGGTCCCCCCTCCCCCCGTATATAGAGGAGTGGAGGAGGGGGAGAGGGCCGGCCTCATAGGTGCGCCCAAGGGGGGAGTCCTACTCCCGGTGGGAGTAGGATTCCCCCTTCCCTAGTTGGAGTAGGAGAGGGAAGGAAGGGGAAGAAGGAGACAAGGGAAGTGGGGCCGCCCCCATCCCAATTAGGATTGGGCTTGGGGGGCGCGCCCCCACCTTGGCTGCATCCTCCTCCATTCTACTGTGGCCCATTAAGGCCCATTGATTCCCCGGGGGGTTCTAGTAACCTCCCGGTACTCCGAAAAATGCCCAAACTCATCCGGAACCATTCTGATGTCCAAACATAGGCTTCCAATATGTTAATATTTACGTCTTGACCATTTCGAGACTCCTCGTCATGTCTGTGGTCATATCCGGGGCTCCAAACTACCTTCGGTACATCAAAACACATAAACTCATAATAATGATCGTCACCGAACGTTAAGTGTGCGGACCCTATGGGTTCGAGAACTAAATAGACATGGCCGAGACTCATCTTCGGTCAATAACCAATAGCGGAAACTGGATGCTCATATTGGTTCCAACATATTCTAGAAAGATCTTCATAGGTCAAACCGCACAACAACATACGTTGTTCCCTTTGTCATCGGTATGTTACTTGCCCAAGATTCGATTGTCGGTATCATCATACCTAGTTCAATCTCTTTACTGGCAAATCTCTTTACTCGTTCCTTAATGCTACATCCCGTAACTAACTCATTAGTTACATTGCTTGTAAGGCTTATAGTGATGTACATTATCGAGAGGGCCCAGAGATACCTCTCCGATACTCGGAGTAACAAATACTAATCTTGATCTATGCCAACTCAGCAAACACCATTGGAGACACCTGTAGACTATCTTTATAGTCACCCGGTTACGTTGTGAGGTTTGATAGCACACTAAGTATTCCTCCGGTATTCGGGAGTTGCATGATCTCATAGTCATAGGAAAATTTCTAAGTTATGGAGAAAGTAATAGAAGTAAACTAAACGATCATCATGCTAAGCTAACGGATGGGTCAAGTCAATCACATCATTCCCTAATGATGTGATCCCGTTTAACAAATGACAACTCTTTGTCTATGGCTAGGAAATTTAACCATCTTTGATCAACGAGCTAGTCAAGTAGAGGCATACTAGTGACACTCTGTTTGTGTATGCATTCACACATGCACTAAGTTTTCGGTTAATACAATTCTAGCATGAATAATAAACATTTATCGTGATATAAGGAAATATAAATAACATCTTTATTATTGCCTCTAGGGCATATTTCCTTCACCCTTCCGGTAGGTCCCTGCTGTCATGTGGAGGAATCATTATTTTGCGCATAATAAGGAGGCACTTCCTTGTTGCGGCCATGGCCCACGTGTCAGCCTCTGCACGTACAGTCCTCTTGCGATGTAAGTCGTTCCTTGACCACATTGACCATGCCCCACCGAGAGCACCAAGGCGGTGGACGAGGCGAGGCCTAGGAGGGGAATGACCAAGAGCCAGGCAAGACTCAGCAGTTGTTTCCCACGCGGAGGGGCATATGATGGTTTACTGGTTGGGCTGCAGTGTGAGGCTACCGTCGCCAGAGACTAACAGTAGGTCTGGGTGAGTACAGGGATGGCCAGGCTAGCGATGGGACTAGGGTGGGGCCGTGAGGCCTATGCGTCAGCAGAGCCGGCCACGGGAGGCAGGAGCAGGCAGCGCGACCGGCGCTGGTTTGGGCAGCTGGAGCAAGAAGACCAGAGGTTGAAGAAACACTACAGCCGTTGGATGCACATCATGCGGTCACTGGAGCTAGAATCGTTCATATTGACTAAGTTGATAAAGCCCACTGTCCGTGTCAACATAGTAGGCCCACAAGTCCACCTCCAACTATGGTGGGTCCCAGATAGCAGGGGGTGTATTCATTATTTTGTGCGTAATAAGGAGACACTTCCTTCCGTGTGAATATATAGCTGGTGGGTCAGAGCTGTCTGCGGTAGGAACATTTTTTCGCAAAATACGGAGGCCATTCCGGGTCCCTGCTGTCAGGTGGAGAAATCATTATTTTACGCGTAATAAGGAGGCACTTCCTTGCGTGCTTCCATGGACCCAGTTGTCAGGTTGTCCACGTACAATCCTCTTTCGATGGATGTTGTTCGTTGACCATGTTGACCACGCTGTGCCGAGCGCACCAGGGCGGTGGACAACGATGAGGCCTAGGAGTACGAGGGTTTACTGGTTCGGCTGCCGTCGCTGGCAAATAACAGGAGGTGTGGGTGAGTAGAGCAATGGCCTAGCCACCGATGAAGTAGGGTGAGGCAGTGCGGCCTGTGCGACAGCAGAGCCGGCCACGGGAGGCAGGAGCAGGTAGTGCCATTGGTTATGGCGGCTGGAGCAAGAAAATCAGATATTGAAGAAGCAGCACGATCGTTGGATTAACATCAAACGGTCACTGCTGCTAGAATCATTTGTGGACCAAGTTGACCAAGCCTTTCGTACACGTCAAACTAGTAGACCCACAAGTCAGCCTCCAAATCTGTCCCAAACAGCATACAGCCCAAAATTTCTAGTCAGATTCAAATTAATTTAAAATTTAAACATACCTTAATTTAAATCCAATGAAATTTTACCTGCAGAAAAACAATGAAATTTAAAATAACAAAATCCGAAAGAAAATAGTATTTTGGATCTAATTGCATGTTTGCTGTATTTTTTCATTTTATATCCCATTTCTTATTACTTATAGCCCATTTCTTATTACTTATAGCCCATTTTCTGGGCAAGCCCGAATGCATCCCTCCTCGTCTTGAAAGATTTTCGGCCCTGCAGGGCATATAAAAGCAAGTAGGCCTGCGTTGGTTATTCTACAAATAACAAAATAGCTCGGCTAGCCATTTTCAGAAAGGAAAAAACTAGGATGGTCATGTGGTAAACATATGAAATAAAAGCCTAGGCTAGATGGGCCACAGCTCCCCTACAACCCAGTTGACATCCTTCTCCGCCCAAAAACAAAAAAATAAAAAATAAAATACTGCATGTTGTTGGATCCCGGGTGTCTGCCGCTTCTTGTGCAGTTATCTCACTTATTGAGTATGTTGACAGTGGCGTGCGACCCAGATGTCAGGAAACCATCAAGAGGAACCCTTTTTTCTTGTAATAAAAGTGGCACCTGCTTGCCTACTGCCATGATCCTGGTGGGTCCCTACTGTCATCCTCACAATGTACAATCATCACCTTATTCCTCTCGGTTGTTGACCATGTTGACAACACCGGAGGGAGGCGAGCGTAACACGGCGGAGGACGATGGTGAGGCCTCGGACGGGAACGAACAAGAGTCGTGGAAGATGTGTAGAGTTTTAGTGTGCGATGTGTCCACGATATGTGCGCGGTAGCATAGCCCGCCGTGGGAGGCGGGAGTAGGTGGTCCCGCTGGCGGTGGTTTGGCTTTGGCGTCTGGAAGAAGAACAGACTGAAGAAACACGACAGATGTTGAATGTCAATCCAACAGTCAAGGTTGGCACAATCGTTTGTTGACTAAGCCGACACCAAGTAGCATACTTTTTTTATATATAGGAAGGAAAGAAAAAACTAGGCTCATTCGCTAGATAACATTCCCGAAACTGCGACCGTTTGATCTTGCATCGCAACTAAAATGATGAGGAAAATGTGTTCATCTGCCGTCCTCCTCCCAGGGAACGTTCACCACATAAGTGACTAGCACCCTTGGTTTTCAACTGAGAGGTCTTGGGTTCGAGACCCAGGAACCCTCAATTTTCTCCTCCTTCCTTCCTCGCAAAAAAAAAGAAAATCAAAGGTTTGAGAAGGCGTACAGAACAAGCTAGTGTGCCAGTAAAGAGACATTATTGAGTTTTAGAAAAAAGACAGACGTGCTCCTATAGCTGGTTCGAATCCAAGCCTAGACTATGACTATATATGGTGCTATGCTACTCTGCAAGTAATGAAACTGACATATCCAACGTGCGCTTCTCCTCTTCTCTACTTACTCTGCCTAGCATCAGAAGCTCTCGCGGCAACAACCATGTCCGCTGGCGGCTCGTCTACCTGCTCTTCAGTAGGCAACAACTAGATATGCACCAAGTCGCCACCCGTACCATCACCTGTGGGTCTCATCACACCACCGCCGGCACACGCACCGCAACCGGTTGCTCCAAGCAACCAGCTACTGTTGGTGTGGTGCCACTTCTGAAAATCACGTAGAGTCATCTGTCGTGTCTCAACCACAATCCTCAACCCTACTCGAGTCTTCTACAAATGCCCGAATCATGGGGTAATAATTTGTTTAATTGTTGTTCTGCTTCTTTCAGTTGCTGATTTTTTAATAGTTTGGTTGATGATCCACCAATTTGAATCGTGCAGAAAAGAGAAGATTCATGTGATTTGTATTTCTGGGAAGTTGCGGATGTGCCACATTGCATTGTTCCAACATGCGGGCCCACCATTTTTCTTTTGCGGGTGAAAGTTTAAGAAATGCGCGAGCATTTTGTAGCATTGTTTCAATGTTTTTCAAACTCACTGGCTCCGCCACCATCACCTCCTCTTCCTCTTCCACCTGAGCATCAGGCAGATCAAGATGGTGATCTGCTGCTTCCACATAGTCAGTAACATTGATGTTCACCACTTCACCGTGATGAACCCACCTAGTATATGTGACTAACATCCCATACAAGTGTAGATGATTTTGCACAGCTGACTAGTGTCTTGTAACTGAATTCATACAACTGCTACACGGGCATAGCATATCCGATTTCGGACCACCATACTCAGCTCTGATAAAGTTCATGAAGTTTGCAACCCCCTCGACATATGCAGCAGAGAATCTTCGAGCAGAAGTTATCCAAGTCATGTCCATCTGTTGGACATGAAAATTAGTTCTTCTACTAGATAGTAAAGGAAAAACATATATGCTTTTTATGAAGTCCAAAAAAATACCTAGGTCGATGTCTAAAGCTATGGCAAGATATTTGGACAAGCAGATCTAAGTAACGAAATATATGTAAAGCTAATTTAGCAAACAAATTTGAGTGCTAAATTATGGCAGGCTGTTTCGGCAGTCAATGAGGCCAAGCACACAACCATCGAAGGCCATCTCAGCAACAAAGATCGAGTATAAAATGGTATAGAGCTATTTCACCTAACAGATTGGCTACTAGACCATGGCAATCTACGTCACAATAAATATATGGCAGGATATTTTAGCAACTAAGCGGGCATGGCATGCCATCTTAGCTAAGAAGATTGAGTGCATAATAGGGCAAGGAAGCTTCTTAAGCAGAGCATATTGACTGTAAACTATTTCTGGCAAACAGTGAGATTAACAGCGTCTATCAGCTAACACTCAGCGCTACTCCGACATGCACGGGGCCTCAGTCTAGAATGCGCATACCATGGGAGAAGCTGACCGTCGTGCATCTCCACAAGAATGATGCCAGCAGTGGCCGCACGGCTAGAGGACGGCAGTCTATGAGAGCGTACTGTGGGAGCGAGAGGATCGACGTGCGTCCCCTGATTGAACCGCGGCGCCGACGTAGCGGCGCGGCGGGAAGGGCGGCTTTGACGGAGTCAATGGAGTGGAGGGGGCCGAGCGGGATGGTGGTTTGGGGAATATTATTGGCTAGTTGGCTGAAGGGTGATTGAATTTGGGATTTGGGGGGGGGGGGGGATTTTCGGGCGGTGGGTGGGGGAGTTTGGCGCATGGTCGGTTTCTCCAAGTGCGGTCCCATGTGTTAGGGAAGAGGTAAGCCGAAGCGCGTTCTGTTTGCGTGAGCCGTGTGCAGGACCGACCATGTGAGGGGTGCAATGTGACTACGACAGGCGTGCTATGAGTGTACCACCTTTTTCGCTTTAAACTTGGTGTTTCACGCGATCCATTGATACTACTACTAGTCATCCGGTAATCCCAACTAAAACGTCGCAGCCGAGTCTTTTCCAGTGCGATATGCTGGGAGGTTGGCTTAGTTGGTTTTTTTAGGGCGAGTAATGCTACACCTACATAATCCTAGTTATGTAATTAATGTAATGTTAAACATGTGGGCTGTTGATTGGAGATCGGGGGAGGGAGGGGCCCACCACCATGAAAATTAGGGGGAAGAGAGAGAGGCAATTTATGTTAACCCTTTCATAGGTTCCCGTAGATGTAGAAAGATGTGAAATGCATGAATGTGTAGTGGACGTATTATTGGAGTGCCTAAGATAAAGTGTGTATGTAGACACTATGTGTTTATTTACTTCGCATGTTAGCTTTGTCTCAGGTCAAACCTTCTAAGTTTATACACACAAAAATGAATCATCATTCCATATATTTTTGTAATCCTACTGTATATCTTACTATTATTGTGAAAGTTCATATACACCGGACGAGCTTCATGCAAACACGGCAGATTTTCATTACATTTTGAACTTCTATAGGACAGAAGAATAAAAGAAACCAGACCCTAAACCTTTTCTACAGCAGCGACCGATGTCCTCCTTCTGCCATCTTCATGTATGGTGGCAGGGTTGAAAACCCCTGAAGTGAAGGTGCGGTCTCCAGTGAGGAAGAGTAGAACATGGGAGACGGACCAGCCAATTGGCACACCATGCCCTGCCACCTCCCATGACCTACTCATCCTCGATGGAGTCCCCGACCTTGGTGGTGCCGGTGGACGTGAGGTCGATGATGATGGATGTGGACGGTCCATCACTTCACCTGCCACACGCGCCACAGAACGTTGGACGGCGACAAGTAAGACGCGTAGCTGACAGTGCTCCCGTCGTCGGTCGCCTGCGTGGCCACCACTTGTGCGGTCGCATCCACGTCCGGCTATGCCGCTATTGCGTTTGTGAGCGGCGACTTGAGAGAGGGCGGCGACCTCAAGCTTCATCCCCAAAGACAAGCTCTCCCATAGAGCGTTCGCGCTCGCGGTCACGGTGGATGTGGCGCCAGGTAGCAGGAGGATGCTCTAAGGTGTGGAGTTTAGCTGGCCATTGCCGCTTTAAGTAGCACATTCCGGTGAGGCCAAGCGTCTAGGTGCGTCATTAAGTCACTGGAGTTGGTTCTTCATGCACCGAGCCTCTTAATGATGGCATACGGAAGGACGACATAAATGCGGGCAGCTGGCACTGGTTGGGAACACACCGCGTGATGGTGCGAGGGACGAGGGTTCTTTGTGTGGCAGGGTAGTCAGCTGCGGTCATGGCAACGTTGGAGATGCCCTTTGCTCACACGTGATCCCCACATTTCATTGAAAAAGCAAGACGACCAGGCATTGTCTCATGTCCTGGGGATGCAGTTGGCCGCGCTAGAACACTCCGCGGACGCGTTGTGGCGCGCGCACACTTCAGCCCCCTATGCATCCTCGATGAGCCGGGTGTTGATCTTCTAGTCGTGCCACAGTGCTAACACCACCCTCGACACCCTGAAGCTGAGTGTGTCCAGTGACGATGAGCGTGTCGCTCACCGCGGTCGCCGTGTCCAAAGGCGGTGCAGGAGCTGCGCCACGTCGCTGGCCCCCACGACCCACATGAACGGTTGCCGGTGGCGATGAGGTCGTGGGCCAGCTCTTCCATTGGACCAGTCTGCACCACGTCATCCCGACAGGTGTGCCCCACATGTTTGTTTCCCTATTTTCCAGGCCAAATTCGAGCGTCAGTGCTCCGCATTACACATTAGGCGCAGAACAGGTGGTTTTTGTGCCCTGTTTCAAATGTGCTACAGTACCAAGTTGTTACCCTAGCCCCAGGTGTCGTGGTTTTGGGTACGGTACCACCCTTTTCCTTTTCAACTAGTGAAGCATAACACTTGATTAAGTAGACGGATGGTGTGCTAATGTAGGCGTCCGACTATTTTAAGGAATAATTGAGGTGTACCCAGTCTGTGCCCACATTTAGGGGTCCAACTTACCATGTTCCGGTAGTAGTAACTATATACTAGTCGCTATACTCCCTCTGTTTTTATTTACTCTGCATTTTAGCTTTGCTCAAAGTAAAACTTTGTAAACATTGACAAAGTTTATGGACAGAAATAGTAACATATAGAATAACAAATCAATACCATTAGATTCATTATTGAATATAATTTCACATCATATAGATTTGCTATTGTAAATGTTCATATTTTTCTATAAATTTGGTCAAATTTTATGAAGTTTGACTTTAGTCAAACCTAATATGCAGAGTAAATAAAAACGGAGGGTGTATCTTACTCCGCGACCAAGACAAAATGGAAATCGAGAAAACTTAATGTTTATTTGAGCCATTCAAGTATAATCATGTGGCGTTGCTTATTTCTCATTCCTCTCCAACCCTCTTCTCCATCGATCATGCCGCCCTCCGGTCGAGTCCATCCTCCCGCATGCCTCACTTGAACATTCCGCCAAGTATCATTCGCATGTGGGCCTAGACCATGCTTGTATTTCCAATGTTGTAATTTGTCTGACATGCATAGAGACAAATGGTTCATTTAAAGTTTCACTTTGCCTCCACTATGTGTGGCTTCCCATCTTAGTCTTGACATCCCATTCGGTTCATGCCCCGACACATCTTGACGAGATCAATTGATGTTGAGAGATCAAGTGCATGTCGTGCAAAGAATAAAGGTGTTGTGTGTTTCTATGGCAGAAATGACCCAGGGGGTCTGTGTGGATCGGAGGGTGTAGATTGTACGTTCAAAAGCGAAATGAACGTCATGTACCCACCCTAGTCCTCTTTCAATCAATCTCCAGACCCCGAGATGAAACAAGACAGAACGAGTGGGTGCATGTGTGATACCTAAGGCGGATTCAAAATTTCGAACAAGTGATCATAACATCAGCAAATCATATATAAAGGGTACTCAATGTTCATTTCGCTTTTGAACGTACAATATACTCCCTCCGATCCTTTCTAGTTTACATATAAGTTTTATGTGTAGTTAAAGTATCTCTACTTTGGTCAAACTTACAGAAGAAAGTATCAACATTCAACAACGCCCAATCAATACTGTTAGATTCATACATACTCTTAGATTTATATTCAAACAGAGATGGTTTCCATTCAAACAGAGATGGTTTCCAATCTGTTTTCAAACTCATGAATATGCTTGTTCTCGCGCATGCTCTTACTACTAGGATTTCACCACATATAGCCAGTCCAATAGTAACTTTTTAAAGCTCCCTGTCCAATAGTAGTAGAAGTAGTAATACCAGTGGAGTACTGACAACATCTGTAGTAGAGTATGCAGTGCTCATAGTACTAGTAGTATACTCCCTCATTTTTATTAACTCCGCATAAAACGGAGGGAGTATAGTAACACTCAGCCGACCTCTCTTTCTTCTAGTAGTATAAGTGATGCGGGCGGGGGAGGGGAGGGACGTCGGTTTGCTCTTAACTGTGGTCCCACAAGCGAGCGAAAATGCAAGACGAAGCGTATTCCATTCAGTGAGTAATGTGGAGGGTCCAGTGTGCCGGGGTGCAACGCGAACACGACAAGAATGATGTACACCGTTCGTTCCTTATGAGCTTGCATATCTCGAGTACTCCTCTTTTTAACACAGTATAGACACAAGCGCTCATACATGTGCGCATACACTCACCCCTATGAACGCATACATGCACACCCAACCCCTGTGAGCACCTTCGAGAGACAGAGCCGTCATACCCCTGTGATGATGGTATGCCTGCCATCTTGCAATATAGACCGTTCGATCTATATCTGACGGATAGAAAGCAAACTATGGTGATTTTGCAGAAGGATACCAGCACCTCCATCGTTCATCCTTATCTCCCACAACTTCATTGCTGAGTGATTAAAAAAGGAAGCCTCTAGAACCATCAGGCATGGCGGCTGCTGCTGGTGTCGTCCATCCCCATGCCTCCACTAAGTCTGACCACCAATCACCACCGCATCCCACGCCTCCTCACCTTATCTCTCATCTTTCTCGAGATATCATTTTTTATGAAATTCTCGAGAAACCATTTTTCGATGAAATTCTTGAGATATCATAAAAAATGCATCCTGATGTTCCATGAAATGCACGGGCATCTTGCTAGTCATCTTGAGATTTATGACGCCACCGCCTCGTCGTCGACATGAACGGTGGGGAGGTCCGGACATCTACCATGTGAAACTCCGAAACTTTGGTCCACTACATCCCACCCCACAACTCTCCAAGATCCAACCGTCCGGCTTACAAACTCCGCACAGTCAAAACCGATTGACCGGTCGTAACCGGAACCACTATTCACACCAAAACCTTCGTTGCTTGGCCTACGCCAGCTACATACCAGCCGATCACCACTGCCCCAAAACCACACCTCCTCTCCAGCCCATTCCCCCACCTTTTGATCCCCTAGACCGCATCAATTGTCCCCTAGTTCTCCTGAAAGCCATGTTGAGCGGCAAGATCACGTACTACAAGATGCTGACGCCGGAGCGCCACGCAGAAATCACGGCGGTGGTCGGCACCACAGACCTCCATCCCCAAGCTCTCTTTTCGGCGGGCCAATCCTCGAGTTCTTTGGAGGCAAACTCCAAGGAGGAGGAAGCCAATAAAATGTTCATGGTGGAGGATGCGGCACAGAAGGACGTCCACGTCCCCCATGGTGCAGGCGGACCAGCAGTTCAACCTGGCGATCCTAAAGGAGGACCGGGAGGCGGAGGCTCAACTTGATGCGGAGCGCATGGATGCCGCTACCATCGAGGCCCGCCTGCAGGCGGAACCGATGTCGTGGATGTGAACTGGGCGGCGAAGGCTCAACTTGACGCGGAGCACGCGGATGTCGCTGCCATTGAGGCCCTCCTGCAAGTGGAACGAGACGTCCTGGACTTGAACTGAGCGGCGGAGGGTCAACTCGATGTGGAGCATGCGGATACCGCTGCCATCGAGGACCTCCTACAAGCAGAACCGGACGTCCTAGACTTCAATCGGGCGATGCTCGCGTCCGTGCAGATTGCCCGCACGCTCCGTGTTAACGAGTAGCTGGAGGCCGAGGACAACCACGGTGCAGAGACACACGTTGGTAGCTACAGTTGGTTCGCATCGGAAGCCAAAGACGATGAGGCTGCCCCGTTCCGCGAGCAGTGATAGTTTTTCTTTATGTTGTTGGTTTTAGGGCTCTTTTGCTGTGTAGAAACATATATTTATGCAAGTTGCCTGACTTTCATCATTTGGGCCAGTCCAGCATTTCAGGCGATTGAATGAATATCCTACGTCTCCTAACCCTTCTTCTTCCTCACGTCTTCTTCTTCCCCAACAGACCACCGCAAGCATCGTACGGATCTTCCGCAACATGCGGTTGGATAAACATAATGTATGAGCAAAAATTATGTGTCCGTGGTAGGATGGCTTAGTTTGGTTTGATCAGATGCGGTTGCACGTGTCAGTGAGGCTGCATTTCACTTGGTTGGGTTTGTAGCGTGCAGCAGCGACTATGTGAGGGTGCGGTGCAACCGCGACAGTCATGCAGAAGTGTACCTCCTTTTGATTTTGAAAACTTTAGGCAAGCTTGGCAAAAATGTGTGGCGAAGTATGGCAATCCAAGGCCTAGACCCAAACTGGATACAAGTACGTACATACTACTTGTGTTAAAAGGGAAAGGCGAGGTACAAATCCTCGTTTCACATGTCAATTAATGCGTATTTTTTCTCCAACGCCCAAAGAGCTAACCATCTCACTCCTCATTGCTTGATTAATGCAGCGCCATGCAAACCAACCTTCTCACTTTTGCATACATGTAAGGGTATATTAATGTCCTTGGTTGCTAGTACGAGGTAGACCCCATCAATGTTTCCTCGATTAGTTTTAGTGGCCTTCTACAAATTGTAATTTTGATATTGGCCTTGTACACAAAAAACTGGAGGTAGTAACTATTTGACTTCCTTCCCCATTGCGGTGACGTCGGTGATATCTCGAACGTTGTGGTTTGGCGAAGTGCATTCGACGGTGCACACCATTCAGGGAGACCACGGTAATTCCTTCGCAAGTGCCGCCTGCAAGCCGAGACAACCACCTTCTTTGCATCCAGGAAGTCCGTTGAACCAAAGGACGCGTAATTGTACTAATACTGCACAATAGCGTCATCCGTCCAGCTTAGTTCGGTAAGGTGGTATCTCGAAGAAGACGATGGAGAAGCGGAGTCACTGAAGAGTGAAATGATGGTTGCTTTGTCCGTGCTTTGTGATTTGATGCACACTGCTTTGTGATTTGTGATAGAAGGGACAGGGGAGTGGACTCTTTTCTCTATACTGTACATGCGTCCAAGCACGGGAGAAAGAGGAGAGAGTTTGCATTTTTCTATTTCTTCAATCAATCAATTAGGGAGCTTCGGTTCCATCTTTTTGGCTTTGGCAGCACCGTCCACAATGGTCCCATCGATGCCAAAAGCTATTTTCACATTTGGCTACACATTGTGGATGCCCTTAACCGTACAACTTGGTTTTTATCCTGTGTGCTATCAATACAAATCTCGATTATATTAACCTAAAAAATTATAGTATCAAGATTAGTAAAAAGGAGGTGATTTTGCCGCGCGGATGGCGGGGAGGTTTCTTATTTTTAGAGGACGTTGGCCTGGCGGTTTGCTAACATGTGATCCCATGTGTTAGTGCTTTACCAAGTCGATCTGCGTCGCACACAAGGGAGAACAATGGCAGAAGCAGCACGTGGTTAACTTGAAGAAGATAAGGGAGAAGCGGATTCAGCAATGGGTGAAATGATGGTTGCTTCGTCCCCCCAACTTCTTTTTTTAGCATTACTTCATCCCTCTAACTTAACTGTGGAAAATGTGCAGCTTTGTGATTTGACACCTCATTGCTCATTACTACGCCGGTACCATGACTGGTGTGATTCACCCCTGCTGCTCTACACTGTTATTTCGGTATGGCACTTGGACCCGGTTGCTTGATGTCCCACATGTTGGGAAACATAGCATGAAATTTCAAAAAAAAATCCTACGCTCACGCAAGATCTATCTAGGAGATGCATAGCAACAAGAGGGGGAGAGTGTGTCCACATACCCTCATAGACCGAAAGCGGAAGCGTTTGAAAACATGGTTGATGTAGTCGAACTTCTTCTCATTCCGACCGATCAAGCACCGAACGTACGGCACCTCTAAGTTCTACACACATTTAGCTCGATGACGTCCCTCAAACTCTTGAGCCAGCAAAGTGTCGAGGGAGAGTTCGGTCAGCACGACGGCGTGGTGATGGTGATGGTGAAGTGATCCGCACAGGGCTTCGCCTAAGCAATACGTGAATATGACCGGAGGCATAAACTGTGGAGGGGGGCGCTGCACATGGCTAACAACTGTTGATCTGTGTTCTAGCAGTGCCCCCTCATATATATAGGTTGGAGGGGAGGAGAGGCAGCCAAGGGGGCGCCCCAAGTAGGAGGAATCCTACTTGGGCACCTCCCAATTCGGCCTCCACCCATCCATATTCATCCGGAGGGGAGGAAGGTGGAGGGAGGAGAGAAGGAAGGGGGTAGCCGAATTGCTCCCCTTCGTTTCTCTCTTCCCCTCCTTCCTACCCCCCCCCCCCCCGTATTTTGGCCTACGTGCGGTGCACCAGCCCCCAAGGGGCTGGTCTGTCCCCTTCTTGGCCCATTAGGCCCATGTAGTTGCCGGGGGGATGCTTGAACCCCTTCCGATGACCTAATATGTACCCGGTAACCCCAGAACACTTCCGGTGTCCGAATATCATCGTCCAATATATGAATCTTTACTTATCGACCATTTCGAGACTCCTCGTCATGTCGGTGATCTCATCCGGGACTCCGAACAACAATCGGTCACCAAATCACATAACTCATATAATACAAAATTGTGATCGAACTTTAAGCGTGCGGACCCTACGGGTTCAAGAACTATGTAGACATGACCGAGACACCTCTCTGGTTAATAACAAACAGCGGAACCTGGATGTTCATATTGGTTCCCACATATTCTATGAAGATCTTTATCGGTCGTACCGTAATAGCAAAATACGTTATTCCCTTTGTCATCGGTATGTTACTTGCCCGAGATTCGATCGTCGGTATCTTCATACCTAGTTCAATCTCGTTAGCGGCAAGTATCTTTACTCGTTCCGTAATGCATCATCCCGTAACTAACTCATTAGTCACATTGCTTGCAAGGCTTATTATGATGCGCATTACCAAGAGGGCCCAGAGATACCTCTCCGATATTCGGAGTCACAAATCCTAATCTTGATCTATGCCAACCCAACAAACACCTTCGGAGATACCTGTAGACCATCTTTATAATCACCCAGTTACATTGTGACATTTAATAGCACACAAGGTATTCCTCCGGTATCTGAGAGTTGCATAATCTCATAGTGAAAAGGAATATGTATATGACATGAAGAACACTATAGCAATAAAACTGAACGATCAACATGCTAAGCTAACGGATGGGTCTTGTCCATCACATCATTCTCCTAATGATGTGATCCCGTTCATCAAATGAAAACACATGTCTATGCATAGGAAACTTAACCATATTTGATTAACGAGCTAGTCTAGTAGAGGCTTACTAGGGACACGGTGTTTTGTCTATGTATCCACACATGTATCAAGTTTCCGGTTAATGCAATTCTAGCATGAATAATGAACATTTATAATGAACATTTAGCATGAATAATGAACATTTATTGTGTGTAGGGCATATTTCCTTCAGTCTCCCACTTTCACTAGAGTCAATAATCTAGTTCACATCACCATGTGATTTAACACCAATAGTTCACATCTTTATGTGATTAACACCCATATTTCACATCGCCAAGTGACCTACACCCAAAGAGTTTACTAGAGTCAATAATCCAGTTCACATCGCTATGTGATTAACACCAAAAGAGTACTAAGGTGTGATCATGTTTTGTTTGTGAGAGAAGTTTAGTCAATGGGTCTACCACATTTAGATCTGTATGTATTTTGCAAATTTCTATGCTTACAATGCTCTGCACAGAGCTACTCTAGCTAATTGCTCCCACTTTCAATATGTATCCATATTGAGACTCAGAGTCATCCGGATCAGTGTCAAAGCTTGCATCGATGTAACCCTTTACGACAAACTCTTTGTCACCTCCATAACCGAGAAACATTTCCTTAGTCCTCTTTAGGTACGTAAGGATAATTTTGAGCGATGTCTGGTGATCTACTCCTAGATCACTATTGTACCCCCTTGCCAAACTTATGGCAATGTATACAATAGGTCTGGTACACAGCATGGCATACTTTGTAGAACCTATGGCCGAGGCATAAGGAATGACTTTCATTCTCTCTCTATCTTCTACCGTGGTAGGGTTTTGAGTCTTACTCAACTTCACACCTTGTAACATAGGCAAGAACCCTTTCTTTGACTGATCCATTTTGAACTTCTTCAAAACATTATCAAGGTATGTGCTTTCTGATAGTCCAATTAAGTGTCTTGATCTATCTCTATAGATCTTGATGCCCAATATATAAGCAACTTCACTGAGGTCTTTCATTGAAAAACTCTTATTCAAGTATCCTTTTATGCTATCCAAAAATTCTATATCATTTCCAATCACCAATATGTCACCTACATATAATATTTGAAATGCTACAGAGGTCCCACTCACTTTCTTATAAATACAGGCTTCACAGTAAGTCTGTATCAAACCATATGCTTTGATCACCTTATCAAAGCGTATATTCCAACTCCGGGATGCTTGCACAAGTCCATAGATGGATCACTGGAGCTTACACACTTTCTTAGCACCTTTAGGATAAAAAAACCTTCTGGTTGCATCATATACAACTCTTCTTTAATAAATCCATTAAGGAATGTAGTTTTGACATCCATTTGCCAGATTTCATAAAATGTGGCAATTGCTAACATGATTTGGACAGACTTAAGCATCGCTACGAGTGAGAAAATCTCAATGTAGTCAACAGCTTGAACTTGCCAAAAACCTTTTGCGACAAGTCGAGCTTTGTAGATAGTAACACTACCATCAGTGTCCATCTTCATCTTGAAGATCAATTTATTCTCAATGGCTTGCCGATCATTGGGCAAGTCCACCAAAGTCCACATTTTGTTCTCATGCATGGATCTTGTCTCAGATTTCATGGCCTCAAGCCATTTGTTGGAATTTGGGCTCATCATAGCTTCTTCATAATTTGTAGGTTCGTCATGGTATAGTAACATGACTTCCAGAACAGGATTACTGTACCACTCTGGTGTGGAACGTGCTCTGGTTGACCTGCGAGGTTTGGTAGTAACTTGATCTGCTATTTTATGATCATTATCATTATCTTCCTCTCTAGTTGGTGTGTGCTTCACAAGAAAGGATTTCACTGATGTGCTACTTTCCAATTCGAGAGAAGGTACAATTACCTCACCAAGTTCTACTTTCCTCCCACTCACTTCTTTCGATAGAACCTCTTCTCTGGAAAGGATCCATTCTTAGCAACAAAGATCTTGCCTTTCGGATCTGTGGTAGAAGGTGTACCCAATTGTTTCCTTAGGGTATCCTATGAAGATGCACTTCTCTGATTTGGGTTCGAGCTTATTAGAGTGAAGCCTTTTGACATAAGTGTCATAACCTCAAACTTTAAGAAACGACAGCTTCCGTTTCTTGCCAAACCACAGTTCATACGGTGTCGTCTTAATGGATTTAGACGGTGCCCTATTTAACGTGAATGCAAATGTCTCTAATGCATAACCCCAAAACGATAGTGGTAAATTGGTAAGAGAGATCATAGATCGCACCATATCTAATGAAGTACGGTTATGACATTTGGACACACCATTACGCTGTGGTGTTCCATGTGGTATCACTACTGCAGGATGCTGCTAACGCGACACTATGCTTAGAGACCCTTCGACGAAACTGTGTGCGATTGTCGGTGGAAACGACACCTATGGGGTCACTGGGATCGCTTCTACGGTTGGCGGGCGCGAGGTTGTGCGAAGAGCGGGTCTAACAAGGAGCACATGGATCGTTTACCCAGGTACGGGCCGCAAAGATGTGTAATACCCTAGTCCTACTTTGGTGGACGTATTTGAGAGTGTTCTTGTGTTCTTGGGCTAGCCACGGGGTGCAACTTTCCCAAAAGAGCCGAATCCCTCTCCTGGTCGCCTCGGGCCTTCTTTTATAGGAAAAAGGGGTTGCCACAGTGGCACACAGGAGGTGGAAAGGTCTACAGTTGACAAGCCTATCCTCTAGGACCGTCGGACAAACGCATTTAATGCGCTGCCAACATGCCCTCCTTGCTTTATCGGAGACGCCAGGGAAGCACGTCCCAGCTGTCACCGCCTTGCCTGGCCACGACATGCGTCCAAGCTGATGAGGCATCGTCGCGCCACGTTGGCTGGCTGTTGGGCTGGCGCGGTGGTGGAGCCTTCATGAAGGGTCGCATGCCACCACGCACGTGCTTGCTTAGTCGGTGTAGAGGCCGCCCGTCGCCACGCAGGTGCCTGCCCAGCTGGTTCAGCTAGCGGCTGCTTGGGGACGGTGGTGGAGTCTTGGCTGGCGTTGGCCTGGTAGTGGCCCTGCTCATGCCCTCTGCAAGGGTCTTGCTGGGGGCCTGGCAAGGGTGCTGCTGTGGCATTGCAGTCGTCCCCGGCAAGGGTCTTGCCCGGGGTCTTGTGGATTTCCTCGGCTAGGATCCCATCGAGGGTCGTCGTCTTCTGGTCCTCATATTATCTCACACGTTTATGATCTTGACGAAGATTTGCATGCCACCACAGAGGCGCCTCCCGAGCCTTGGTTCCAATGTAGTTGGTTGGGTTGGAGCCTATGGGCACAAGGGTGGCTTGCTCTGCTGGCATCGGGCAAGTTGCCCCAGCAAGGCTCTTGCCGGGGCTGCGGAGGCTGCCTCGGCAAGGATCTTGCCGAGGGAGTCCACTTCGCCCTCTTGCTCTCTTGCGCTTCTGGTCTTGGTGTTGCCTTGGTTGTCTCGTGTTTCGGCTTCACTCCGGCTTCCCTCCTCTGCCCTACTAAGTGTGGCCATGGCGCGCGGCTCTAACTGCCCGTGCACAAGTAAAGGGGTCAAAAGAAGAGCCCCTACATTTGTACACTGACAGGAGCCCCCGGGCCTGGGCCACACATACACGCGCCGCATTGTTGGGCTAGGCCCAGAACAATGCGCGGGCAGGTGGGCGGATTTTATCGCAGTAACTTCTCGTCCGCTGCGCTTCCCCACAACCTGCGTTGAACGCGCAACATGGAGGGTCGTGGGTGATGTGGGGGGTCATGCGTGGGGCGGTTTCCGCACGCATGCGTCACATCGTGGTAAAGAGGCGGCTCGCGCCTTCCTCGTAAAAAGAGGGAGGCGCAGGGCACGGCTCATTTACTTGGGTGGAGTCGGGTCATGGTCTTCAAGGCGTCAGTCCCCCAAGATCACGGGGTGGGGAACGGTCGCCTCACCCGTCCCCTCAATACTGCTTGCTTGCCACGTGTCCCCCATGCAGGTGGCAGGCGGTGGAGGCGAGAAACCGGGCCGTGATTGATTGGGGCAGCGGGTCGGTCCTGATTCCCTGCGCCTCCGGTGGCTGGATTGGTTGAGTGGGACGGTCGAGCCTCGACCTCGCCTGTTTATAAGGAGGAGGAGGGGGATGTCATCCCACATTCTCCCCGCATCCATCCTCCATTCACTTCGGCTCCTTTCTTCCATCAGCCATGGCGAGAGGAGGCGCCGGCCCTTCGACGGTGGCGGCGAGGGTTGCTGCTCGTCAGCGCGTCCCTCCTTCCCAAGAGCTTGTGGCGGCGGAGCCGGCCACGAGAGGAAGGGGGAGGGGGCGAGGCCAAGGTTGTCGTGGCGCTCGGAGGAGAGGGGAACGAGGCGGTGCATCGGCCTCGCCTCCGCCTGTGATGCCTCCCCGATGGAGGGCCACGTCGGGGACCAGCCCCGCGAGTTCTTCATCAGGCTACGCCGGCCACCGCGTCACCGCCTCCGTATCCCTACCCCATTTGCTTGACAGATGGAGCTCAATCCACCCCAGACCCTCCAGTTGCACATGAGGGGCTGCAGGAACGGCGGCACGCGGGTCGACGTCGACTTCCCCGCACCTCACGTCATGTACCTCCGCCGCGGATAGAAGACGTTCAATCGCATCCACACCCTGACGGCGGGGCTTGTCCTCTACTTCAAGTTAATGGAGGGCGGCCTGCTCTCCGTCAAGGTCTTTGGAGATCTTGGAACTCGCCTAAAGTGCTGCGTGGAGAGCTCCTCCGACGATGAAGACTCCTCTTCAAGCAGGAGTGATGAGGAGGATAGCGACATCGACGATGAGAGTATCGAGCGGGGTCACATCGACCTCATCTCCGACTGACCATGTCGCCCTGCCCTACATCGTGCGGCCTGCCGAGGGCCTTCCTCGTCAAGCTCTCCATTGGGGTGCTCCCCGTCGTCTCCTTGGGAGGCTGGCATAGGAGGGCCAGAGAAGGTGAAGAAGGTGGGTGGCGGCCATCAAGTCGGAGTACGCGGGCACCGACGCCTTTGTCGCATCTTGCCGGCCTTCTGCCTCATCTTCCAGCTCCCCTCCCGGCACTGGGACGTTCTCTGGGTGCCTTCTGCTCCTCGCGCCTTGCCTAGGCGCTCTTTTTGCCCTCCTCCCATCTTGTTCCACCTTCTGAGGAGGGGGACAAGAAAGGGATTACGGGCATCTTATCTCTTTTTAGTTTGTAAGCCTGCGGGCACTTATTAGATTTAAAATTTGTAATCCCCTTGCTCATGTTCTTAATTCCGCATGAACTGTACCTGTATGGGATGTTTTTAATGAAAAAGGGTGCTTGTCGGGTCCTCTGTGCGTGAGCGAGGCCCATGCCAAGGAACGAATCCTTGTTATTTTTAAGATAAACATTGTCTCCTGGCAACAGGCCTTGTCATCCCCTGACTTCATTTGACCATTCTCACGCTTTTGGTGGAGGCTGGGGTGAAGTATAGGCCCTTAGTTTATTTCCTTGCCACCGCGTCTACAACCAGGTTCTGTCCCAGGGACTTGGATAAAAAAAAGGGGGAGCATGGTGGTCTTGGAGCAAAACGAGGTTTCATTTGTCCCAGTTCTATACGGAAATGCACAACGGGGGATGAAGGATCCACAGCCCCCGGCAACTTTGGCTTGCTGTGGTTAGATCCTTGTGTCTTCAGCCCCCGCCAGTCTTGGCTTGCCCGGGCCGGGGCGCCGGTCCGTTTTCTTTCTCCATACCGGCCCACCAGAAGTGTCCACGTGCCCTGCAAACCAAAGAAGACAGAAAGACGCACACTCAACCTCTAGGCTAGGGGTTAATCGCTGCTATGCACTATCAACCCTAACCGAGGGAGAGACTTAACCTAGCATGCATGCTAAAACTTAGGGCGCCAGCGCTTCATTTATTTATGCTCAGGGTCTGCGCCTGGCTTTTTACAGAGGGTTACATGGCTTGCCGGCAAGGCTTGTACAAAAGGTGGGTTGTCGGGGAGCCTGGCAACTGCGGCTTATGGGTAAAACTTGCGAAGATGTTCAATGTTCTAGGAGTTTCTCACTAGAACAACATCTTCGGTCTCCAGGAGGACTGCGCCAGGCCTGGTGACTCGTATTACCCGATAAGGGCCTTCCCACTTCGGCGTCAACTTGTTGGAATTCTTGGCCGACTGAACACGCCGAAGAACAAGGTCGCCTTCCTCAAGGCTTCGGCCATGAACCTTGCGGCTATGGTAGCAACGCAATGCTTGCTGGTAGTGTGCTGCTCTCACAGCCGCCCGAAGATGATCTTCCTCAAGGAGCATTGCGTCATCTTGCCGCAATTTCTCTTGCTCAAGCTCGTCATAAGCGAGCACTCGAGGTGACCCATATATGAGTTCCATGGGGAGAACTGCTTCTGCCCCGTATACGAGGGCAAAGGGTGTCTATCCGGTGGCTCAATTTGGCGTCGTTCTGATCAACCAAAGAACCGTCGGCAACTCATCAATCCAGTGCTTTCCGCTCTTGTACAGCCTGTCAAAAGTCTTTGTCCTCAGGCCTCGCAACACTTCAGCATTTTCCCTCTCCGGCTGGCCGTTGCTCCGTGGGTGTGCCACGGAAGCGAAACAGACCCTGCTACTGAGGTCTCGGGTGTATTGCATGAAGGTGTGGCTTCTGAACTGCGTGCTGTTGTCGGTGATGACTCTGTTTGGCACACCAAAACGGCACACTAGCCCCTTGAAGAACTTGATGGCTGACTATGATGTCACCTTCCTCACTGCTTCCACCTTTGGCCACTTTGTGAACTTGTCGATCGCAACATATAAGTACTCAAAGCCCCCGACAGCGCGGGGGAAAGGGCCCAGGATGTCGAGCCCTCAAACCGAGAATGGCCAGGAAATAGGAATTGTCTGAAGGGCTTGAGCTGGTTGATGAAGCTTCTTTGAATGGAACTGACATGCTTCACACTTGGTTACTAGTGCCGTTGCGTCTTGGAGGGCAGTGGGCCAGAAGAAACCTTACCAGAATGCCTTGCCGGCAAGGGCCGTCGACCCTATGTGGGAGCCACATATGCCTCTATGTATCTCTGCCAACAGCTCTAGTCCTTCCTCCTGGGGAATGCCCTTCAATTTCACACCATTCATTCTCTTTCTGTACAGGACGTCATCGACGAACTGATACATGGCAGACCGACGGGCTACTTTCTCTGCTTCTTCCTGCTCCTCAGGAAGGTCCCCTGTTTGGAGGAATCGAACAGTATGGTGTGCCCATGCTGGAGCCTGGGGCTCAACGGCAAGGACCAAAGGCATTTCTTCTGCCATGGGAGCGGCCGTCTCTAAGGACAGGGCTTGATGGCCCGCCGGAGTCAGTCGCTCCTCGACAGGTTCAGAATCTGCGGCAACACCCTCGCCGGTGGACCTTGGGGGCTCAGTGGGAAAGTACTTGTCGGGGCCTGATTTCCTCCGTTTGTTCTGCTCCGTTGATGGTTCGATAGATGGTTGTGTTAACCGAAGCAAAAAAGTACCTGGTTCCACAGGTAGCTTGAATGCAGTGTGCTTCGACAGGTAATTGGCGATGCCATTCTCCGCTCGGGGAACGTGCTCCGCTTGTATACCGTCAAAGCGCTCCTCCAGATTCCTCACCTCATCTACGTAGGCCTCCATCAACGGGCTTTGATAATCTTTGTTAACTTGTCTGACGACAAGCTGTGAATCACCTCTGACGATGAGCTTCTTGACCCCGAGGTCCACCGTGATCCTGAGGCCGGCAAGCAACCCCTCGTACTCAGTAGTGTTGTTGGTGGACATCTCCCTGGGAAAGTGCATCTAGATTACATACTTGAGGTGCTCTCCGGTGGGTGCGACGAGTAGCACACCAGCACCAGCGCCTTGCAGCGAGAAAGCCCATCAAAGTACATGATCCAGTTGCGACATGCTTCCTTGCCGGGGAGGGTGGTCTCCTGGATTTCCTCGTCAGGCATTGAGGTCCATTCTGCAATGAACTCTGCCAAGACTCTACTCTGGATTGTCGAAGTACTTTCAAACTTCAAACCAAAGCTAGAAAGCTCCAAGGCCCACTCCACAATCCTTCTGGTTGCGTCTGGGTTGTGCAGTATCCGTTGTAATGGGAGGCGAGTGACGACGGTGATATCGTGTGCTTGGAAGTAGTGACGCAGCTTCCTCGAGGCCATAAGGAGGCCGAAGAGCAATTTCTGCACACCAGAGTACCTTGACCTAGCCCCCTGCAGGAGGGAGCTGACAAAGTAAACCGGGTGCTGCATCATCTTCTTCTTCTGCACCACCTCATTCGATTGCATCGGGCCTGTCCTGATGGCGTCAGACTCCGCCGGGGGCCTTGCCTTGCCGGCATCGGGCCCTGCCGGGGGGACCTCTGGCTTACCATCCGCTAGTCCTGCCGTCGCCACTGCCTCTTTACCGACCTCCCTCTGCACTACTAGCGCGGCACTGACCACTTGATTTGTCGCCGCCAGATACAGTAGCAATGGCTCTTGTGGTTTAGGCGCAACCAATATTGGTGTAGAGGAAAGGTATTTCTTCAGATCCTGCAACGCTGCCTCGGCCTCTGGGGTCCACTCCATTGGGCCTGCCTTCTTCAAGATCTTGATAAAGGGAAGGGCACGCTCAGCGGACTTGCAGATGAATCTGCTCATGGCGGCAACACAGCCAGTGAGCCGACGCACATCCTTGATCTGCTCGGGTGCCTCAATCTGCTCGATAGCCTTGATTTTGTCTAGGTTTGCCTCGATCCCACGCTGCGACACAAAGAACCCGAGAAGTTTGCCGGACGGAACGCCAAAGACACAATTCTTGGGGTTCAAATTGAGATTGATCTTGCATAGGTTGGCAAATGTCTCTTCTCTGTCTTGTACAAGGGCTGCCTTGTCCTTGGTTTTGACCACTATGTCATCCATATAAGCTTCCATATTTCTATGTAGTTGGGGCTCAATACCAATTTGGACCGCCCTTGCGAATGTCGAGCCAGCACTCTTCAACCCGAAAGGCATCCGTAAAAAGCAACACATACCACATGGGGTGATGAATGATGTCTTCTCTTCGTCTTCCTTTCCCATGAAGATCCGGTGGTAGCCCGAGTAGGCGTCGAGGAACGATAACAGATCGCACCCGAACATGGAGTCAACAATCTGGTGAATGCGCGGCAACGGGAAGGGGTCCTTAGGACAAGCCTTATTGATATCTGTGTAATCGATACACAACCTCCACTTTCCATTCGCCTTGCGCACCACCACCGGATTGGCCAGCCACGTTGGATGGAGCACTCCTCTCACCAAGCCTGCTGCTTCCAATTTCATGATCTCCTCTATGATGAATTCTTGCCGTTCCAAAGCCTGCTTCATGACCTTCTGCTTGACGGGTCGCGCATGGGGACAGATAACAAGATGGTGCTCAATCACATCCCTGGGAACGCCGGGGATGTCGGATGCTTGCCATGCAAACACATTGACATTCGCCCGCAGGAAAGTGACGAGCACGCTTTCCTATTTGCTTTCGAGGGTTGAGCTTATGGTGAAAGCCCCTCTCGTGCCATCCTCCTTGACGGACACCCTCTTGGTCTCTAGTGGTGCAGCTCTGGGTTTCTTGCTCTTGCCGGTGAAGCTCTCTGGCACATCCTCGACGGTAGCACAACACTCCGGAGAGGTGCGCTTGCCGGAGTGGGTGCAACAGGTCTTGCAGGTCTTCTACTTCTCTCCCGGGGTTTCAGTGGCAGGAGCAAGTGCCTTGGCAGCAGTTGCTGCAACTGCTTCTCGGTAGAGTTGGTCAGCGTAGATCAGCGCATCCTTCTTGTCGCCGGGAACGGTGATGATGGTCATCGGCCCAGGCATCTTCAGCATGTTGTATGCGTAATGTGATGCCGCCATGAACTTGGCTAGTGCCGGGAGGCCGAGAATCCCATTGGAGGGCAAGGGACTCTCGGCTACATCGAAGACAATCTTCTCTATCTTGTGGTTCAGCTCGCCACCAAACATCATAGGCAGCGTGACCTTCCCCTTCGGATGGCTCCTTCCCGGGTTAACCCCTTGAAACGTGCCTGTTTCCTCGAGGTCTCCATTAGGAATTTGCAGCCTTTTGATCACAACGGGTGAGATCATGTTCAGACCGGCCCCGCTGTCAACCAGCATCTTATTCACCTTGAGGGTGTGTATCATTGGTGAAACCAACAACGGGAAACACCCGACCGCAGTTGTGCGATCAGGGTGGTCCTCAGCGTCAAAGATGATGGGCGTGATGTATCACTTCAGCGGTTTCTAAGCGTCGAACGACGGCTCTGTTGTTGTGATCTCACGCGCCCACTGCTTGAGCTGGCAGTGAGAAGTATGCAGCGAGGCGCCACCATTGACGCACATGGCCTCTGTAGCCTTCTGCAACTCATGCTCGCGGGACTCGTAGTCCTCGTCATGATTGTAGTCTTCCTGCTTCTTGTCGCAGCCCCGAGCGGGCCTCTCTTGCGGATTGTCCTTGCCACGGCGGCCCCGTTGGCCGCCACGCTTCTAGCCGGACCCTTCAGCACCATCCTGACCCTTCTCCTTGTCCCGCCTCTCATATTCAGCTTTTTGCTTTTCAACAAGCAACTCAACTTGGCGCAGTTCTGGAGGTCATGGCCCTTGGTGCGGTGGATCTTGCAATACTGCTTGTTGGAGCCCCCTGGCTTGTGGGCAGCCGCCAAGGCCCGGCAAGCGGCGCACCTGGCAATCTCCTTGCGGAGGTCGTTCGCCTTGGCCTTCTTGGTGGCGCCGGTGTCATCGGATCCCTCGGCAAGCACAGCCTTGCCCTTGCGTTTCCTGTTGCGACACCGACCCTTCTTTGTCAGGGCGGCGGTGTCTTTGTTGGTAGAGTCGGTTTCCGCACTGGCGTATTCACCAGGGTACTTCCTTCCCTCTTTAGCCTGGGCGCATCTATCGGCCAGAATGTAAAGTTCGGCCATGTCCTTGACCTTGTTCATTGCCAGCTCTTCACGCATCTTGCGGTTGCACACATTGTGATGGAATGCGCTGATCATGGCGGCAGGATGAACGTCTGGTATGTTGTATTGCACTCGGCTGAACCTCTATATGTACTTGCGCAGGTTTTCACCTTCCTTTTGGGGAATGATATGCAAATCACTCGCCTGGCCATGAGCTTGGTTGCCTCCTGTGAGGGCACCAATGAACTCATGACACAGGTCCGACTAAGAAGAAATGGAATCAACCGGCAAGTGCATCAACCAAGACATGATATTGAGTTTCAGGGCCAACGGGAAGTAGTTGTCAAGCACCATGTCGTCACGAGCTCCAGCGGCTTGCATCACGATGGTGTAGAAGCTGAGGAACTCTGACAGATGGGTCTTTCCATTGTAGTTCTCATCCACGTCAGGCTTGAACGTGCGGTGGGACGACCACTGGAACTGCCGTAGCTCACGGGTAAAGGCTGGGCAACCCACCTCGTAAGGTAGGCCGCTGGAGCCTCCCAGTGCTAGGTGGTCCATAGCGGGCCCCGCCCACCTGTCTGACTGGTGGCGCGTATCGTGATACATCCATTTTGCATCATGCTTTTATATCGATATTTATTGCATTATGGGTTGTTATTACACATTATGTCACAATACTTATGCCTATTCTCTCTTATTTTACAAGGTTTACATGAAGAAGGAGAATGCGAGCAGCTGGGATTCTGGGCTGGATAAAGAGCAAATATTATAGACCTATTCTGCACAGCTCCAAAAGTCCTGAAACTTCACGGAAGCTATTTCCAGAATATATAAAAAATACTGAGCGCAAGAAGTTCCAAAGGGGAGCCACGCCCTGGCCACGAGGGTGAGGGGCGCGCCCCCTGCATCGTGGGCCCCCTGGTGGCCCTCCGATGCCCATCTTCTACTATATGGAGTCTTTCGTCGAGGAAAAATCATAAGCAAACTTTCGGGATGAGACTCCACTGGCACGAGGTGGAACCTTGGCGGAACCAATCTAGGACTCCGACGGAGCTGTTCTTCCGGGGAAACTTCCCTCTGGGAGGGGGAAATCATCACCATCATCATCACCAATGATCCTCTCATCGGGAGGGGGTTAATCTCCATTAACATCTTCACCAGCACCATCTCATCTCAAACCCTAGTTCATCTCTTGTATCCAATCTTTGTATCCAAACCTCATATTGGTACCTGTGGGTTGCTAGTAGTGTTGATTACTCCTTGTAGTTGATGATAGTTGGTTTACTTGGTGGAAAATCATATGTTCAGATCCATTATGCATATTAATACCCCTCTGATTATCAACATGAATATGCTTTGTGAGTAGTTACGTTTGTTCCTGAGGACATGGGAGAAGTCTTGCTATTAGTAGTCATGTGAATTTGGTATTTGTTTGATATTTTGATGAGATGTATGTTGTCATCCCTCTAGTGGTGTCATGTGAACGTCGACTACATGACACTTCACCATTGTTTTGGCCTAGAGGGAGGTGAGGGAGTCCTGGATTAGGGGGTCCTCGGACAGCCGGACTATATACTTTGGTCGGACTGTTGGACTATAAAGATACCAGATTGAAGACTTCATCTCTTGTCCGGGTGGGACTCTCCTTTACGCGGAAGGCAAGCTTGGAAATTCGGATATGTAGATCTCCTCCCTTGTAACCGACTCTATGTAACTCTAGCCCCCTCCGGTGTCTATATAAACGGAATCATAGGCTAGCTTCTAGGGTTTAGCCTCTACGATCTCGTGGTAGATCAACTCTTTTAATACTCATATCATCAAGATCAATCAAGCAGGACGTAGGGTATTACCTCTATCGAGAGGGCCCGAACCTGGGTAAACATTGTGTCCCCTGCCTCCTGTTACCATTCGCCTTAGACGCACTGTTTGGTACCCCCTACCCGAGATCCGCCGGTTTTGACACCGACATTGGTGCTTTCATTGAGAGTTCCGCTGTGTCGTCGCCATAAGGCTTGATGGCTCCTTCGATCATCGGCAACAATGCGATCCAGGGTGAGGTTTTTCCCCTGTACAGATCCTTGTATTCGGCGGCTTTGTACTGCGGGCCAACTCGCTTGGCCACCTGGAGCAGATCGAGAGCTACGCCCCCGGCCACCAGGTTAGGTTTGGAAGCTTAAACTACACTGCCGACATCCGCGGAGACTTGATCTTCAATGGATTCGAGCCCATGTCAGGTGCGCTGCACAGTCTCGACAAGCATGACTTAGCTCTGTCGTCGGACGGTGTTTGGGAGATCACACCTGTGGCTACTCTGGCCTTCGATCCGGAGCAGATCGTGCCGTCCGAGGATGTCTGGATAGACCCCGCCACAGAGGCCGCACACTCAACAGCGATAGAGCCGAATACTGGCTTCACTACCTATGAGACATGTGTTGCCGGAACCTTGGATTCATCCCTGGCCACAGGCTCTGAACCGCCCGCATCCGTGCCTATCGAATATGATTGGGCACCGATCATGGAGTTCACCTCCGCGGATATCTTTCAGCACTCACCCTTGGGCAACTTGCTAGATTCATTGAAATCTCTCTCCTTGTCAGGAGACCCTCGGCCGAACTATGTCTGGCTTGAGTGGGAAGTGGACGACGAAGAAATTCATTCCCCACCCACCACCCACTTAATAGCCACTGTCGATGACTTAACCGACATGCTTAATTTCGGCTCTGAAGACATCGACGGTACGGACGATGATGCAGGAGAGGAACTTGAACCACCGCCCACAGTGCGCTGGATGGCCACTTCATCACACGATATATACATGGTGGATACACCCAAAGAAAACAATGACAAGGAACAGATGGACGCATTGGAGGGTAATCCCCTCGAGAAGCAGCCAAAGCGACGACGTAGGAGCCGCTCCAAATCCCACCTCGGCAAAAACAGCAATAACAGCGCAGGAAAGAATAATACCCTGGACGACTCCAAAGCAAACGATGACCACATGGACCCAGCGATAGAGCAGGATGAACCAGCGGGCGCCGAACGTAGTACAGAACCATTGCCCGGTCACAGCGACGCCGAGGGCAAAGCTCACCAACCTGTCTCCAGAGAGGAGAATAGTCCGGACGACGATGCACACATCATCCCGGAAAGGCACTTGGAGCAAGAGAACCTCCATAGAAGGCTTATTTCCACCACGACAAGTTTAAAGAAGCAGAAGCAAAGGCTTAAAGCCGCACAAAATACACTCAACAGTAGATGGAACAAAGTGCTCGACACTGAAGAAAAGCACGGTGGCAGGTGCCACACAAAGAGCTATCCAAAGCACAAGCTGTTGCCTGAATTCGATGACGAGGCTTTAGAGCCTACACAGCCAAAAAATAAAACGGCCGATCAGCCGGATCGACCACCCCGTGGCCGCGATAGGGCGGCTAACGATGTCGAACATAAGTCGGTGCATGATTTACATGAGGACTTGCACCAAAAATCCGGTCTGACCAGATCCATCTATGGATCTAGGAAGCATGCTCCGACACAGAATCGAAACAAAGCACTACAACCGTCAGAACACCATGGCACATCCAAACACAGGGATGCCGCACACCCCCTATGCTTCACCGATGACGTGCTGAATCACGAATTTTCCGAAGGATTCAAACCCGTGAACATAGAGGCATACGTCGGAACGACAGACCCTAGGGTCTGGATTGAGGACTTTATCCGTCATATCCACATGGCTCGCGGAGATGATCTCCACGCCATCAAATACTTACCCCTCAAGTTGAAAGGACCAGCTCGGCACTGACTGAAGAGCCTCCCTGAAAACTCAATTGGAAGTTGGGAAGATCTCGAAGATGCATTTAGGGCTAATTTTCAAGGGACCTATGTCCGACCTCTGGATGCAGACGACCTCAGTCATATAATTCAACAGCCCGGAGAGTCAGCCCGAAAGCTTTGGAACAGATTCCTCACTAACAAGAATCAAATTGTCGACTGCCCGGACGCCGAAGCCTTAGCGGCTTTCAAACACAGTGTCCAGGACGAATGGCTCGCCAGACACCTCGGCCAAGAGAAACCGAGGACAATGGCAGCCCTAACAAACCTTATGACCCGCTTTTGCGCAGGCGAAGATAGTTGGCTGGCCCGTAGCGGCACCAGCGACCCAGGCACATCCAAAGTTAGGGATGGCAATGGAAAACCACGACGCAATAAAAGCAAGCTTCGAAACAAGGAAGACAACCCAGACAACACGACGGTAAACGCCGGATTCAGGAGCTCTTGACCCGGTCAATGGAAAAAGCCATTTAGTGGCAGCAGAGATGGACTGTCCAGCCTAACCAAGATTCTAGACAGATTATGTCAGATTCATGGCACCTCCGACAAACCGGCAAACCACACTGTTAGATTTCGGGTTCCGGCAGACCCTTGAGGTTCGAACACTGGGGTGCGCGCGGAGATCTCTCCCCTACCGATCTACGTCCAATCTCCTCGCGTGATCTAAGCTGGAAACAATGGATAACACAAGGGACATGAGGTTTATACTAGTTCGGGCCACCATTGTGGTGTAATACCCTACTCCAGTGTGTGGTGTGGTGGATTGCCTCAGGGGCTGATGATGAACAGTACAAGGGAAGAACAACCTCGCGAGAGGTGTTCTTGAGCTGGTGCGATGAACTGCTTTGGTGAGTTCAGTCGCCTCTCTCTCTCCCTCTGCTGGGGTTCTACCAGATCTCTAGCCCTCTGGGTTTGTTGATCTCTCCGGAGTGTTCCTCTACTCTGTGGTGGCTAGCTCTATTTATAGAGGCCCTGGGCCTCTTCCCAAATAATGAGCGGGAAGGGCGCCAACAATTGGCCATTTTGAACGGGAACATCTAGTACAAGTTATCCTGACCAAAGGTGGTCTTCGGCTGCCAAAAGTACTGGTGATGACGCCGTCTTGGGCTCCACGATGACCTCCGTCCTGCCGCTCTGCCGGTCTTGGTCTCGTTGCACCAGAATGGAACCTTTGCCCGATGCCTTGGCCTATGCTTGCCCCCTTTGCACCAAAGGGGAAACAAGGACACTGCGCAGGCCGGCGCCCGCCTGGTCTCAATCGTCATGGCTTGCGTCACGGGCGCCTCGTGAGGTACCCCTGCCTTGATCTCTCTGCCTCCTCGCGAGCCTGCCTGATGAGGCTGCCTCTGAGCAAGCTTTCTGTCGTCCGCCCCACGAGGCTTGGCCCCTTGCGAGGGTCTTGAGCTTGAGCTAATGAAGATGGGTCGCGCTGGGCCCCCACTTGAGCCACGCCGCAGGCCGCAGGCAGGCAAGTCTGGGGACCCCCGTTCCCAGAATGCCGACAGTAGCCCCCGGGCCCAAGGCGCGCCCGGGCTTGGCCTAGTAGGGAAGCGAAAGGGCGAGCGTGAAGCGCCATGGGCCCCAACAGCCTGCGGCCTTGGGCGCCGCGTGGCGATTGATTGGACGTGGGCGCCTGCACTTCCCCACGACGCCTTGGCAACCGCCCATCTAACAAAAAGAAGTGCCCGGGCCAGACTTACTTGCTTTATTCTCGTTCGCCTCACCCTAGATCCCCTTTCTCACTCTCCTCCTTCTTGCTCCCGAAATCCTCCAGATCTATCTCAATCCTTCTCATCCAGCACACCATGGCGCCTCGCAAGTCCCCGACCGAGGCCTGGTACTCGCCGGCTCTGGATTCCCCAAACCTGCCGGAGAAGAACCTCGCCCTCACGCGCCTGATGACGGTGGCGCAGGGCAGCAAGGGGTGACTGTGCTCAAGGCCGGCTCCGACCAGCCTGAAGGCAGGGGGAGCACCTTCTATCCGCTCTTTGTGAGCGCCATCATTGCCGGTCTGGTGCCTCCTTTCTCTAAGTTCTTCTTTGTTGTTCTCCGCCAGTACAACTTGCAAGTTCTGCATCTCCACCCCAACTCTGTTCTTCTCCTGGCGATTTTTGCTTACTACTGTGAGGCTCACATCGGGGTAAAGCCCTCGGTGGCCCTGTTGCGCCACTATTTTTCCCTCCGGGTTTCTGGTGGCCATGTCTCCGCATGTGCGAGCTTCATCGCATACTCCAATTCCAATGCCATCTCGAAGTCGGGGAAGAGGATCAAAGGCTTCCGGAGCAAGTGGGTCATGGTGGACGTCGGGCGGATCCACCCCCGTATGGTGTTGCCTACGGGGCAGCCCAAGGCTGTCGACGCGTGGTCCCGCGCGGAGCTCGTCGACCCCCGTGCGAAGGCGGTGCTGAAGAGGATGAACGCGGACCTGAGGCCAAGCAACTTGGGGGCGGCGAAGCTGACTGGAGCCACGCTCCTGAGGGAGTTCTTGGAGCACCGAAGGGCTCCACTCCAGGAGCACTCGCTCTCGTTGTGGAGGCTTGGGGAAGCGGACGCCGCCTTGCGCCTGAGCTCTGAGGGCCTGACTAACGAGAATCTGGTCGTAGCCCTCCATTCCTTGGTTGGTGGAGACGTGGCGAAGCCGGTGGGCGCCCCCGTCCCCCTGTTCCTTCGTGACGACTGGGAGCAGGTGGTTAACGCCATGCCCACCTTCAATGGTGATGGGCTGGTGCCTGCGGAAGCTCCCGAGGGTCTTGCGGTGCTGGCGATGGTGAACGTTTCCTCTGACAGCTCCAGCGAGAGCGAGGGGGAAGAGGAGGCGGAGGAGGAAGAGTCTGACTCTGAGGCGACTGGCGAGGAGTCGAGGGAGTCTTTCCCTCGGCGCAGGTCCCAGGCCCTCCGCTCCATGCCGGACGACGACGAGGCCGGCGCCAGGCGAGGAGGGGAGGACTCCCCCTTTGTCACAAGGAAGGGCAGGTCGGGCTGGTTCCCCTAGGGTCTATTCTAGTCCCTGGGCGGTCTGAGGCCAGCTCCAGCCCTCCTGACGTGCCCTCTGCTTCCGGGCCTCCCGAGGCTGACCGCAGCTGCAGGCTCTCGGGCTTCAAGTTTGGCCGGAGGTTGCTTGGGTCCGCGAGCGACGACCAGTAAGTTCTTGATTCGTGCTTTGCTTGGTTTCCGCCGCCGAGGCTTGACGTCCATATTCTTTTGTCAGGGCGGCGCCCGCGGCGAAGAGGTTGAAAGGGGCTTCTGCGGCCCTGCTTGGGGCGAGCCCACCTGCCGGGATGGCGCCTTCGTCCGCTGAGAGGAAAGATGGTGAGGCTTGCGCCTCCCCGGTCTGATCGTCTTCGCGAGGCCGACTAGGATGCCTTGGCGAGGAGTCAGCCCCCGTGGCCCCGCTGACCCCGGAGTCGACTACGCTCGATGCTGCAGCCGGGGCATCCAAGGCCCAGGGGGTTCCTTCCTGCCAAGCCGTGATCACGCTGCCATCCTCTTTGCCTGCTCCATCGGTTCCCGCTTCTTCTGTTCCCTTTGCCGCCGTCCTAGACCAGGTCGCCAGCGAACTGAGCCAGCTGTGGGAGGATCTTCTAAGCGCGGACCCTCGCCTAGTGGCCAGGCGCCTGGAGCTAGCTTCTAGCTGGGCCCGTTCCGCTGCCTCCGTCCGAACAGCGCTGAGCCAGGCCGTGGCGGCCTCCGATGGGGAGAAGCAGGCCGCCAACCAAGCCAAGGCCACTCGCGATGCTGCCCTGGGCGACGCTGCGGCTGCCAAGGCTCGCTGCGAGGCGCTGGAGACCGAGCTTCAAGGCCTGCGTGACGAGCTCGCCAAGGAGGTCCACGGCCGCCAGGAGAAGGAGAAGGAGATGAAGGCTCGGGAGGCTGCCGTCAAGGACTGGGACGCCAAGCTTGATGACTGCCACGGCAAATTGGAGACGCCGGAGTAGTCCCTGAAGGCGGAGAGGGCCGAGGTTGACGCCAAGGTGAAGGTCCTGGCGGAGGATCGGGTGGCCTTCGCGAGGATGGAGGAGAGGGCTCGTGCCGCGCTGAAGACGCTTTACGAGAGCGGCTTGGAGGAGCCATTGGCCGGTGCGGAGGACGGCCCCACCAAGCTCCTTCCCTTCCTGGTTCGTGTGCTTGAAGATGTCGTAGACGGCCTTGGCCCCATGGCCGAGGCCGAGGCGCGTGCCTGTCTTCTGCTGCGCTGACGCATGTCCTCAACCATGTCTACCTGTGCGACCCTGACGTCGACTTCGACAGCCTGCTGGAACCCGTGAGCGGCGACCTTGTCGCCGCTGCCGCTGAGGCCATGAAAGGCCGAGCCGAAGCTTTGCTGGGGAGGTTCCGCGCTTTCAGCATCTTGCCCGGGCGCGGTGCCGCCAGCTCCGTGGCTCCGGGAGGCGGAGTCGTCTAGCATGACTCCACCACAGGCGGCGGTGCCACTGGAGAGTGATCCCTTCGCGACTTCTGTCCTGTTTTTATTCCTCCAACATGCACCATGCCTCGCAGAGGCGTTTAAACTTGTGTTTGGCGTTGTGAAACAATCTATGGCTTGTAATATTTGCTTTGAATTTCCTGGAATTTGCATTTTTCTCCCCTACTTGCTCGCGCTCTACGTCGGCAGGGCCCGGCCCGGCGCATACCTCACCCAGCGTTAGCCCCGACCGGAAACTAGGACGGGACTAATGAGCAAGGGGATACGTGGCAAGTTAGGCTCCTGAGTCACGATGCTCATGAGTCCCCCTTGACGCGCAAGCAAGAAGTAGGAAAAGGGGGGACGAGGAGTGGATTAGTCGTTCTGCGTCGGCAGGGCCCGGCCCCGCGCATACCTCACCCAATGTTAGCCCTGACCGGAAACTAGGACGGGACTACGGAGTGAGGGGCTACGGGGCAAGTTAGGCTCCTGGGTCGCAATGCTCAGGAGTCCCCCTTGACGTTCAAACGGGTTTCCATACCTTGGCTCCGCTCAGGGAGGGGCGCATGACGACCAGGTCCGAGGGACCTGGCTGGGTGGCGTACGCTCGGGCAAGGCCCGGGCGTAGCCCCCGTGTCCAGCCCCCTCGCGCGGCGCTCCCGAGGGGAGGCGTTGCGATGGTGCCGGACACTGAGCTCTGGGCTCCCTGAGGTTGGTATGGCCGTAGGCCGCCCTTGGTTGTTTATCACCAGCGCGGAGCATAGCGCTTCCGTATGTGTACGGGCATAGCCGCTCCTCGGCAGTGTCGTCAGCCAGCATGGAGCATGGTGCTTCCACTGGTACGTGGGAGGGGGCTCCCCTCCGGGAGGAGCCCTCAGGGCGTGTACAGCCCTGCCCTGACACGTGGCCGGCACGGTAGGGCTAGGATAGGTGTATCTGGGCACTCGTGAGCCAGTGCGGGACTCACGAGGCCCTACTTCGAGACGGGTTGCGCCTGGCTCTGCGCCTTTATCAATGGTGTGTTCCCGCAGGGTGGTTAGAATGTAAATGCTCTACGTCCTCACGTCCTGGCCCTCGAGCTAGCTCAGCCGCCGCTGGTATGACAGGTCGTGATGCCGTGTGTCAAGGCCAGGGGGTGAGGGCTGGAGAGCCAGTAGGAGCCCATGAGTCGCGATGCTCAGGTACCCCCCCCCTTTTAACGTGCAAGCGCTTTGCATGAAAGCGGAGAAGTCCGCGATAAGCAGCAGGTGACAATTAAGCGCGAAAGAGCAAATTCATTTAAATAGATGCGAGAAAAGCAAACGCCGCCGGGCCAGGCCCGAGCAGCTCAGGGATGATGCAGCCCGAGGGGCGCCCCCAACAAGGTAAGTAAAGAGCATAAGCAAAATGGATACATGCCGCAGGGACGGACCCACGCGACCTGGGAATGATGCGGCCCTATGGGTGCTCCCAGCTAAAAACGGGACTTAGAATGATGTCACCTGGTGCCGTTGAAGATGAAGTGATGCTGAAGAAGCGGGCGATGCGCGATGAAGACGTAGATCCTCACGAGCCCCCAGGCCCTGGAGCCTCGGGAGGCTCCGGGGGCACAGGTGGGTCTCCGAGGGCCATCTCCATCTCCGCCAGGACCGCATGATGCCTGACCTCCTGGGCTTCTAGAATGCTCCTCAGCAGGCGCTGATGAGCGGCGACCGCGTTTGGCAGGCCGAAAGGCATGCGAACATAGCTGTGAGGTGGACCCTCGCAACGCCCCACGCGCGAAGGCCAGAGGCGCTCCTGAGACGCGGCTCGGTTGAGCCCTGGCACGTCGATGCAGATGCGCAGCCCACCATCCTCGCCAGGATGTGGGGCCACGGCGGGCAAACGGCGGCTGCCGCGCATGACTCTCGACTCTTGTAGCTCCTGGGTGTTTCTTACGATGAACTCCTGAGGGTTTGGTCCTCCTTGCCTTGTACCTTCCTGAGGGAAATGTGCCTGGAAGCACCCCTCCAAGCGGTGCTCGAGCGCCTCCCTCGCGACCTTGGCAAAGTCGGTGGCTCTCCAAGAAAGGGCCCCCGAGCCCTGCCTGAGGAGGGCGCCGGGCGCGCCTTCCTATGCGAGAGAGCGTGGCGCTCCCTGATTGGGCGCAGATCCTGATGCAACACCTCCGCAGGTGCCTGCCTCCTTACGGCTTGGGCCATGCGAAACCTTCTTCTTCTTAAGGGTCGCCTCGGGAAGCCTTCCGTTCCTGTGGTCCGGGTCTTCGATTGCTGCAACTTGGAACGCGCGCTCAAGTGAACACACTGCGTCCCTTTCTTCACAGGGTACGGTGATGACTCCAGCGCTTCCTGGCATCTTGAGGACATTGTACCCATGGTGATTCACTGCCATGAACTTGGCCAGGGCTGGGTACCCGAGGATGGCGTTGTATGGCAGACGGATGTGGGCGACGTCGAAGTCGATGAGCTCGGTGCGGTAGTTGTTGCGCTACCCGAAGGTGACTGGAAGGCGAACCTGCCCTATGGGAACTGTGGAACCATCGGTGACTCCTGAGAAGGGCTTGGTCGGCTGAAGCTGATCGTACGGCACTTGGAGATTGTCGAACGTCTCGACGGACAGGACGTTGAGTCCTGCTCGCCATCAATGAGGGTCCTGGTGACCTGCACATTGCTGATGACTGGGGAGCAAAGCATTAGGAGGACTCCGGCCGTTGCCGCGCACTTGAGCTGATCTGCTGAGCTGAACGTGATAGCGCATGCAGACCACCTGAGAGGGCGCGTGGCCTCAAGCTTGGGGAGGACTGCATTCACCTCGTGAGCAAACTGCTTGAAGATGTGCTGAGAGGCTAGGGCCTGCGCTCCACCCAAGATGCAAGCGATTGCGCGCGGCTCCTCGAAGCCCTCAGGCCCCTCGTCTTGATGTTGGCCTTCGTTCCTCCTTGGCGGTGGTGGCAGAGGAGGAAGGCATGCGTTGCCGTGCGGGCGGTCCTCACGAGGCTGATCTCTCCAGCCTCCCTCGCGAGGCTAGTCCTACCAGCGATCCTCGCGAGGTCGGCCACGCCACCCTTGGCGAGGGCCACGGTCTTCCCATCATCCGCCACCTCTTCCTCCTCCTCGGACATAGCCCCTGTTGTTGCGCTCGGGGCGTCGGCCGACACGTCCATCTCTCACGGCCCTGAGCTCTTGACATTCGTTGGTGTTGTGGGTGTGGAGGTTGTGGTACACGCAGTACTGGCTGCCCTTGGATGACTCAGGCTGATCCCTGCCTCTCTTGGTGTCTGGTTCCACTGCCAGCACGGCAGCCCCCTTGCACTTCACGTCCTTGGCCTTGGGCTTCTTCTCTTCTGGGTCGGCAGCCGAGAGTTCGAGGAGGGAAAGGCGCCCTTCCTCAGCCCTGGCGCACTTGGTTGCCAAGTTGAACAGCTCCAGGGATGTGCACATGTCTTCATGGATCGCTAGCTCCTCCTTCATCTTGATGTCGCGTATGCCATCGGAGAAGGCCGAGATGATGGCTTCTTCAGTCACCTTGGGGATCTTGAGGCGAGCGTTGTTGAAGCGCTGGATGTATTTCTGCAGGGTTTCCCCTTGCTGCTGCTTGATGCGGCGCAGATCTAGGGACCCCCGTTCGCGTGTACCAAGGAGTCGAGGGAGTCTTTTGGGACAAGTCTGGGGACCCCCATTCCCAAAACGCTGACATTTGGCGCGCAAGGACCCCACTTGACTCTAAGTGCTTGTAATATTTGCTTTGAATTTCCTGGAATTTGCATTTTTCTCCCCTACTTGCTCGCGCTCTACGTCGGCAGGGCCCGGCCCCGCGCATACCTCACCCAGCGTTAGCCCCGACCGGAAACCAGGACGGGACTAAGGAGCGAGGGGCTACATGGCAAGTTAGGCTCCTGAGTCGCGATTCTCTGGAGTCCCCCTTGACGTGCAAGCAACAAGTAGGAAAGGGGGAACGAGGAGTGGATTAGTCGTTCTGCGTCGGCAGGGCCCGGCCCCGCGCATACCTCACCCAGCGTTAGCCCCAACCGGAAACTAGGACGGGACTAAGGAGTGAGGGGCTACGGGGCAAGTTAGGCTCTTGAGTCGCGATGCTCAGGAGTCCCCCTTGACGTTCAAACGGGTTTCCATACCTTGGCTCCGCTCAGGGAGGGGCGCATGACGACCAGGTCCGAGGGACCTGGCTGGGTGGCGTACGCTCGGGCAAGGCCCGGGCGTAGCCCCCGTGTCAAGCCCCCTCACGCGGCGCTCCCGAGGGGAGGCGTTGCGATGGTGCCGGACACTGAGCTCTGGGCTCCCTGAGGTTTGTACGGCCGTAGGCCGCCCTCAGTTGTTTATCACCAGCGCGGAGCATAGCACTTCCGTATGTGTACGGGCATAGCCGCTCCTCTGTAGTGTCATCAGCCAGCGTAGAGCATGGTGCTTCCACTGGTACGTGGAAGGGGGCTCCCATCCGGGAGGAGCCCCCGGGGCATGTACAGCCCCGCCCTGACACATGGTCGGCACGGTAGGTCTAGGAGAGGTGTATCTGGGCACTCGTGAGCCAGCACGGGACTCACGAGGCCCTACCTCGATGTGGGTTGCGCCTGGCTCTGGGCCTTTATCAATGATGTGTTCCTGTAGGGTGGTTAGAATGCAAATGCTCTACGTCCTCAGGTCCCGGCCCTCGAGCTAGCTCAGCCGCCGCTGGTATGACAGGTCACGATGCCGTGGGTCAAGGTCAGGGGCTGAGGGCTGGAGAGCCAGTAGGAGCCCATGCGTCGCGATGCTCAGGTACCCCCCCCCCCTTTTAACGTGCAAGCGCTTTGCATGAAAGCGGAGAAGTCCGCGATAAGCAGCAGGTGACAATTAAGCGCGAAAGAGCAAATTCATTTAAATAGACGCGAGAAAAGCAAACGCCACTGGGCCAGGCCCGAGCCGCTCGGGGATGATGCAGCCCGAGGAGCGCCCCCAACAAGGTAAGTAAAGAGCATAAGCAAAACGGATACATGCCGCAGGGACGGACCCACGCGACCTGGGAAAGATGCGGCCCTGTGGGCGCTCCCAGCTAAAAACGGGACTTAGAAAGATGTCACCTGGTGCCCTTGAAGATGAAGTGATGCTGAAGAAGCGGGCGATGCGCGATGAAGACGTCGATCCTCACGAGCCCCCGGGCCGTGGAGCCTCGGGAGGCTCCGGGGGCACAGGTGGGTCTCCGAGGGCCATCTCCATCTCCGCTAGGACCACACGACGACTGACCTCCTGGGCTTCCAGAATGCTCCTCAGCAGGCGCTGATGAGCAGCGACCGCGTTCGGTAGGCCGAAAGGCATGCGAACGTAGCTGTGACGTGGACCCTCGCAACGCCCCACGCGCGAAGGCCAGAGGCGCTCCTGAGATGCGGCTCGGTTGAGCCCTGGCACGTCGATGCAGACGTGCAGCCCACCATCCTCGCCAGGATGTGGGGCCACGACGGGCAAACGGCGGTTGCCACGCATGACTCTCGACTCCTGTAGCTCCTGGGTGTTTCTTGCGATGAACTCCTGAGGGTTTGGTCCTCCTTCCCTTGTACCTTCCTGAGGGAAACGTGCCTGGAAGCACCCTTCCAACCGGTGCCTGAGCGCCTCCCTCGCGACCTTGCCAAAGTCGATAACTCTCTAAGAAAGGGCCCCGAGCCCTGCCTGAGGAGGGCGCCGGGTGCGCCTTCCTATGCGAGAGAGGGTGGCGCTCCCTAATTAGGCGCAGATCCTGACGCAACACCTCCGCAGGCGCCTGCCTCCTTACGGCTTGGGCCAGGCGAAACCTTCTTCTTTGTAAGGGTCGCCTCGGGAAGCCTTCCGTTCCTGTGGTCCGGGTCTTCGATTGCTGCGGCTTGGAACGCGCGCTCAAGTGAACACACTGCGTCCCTTTCTTCACAGGGTACGGTGATGACTCCACCGCTTCCTGGCATCTTGAGGACATTGTACCCATGGTGAGTCACTACCATGAACTTGGCCAGGGCTGGGTACCCGACGATGGCGTTGTATGGCAGACGGATGTGGGCGACGTCGAAGTCGATGAGCTCGGTGCGGTAGTTGTTGCGCTGCCCGAAGGTGACTGGAAGGCAAACCTGCCCTATGGGAACTGTGGAACCATCGGTGACTCCTCAGAAGGGCTTGGTCAGCTGAAGCTGATCGTACGGCACTTGGAGATTGTCGAACGTCTCGACGGACAGAACGTTGAGTATTGCTCCACCGTCAATGAGGGTCCTGGTGACCTGCACGTTGCTGATGACTGGGGAGCAAAGCATTGGGAGGTCTCCGGCCGTTGCCGCGCACTTGAGCTGATCCGTTGAGCTGAACGTGATAGTGCACGCAGACCACCTAAGAGGGCGTGTGGCCTCAAGCTTGGGAGGACTGCATTCACCTCGCGAGCAAACTGCTTGAAGATGCGCTGAGAGGCTAGGGCCTGCGCTCCACCCAAGATGCAAGCGATTGTGCGCGGCTCCTGGAAGCCCTCAGGCCCCTCGTCTTGATGTTGGCCTTCGTTCCTCCTTGGCGGTGGCGGCAGAGGAGGAAGGCCTGCGTTGCCGTGCTGGCGATCCTCACGAGGCTGATCTCTCCAGCCTCCCTCGTGAGGCTGGTCCTTCCAGCGTTCCTCGCGAGGTCGGTCACGCCACCCTTGGCGAGGGCCATGGTCTTCCCATCGTCCGCCACCTCTTCCTCCTCCTCGGCCATAGCCCCTGTCGTTGCGCTCGGGGCATCGGCCGACACGTCCATCTCTCACGGCCCTAAGCTCTTGACATTCGTTGGTGTTGTGGGTGTGGAGGTCGTGGTACACGCAGTACCGGCTGCCCTTGGATGACTCAGGCTGATCCTTGCCTCTCTTGGTGTCTGGTTCTGCTGCAAGCACAGCAGCCCCCTTGCACTTCACGTCCTTGGCCTTGGGCTTCTTCTCTTCTGGGTCGGCAGCCAGGAGTTCGAGGAGGGAAAGGCGCCCTTCCTCAGCCCTGGCGCACTTGGTTGCCAAGTTGAACAGCTCCAGGGATGTGCACAGGTCTTCATGGATCGCTAGCTCCTCCTTCATCTTGATGTCGCGTACACCATTGGAGAAGGCCGAGATGATGGCTTCTTCAGTCACCTTGGGGATCTTGAGGCGAGCGTTGTTGAAGCGCTGGATGTATTTCTGCAGGGTTTCCCCTTGCTGTTGCTTGATGCGGCGCAGATCGCTCACGACCGGGGGCCGGTCGCGGGTGCCCTGGAAGTTGGCGATGAAGCGAGTGTGCATCTCGTCCCAGGTGGAGATTGTGCCAGGAGCCAGGTTCAGGAGCCGCGTGCAGGCCCCGCCATGGGAAACCAGTTCGCCATGACCCTTTCGTCTCCGTTGGTGGCTTCGATGCATAGCTCGTAGAGCTGTAGGAACTCCGCGGGGTCTGCCGTGTCATCGTAGCGAGGGGGCAGGTCAGGCTTGAACTTGCCTGGCAATGCGACGCCGCGTAGCTCGGGGGTGAGGGCACGGCAGCCTGCTGTGGCCACCGGTGCCTTTTGCTGGTGCTAGGCTTGTTCCTGGGGATTACAGCGCGCCGCCGCTTGGAGCAGCGCAGGGTCTTGGAATGGAGGTGAAGGGACGCGATCTTGGCGTGCCGGCGCTGGGAGCGCGCGAGCACCTTCTTGGGGACGAGGGATCTCTTGGCAGCTCCTTTCTTGCTGCGCAGGCGCCGGACGCGGAGGGTCTCGTCCTGGGGCTGCACGCCTTGGAGCCAGGGCGCCTTCTTGGGGAGGAGGTGGCAGAGGCACCTCCTGATCCTCGCCTCCTGCACGGAATGGTGGGCGAGGTAGCGAGAGGGACGGAAAGGGGGAGCCCCCTGCGGCGCTGACGAGCTCGGTGATGCAGGCGAGCCAGTCCTCGTAGAGGTCGTCGACGGGGCGGTAGTGCAGGAGCTCTCTTGCCAGGAGCAGCGCGGCGCGCGCGTCCGTGCGGGCGCGACGGGCGTGGGACGACGAAGCGGCTGGAGTTAGCGACGGTGTGGCGGTGCGACCCTCCTGCCGCACCGAAGGATGCTGGGACGAGGCCTGCTGCTTGTTCCCTGCCGGGATGGTGGCGGCGTTGGCGGCAGGCGACGGGGAACGATGAGGACGTCGCCAACGGGCGCCGTCTGGGCGACACGGGTGGCGAGAGCAGCGCGGCACTCAGTGCGAGCCCGACGAGCGTAAGCCATGGACACGACGGAAGATCACACGCGAACAGCGGAAGAAAGATTCCAGCGCACCCCTACCTGGCGCGCCAAATGTCGGATTTCGGGTTCTGGCAGACCCTTGAGGTTCGAACACCAGGGTGCGCGCGGGGATCTCTCCCCTACCGATCCACGTCCAATCTCCTCGCGTGATCTAAGCTGGAAACAATGGACAACACAAGGGACACGAGGTTTATACTGGTTCGGGCCACCATTGTGGTGTAATACCCTACTCCAGTGTGTGGTGTGGTGGATTGCCTCAGGGGCTGATGATGAACAGTACAAGGGAAGAACAGCCTCGCGAGAGGTGTTCTTGAGCTGGTGCGATGAACTGCTTTGGTGAGTTCAGTCGCCTCTCTCTCTCTCTCTCTCTCTGCTGGGGTTCTACGAGATCTCTAGCCCTCTGGGTGTGTTGATCTCTCCAGGGTGTCCGTCTACTCTGTGGTGGCTAGCTCTATTTATAGAGGCCCTGGGCCTCTCCCCAAATAATGAGCGGGAAGGGCGCCAACAATTGGCCATTTTGAAGGGGAACATCTAGTACAAGTTATCCTGACCAAAGGTGGTCTTCGGCTGCCAAAAGTACTGGTGATGACGCCGTCTTGGGCTCCACGATGACCTCCGTCCTGCCGCTCTGCCGGTCTTGGTCTCGTTGCACCAGAATGGCAACCTTTGCCCGATGCCTTGGCCTATGCTTGCCCCCTTTGCACCAAAGGGGAAACAAGGACACTGCGCAGGCCGGCGCCCGCCTGGTGCCTGCCTGGTCTCGATCGTCATGGCTTGTGTCACGAGCTCCTCGCGAGATACCCCTGCCTTGATATCTCCGCCTCCTCGCGAGCCTGCCTGATGAGGCTGCTTCTGAGGAAGCTTTCTGTCGTCCGCCCCGCGAGGCTTGGCCCCTCATGAGGGTCTTGAGCTTGAACTGATGAAGATGGGCCGCGATGGGCCCCCACTTGAACCACGCCGCAGGCCGCAGGTAGGCAAGTCTGGGGACCCTCGTTCCTAGAACGTCGATAGTAAGTGCTTGTCGCCTTAGAGTCAGACTCTTCCTCCTCCGCCTCCTCTTCCCCCTCCTCGGCCATAGCCCCTGTCGTTGCGCTCAGGGCGTCAGCTGACACGTCCATCTCTCACGGCCCTGAGCTCTTAACATTCGTTGGTGTTGTGGGTGTGGAGGTCGTGGTACACGCAGTACCGGCTGCCCTTGGATGACTCACGCTGATCCCTGCCTCTCTTGGTGTCTAGTTCCGCTGCAAGCACGGCAGCCCCCTTGCGCTTCACGTCCTTGGCCTTGGGCTTCTTCTCTTCTGGGTCGGCAGCCAGGAGTTCGAGGAGGGAAAGGCGCCCTTCCTCAGCCCTGGCGCACTTGGTTGCCAAGTTGAACAGCTCCAGGGATGTGTACATGTCTTCATGGATCGTTAGCTCCTCCTTCATCTTGATGTCGCGTACGCCATCGGAGAAGGCCGAGATGATGGCTTCTTCAGTCACCTTAGGGATCTTGAGGCGAGCGTTGTTGAAGCGCTGGATGTATTTCTGCAGGGTTTCCCCTTGCTGCTGCTTGATGCGGCGCAGATCGCTCACGGCCGGGGGCCGGTCGCGGGTGCCCTGGAAGTTGGCGATGAAGCGAGTGCGCATCTCGTCCCAGGTGGAGATAGTGCCAGGAGCCAGGTTCAGGAGCCAGGTGTGGGCCCCGTCCTTGAGCACCTTGGGAAACCAGTTCGCCATGACCCTTTCGTCTCCGTTGGCGGCTTCGATGCATACCTCGTAGAGCTGTAGGAACTCCGCGGGGTCCACCGTGCCATCGTAGCGAGGGGGCAGGTCAGGCTTGAACTTGCCTGGCCATGCGACGCCGTGTAGCTCGGGGGTGAGGGCACGGCAGCCTGCTGTGGCCACCGGTGCCTTTTGCTGGTGCTGGGCTTGTTCTTGGGGATTACCGCGCGCCGCCGCTTGGAGCAGCGCGGGGTCTTGGCGTGGAGGTGCAGGGACGCGGTCTTGGCGCGCCGGCGCTGGGAGCGCGCGAGCACCTTCTTGGGGACGAGGGATCTCTTGGCAGATCCTTTCTTGCTGCGCAGGCGCCGAACATGGAGGGTCTCGCCCTGGGGCTGCGCGCCTTGGAGCCAGGGCGCCTTCTTGGGGAGGAGGTGGCGGAGGCACCTCCTGATCCTCGCCTCCTGCGCGGAATGGTGGGCTAGGCAGTGAGAGGGACGGCAAGGGGGAGCCCCCTGCGGTGCTGACGAGCTCGGTGATGCGGGCGAGCCAATCCTCGTAGAGGTCGTCGACGGGGCGGTAGTGCAGGAGCTCTCTTGCCAGGAGCAGCGCGGCGTGCACGTCCATGGGGCCGCGACGGGCGTGGGACGACAAAGCAGCTGGAGTTAGCGATGGTGTGGCGGTGCGGCCCTCCCGCTGCACCAAAGGATGCTGGACGAGGCATGATGCTCGTTCCCCGCCGGGCCGGTGGCGGCATTGGCGGCAGGCGACGAGGAACGATGAGGACGTCCGCCGACAGGCGCTGTCTGGGCGACGCGGGTGGCGAGAGCAGCCCGGCGCTCGGCGCGAGCCCGACAAGCGTCAGCCATGGACACGACGGAAGATCACACGCGAACAACGCAAGAAAGATTCCGGCGCACCCCTACCTGGCGCGCCAAATGTCGGATTTCGGGTTCCGGCAGACCCTTGAGGTTCGAACACCGGGGTGCGCGCGGAGATCTCTCCCCTACCGATCTACGTCCAATCTCCTCGCGTGATCTAAGCTGGAAACAATGGACAACACAAGGGACATGATGTTTATACTGGTTCGGGCCACCGTTATGGTGTAATACCCTACTCTAGTGTGTGGTGTGGTGGATTGCCTCAAGGGCTGATGATGAACAGTACAAGGGAAGAACAGCCTCGCGAGAGGTGTTCTTGAGATGGTGCGATGAACTGCTTTGGTGAGTTCAGTCGCCTCTCTCTCTCTCTGCTGGGGTTCTACGAGATCTCTAGCCCTCTGGGTGTGTTGATCTCTCTGAGGTGTTCCTCTACTCTGTGGTGGCTAGCTCTATTTATAGAGGCCCTGGGCCTCTCCCCAAATAATGAGCAGGAAGGGCGCCAACAATTGGCCATTTTGGAGGGGAACATCTAGTACAAGTTATCCTGACCAAAGGTGGTCTTTGGCTGCCAAAAGTACTGGTGATGACGCCATCTTGGGCTCCACGGTGACCTCCGTCCTGCCGCTCTGCTAGTCTTGGTCTCGTTGCACCGGAATGGCAACCTTTGCCCGATGCCTTGGCCTATGCTTGCCCCCTTTGCACCAAAGGGGAAACAAGGACACTGCGCAGGCCGGCGCCCGCCTGGTGCCCGCCTGGTCTCGATCGTCATGGCTTGCGTCACGGGCGCCTCGCGAGGTACCCCTGCCTTGATCTCTCCGCCTCCCCGCGAGCCTGCCTGATGAGGCTGCCTCTGAGGAAGCTTTTTGTCGTCCTCCCCGCGAGGCTTGGCCCCTCGCGAGGGTCTTGAGCTTGAGCTGATGAAGATGGGCCACGCTGGGCCCCCACTTGAGCCACGCCGCAGGCCGCAGACAGGCAAGTCTGGGGACCCCCGTTCCCAGAACGCCGACACACACCAACAGGGAATGCTGGGTCTTTAAGCAGGCCGGTAGGCTAAACGCCGACCACAAGGGGAGGGAGACACCAAGCAAAGACGAGGATGAGCCTCGTCAGTAGAACACTGGGGAACAGAAAAAAATTCCCACCAGAGGTCAAAACAGTGAACATGATTCACGTAACAAAGAGGAGGAGCAAACACGCGCTCTGAGACACATGCGCCATAGAGCCCGTCACCCCCAAGTTCAACCCCTGTTCGGCCTGCCCGATCACCTTTGATCGTAGGGATCACCCAACTAGTATCTGGCATGGAGGATCGGCCGCCTTGGTACTAGACCCAATAATTGACGGATACCATCTCACCAGAGTCCTTATGGACGGCGACAGTAGTCTTAATCTGATATATCAGGACACAGTCCGCAAAATGGGGATAGACCCGACAAGAATCAGGCAATACTACCTTTGAAGGAGTAATACCAGGCTCAGAGGCCCGCTGCACGGGCTCTCTCATACTAGAGGTTGTATTCGGTTCTCCCGACAACTTCCGAAGTGAAAGGTTTACCTTCGACATTGCTCCATTCTGAAGCGGCTATCAAGTGCTACTCGGAAGAACGGCCTTCGCTCATTTTAATGTAATACCGCATTACGCTTACCTTAAGCTTAAGATGCTCGGTCCACGTGGCATCATCACAGTTAGCGGAAACACAGAACGTTCCTTGCACACGGAAGAACGTGCGGTGGCTTTAGTAGCTGAACACTGAACGCCCTCTCCAACCAGAATAAATGATCGGTCGTCAAGACTGCGGACATGGCTAGACGAGTCCGGCGAATCACTAGCTGTAACAGCTCAGATAAACTTAAAACTGGGTTGATGGATATACCCCTATAGGTGGTGCTAGGGGATTCCCCCATGTAAAAAGGACTATAGTTCAGCTTGATCTTATTTAGATTGAATTTTAATGGTTTATTGAGAGTAACCAATTTCTCGCATGAGAACTTTCACCTGGGCTTTCCTCTCTTACATATGATCATCGTGCTACACCCTTCTAGGATATGGCACAACGGAGACACAGGCGCAGACGTGCAGCAGGGCCCCGTTCAAAGGTTTCTTTTTAGATTAAGACCCTGTGTAAACCTTTTTTACCGTCTCTTGTTGCTTCACACCCTCGGGATACTCAACATAACCAAGAGGTATGCTGGCATTATTGACATTTCGTCACGTCAGACTAATGCATGTACCTAGAAATTCAGGTCTTATTATCAAGGGTGTTACTCAACCCAGTATACGTTGTAAAGACCGAATACCTTAGGGAGTGTTCGGCGTCGTGAGTTTGGACTTATATGCAACTCTGAATCATGTCTCTGGTTAATAGTTGGGTTTGCCCGGCTCCCGTGTTTTGCTACCTTACGTTCCGCTCTATCGGCTAAGGTGGCACCGGGAGAACTACTGCGATTGTGCCTTGGTTCATCTGGATGAGCACCTCAGTAGAGAAAGCCGAAAACTGACTGTCATGATAATGCGCGAGACTAGTCAACCACTCGAGGACTCAGCGGAATCTTTGTGATTCCTCCGCATTAATGAAGGACCGGTTTCCCGGTCATGTACGTACGTGCACCGTATCCGGATAAGCACGGACGTACCAGGGGCTACATAGTAGCCCCACTGTCAAACTCCTATGGCTAAGTGAAAGTGTTAAAGCAATATAGTCCGATTGCCTTGTTCGCCGCACTATCACCTCCTTAATGGACCAAGACGTTGGATCAAGTGTGAATACGCGCTTTTTCGAACACCCCCGCATTATATGCGTGGGGGCTGAAGCCGACGACTGCAAACTTTCAGGTTATGTACATACATAAAACGGCCGCACAGGAGGCATCATAATACTTTCAGGCAAAAGTATAAAGACGACCTTTTATAAGCCAAATAGCATTGTTTTTACAAATTGGGATACATGTCACTCGAACATGATACTCTTCGAGCACTGAGCCTCTATTAGACGAGCGCCTTCTAGGACTTCTCCAAAATAGTGCTCGGACGAGACCTGGCCTACGGCCGGACCCCGAGTTGCAATAGCGGTGGCGTCCATCTCTGCCCAGCATGTCTTAACACGGGCAAGAGCCATCCGTGCACCCTCTATGCACGTCGACCTCTTTACGACGTCAATATGCGGCACAACGCCAAGGAATCTTTGCACTAACCCAAAATAACTATTCGGCCTTGGTCCTTCCGGCCAAAGATGATCCACGACACACCTCATGGCAAGCCCGGACAACCTATGGATCTCAGCCCACTCGGCCATTTGCTCATTTAACAGTAGCGGACGCGTCGGAGCACTGAACTGCGACCAGAACAACTTTTCCACTTCGTGATCTTTTTGATCTTTGAAGAACTCAGTCGCATCAGCAATACTCATTGCCAGGTCCGAATACACGTCTGCAGCACTCCATAATTGATCCAGAGGGGCATACTTCGGATCCTCGAACTTCGTCCGCAACAAAAAGGGCTTCCCAGCCGTGATATGTCTAGCCTGGCGAAGCTCCTCCTTCGCCACTCTAATTTTAGAGAGGGTCTCCTTGGCTGCTACCATGGTTTTCTCCAAGTTCGTTGTATTAGCTTGGCTTTCCTTTTCAAGCAGCTCATACCGGTCGGCGGCATCCTTCAGTTCAATAGCCATCTTGGCTATTTTATCTTTGCTCTGGCGACGATCAGCCTATTCGACTCTTAACTCTTCGGCCGCCTTTAGGGCGGCCGCATCACTCCTCCTTGCTTGTTTCTTGGCTGGGGCAAGTTCCGCCCGAAGGGTCTCCACGGCAGTAGCTCCATCTGCAGTCATAGCATATTATAGATACTAGCATCACACTCCTCTTAATATTTGTTGACCACCCGAAAATACATACCCTGTGCCTCGTCAAGCCGCTTGTTCACAAGAGCGAAGTCAGCATCTGCCACGTCAAGTTGCCAGATAAATCCGGCAAATTCAGCAGTCCGGACAGCCACCGGGCCGTCAGCCGCCCGCACATGAAAGCAGCGCAATAATTACCTGGGACTACGATCCTCTGATTGCCGCCTCCTGATAGCACCTAGAGTCTCAGGGGCTACTATCTATATAGAGCACACCTAGCGTGTGCGGTACCATCAAACAATTGTTATATATTACTTTGCGTACCTCAAAACCTCTTAGCAGGCTTGTAAAAGCTTCATGCAACCCACTTGTGGCGGACGAGATCCTCTCAACCACCGTACTCATTAAAGTACGATGCTCCTCTGAAATAGCCGCTTTCTCCAAAAGACTCATCAGTGCGTCTGGTTGCCCACTTGACAGTCCCGGACTCTTTTTGTTGCTCTCCATAGGAGACGAATACTCCGGACTGCGGGTGGCCGAAGGGTTACCTTCAGGCCCTGGCGGATCAGGAGAAACCCTCCATGATGACACCTCAGGGTCGTCCGCCCCAGGAGGCGGGGAGGCAGGGGGAGGCGTTTTGCTCTCCATCATCTCCGGAAGAAGATCCCCCGAAGACGAACTCTGCTGAGAAGGGCTCCAAGCCGGACTGTAAGATATATGTCTCGGTTATTGTCCTCGGACATAAAGCAGGATATATTTACCAAAAGCACTTTTGATTCACTTACGGCTCGGTGGAGGGCTGGCCCCCTTGCGGGCACTATGCGGTAAGGACACCCTCCGAGGCAGTGCCTCCTGACGAAGATTTCCTCCCTCGTTTGGAATCTTTCATTTCCAAGTCGTCAGAGACAGTCCTTTTCCTTCCTAGGGGGGAGGGGATCCAAGATTCTTCTCCCCGATCATCCTCCTTCGTGGAGACACTAATTCCCCTAGTTTGGACGAGTGATGCGTGAGGCCCGCTTTCGGCTTCTTTATCCCTCCCTTTATCTCCCTCTGATGGCACTTGATAAGGTGCGTGCTCGAGCATCCTGGCTAGTACAAGATCCGGTGAGCCTTCAGGAAGGGGGGCCGAACACCTGATCATCTTTGCCTTTCTTATCCAGTCCTGGCCAAGATTGATTTTTTTAGAATAATGTTGTGACAATTAAAAAGACAGCATGTTCGGTCATAGAATAACTCACCTGGGTATCTGGACGGTTGTAGTTGAGACCTGCATCCTCGGTGGTGTCCGGACACTTTATTCGTGATCCGAAGAACAATCCACACATCTCTTAGAGTGGCATGCCGAAGAACTGTTGAATAGCTCGCGGTCCTTCCGGATTGAACTCCCACATATGGAGAGATCGACGTTGGCACGGTAGGACCCGACGAACTAGCATGACTTGCATTACCTTGACAAGGCTGACATCTCTCTTGAGGAGATCCTAGATGCGACTCTGCAATGTCGGCACGTCATTAACTGGCCCCCAGTCCAGCCCCTTGTTGACCAATGACGCCAGTTGCGGCGGGGGGCCCGGACGGAAGGCGGGGGGAGCTACCCACTTAGTACTTCGGGGAGCTGTGATGTAAAACCACTCCCGCTGCCATAAGCTGGACACCTCCGGGAAGGAACCCTTTGGCCATGGGACATCGACGCCTTTGGGTATTATGGCGCCTCCACATTCTACGTGTCGCCCATCGATCATCTTCGGCTTCACATTAAAGGTCCTAACTCATAAGCCAAAGTGTGGGGTGATGCGGAGGAAGGCCTCACATACGATGATAAATGACGAGACGTGAAGGATGGAATCTGGGGCTAGATCGTGGAAATCGAGCCCGTAATAGAACATAAGCCCTCTAACAAAGCGATCAAGACTAAAACCTAGCCCTCGGAGGAAGTGGGAAACAAATACGACGCTCTTGTTGGGTTCGGGAGTGGGGATGACCTACCCTTGAGTAGGCAGCCTGTGCGAGATTTCGGCGATCAGATACCTGGCTTCTCTTAGCTTCCTGATGTCCTCCTCTATGATAGAAGAGGGGACCCACCGGCCTTGAAGGTTGGATCCGGACATGGTTGAAGGTCCGGAGCACTTAGCTTGAGCCTTGGGTGTCGGAACTCAAGGTGGTGGGAGGGAAGCATCGAGCACGAGAAGAAAAGGACATGCCTTGGCCCCTTTATAAAGAGGGTGAATATCAAGCGTCCTCCGCGTGCCCGTTTGGAACTTGCCTAAAATCAAGGAGTCATATTAACAAACACGGTTGGGTTACCCACACCCGTATTGATGAGAATCCCGTGATGGGGGGACACGATCTCTGCTTCGACAAGACATGCCTAGAAAACCGCCTCGCAACACGTGCGATGGTAGGCAGGGAAAAACGATTCGTAATGACCAGGCCACAGCAGGACATCACGTTATGAAAAGATTGTCAGCAGATTGGATTTGTGGAATAATATACTCTCTATGGTGGTATGTGGAATTTGTTTTGCAGAGTCGGATACGACCCTTGGGTTCAAAAATCTTCTATGGAGTATTCGGAGAAGGAACCCGCCTTGCAATGCCGAAGACAATCTGCGCACCGGACTCATAGTCATTGAAGCCTAGTTCAGGGGCTACTGAGGGAGTCCTGGATTCGGGGGTCCTCGGACAGCCGGACTATATACTTTGGTCGGACTGTTGGACTATGAAGATACCAGATTGAAGACTTCGTCTCGTGTTCGGGTGGGACTCTCCTTTGGGTGGAAGGCAAGCTTGGCAATTCGGATATGTAGATCTCCTCCCTTGTAACCGACTGTGTGTAACCCTAGCCCCCTCCGGTGTCTATATAAATCGGAGGGTTTAGTCCGTAGGACAACAACAATCATAATCATAGGCTAGCTTCTAGGGTTTAGCCTCTACGATCTTGTGGAAGATCAACTCTTGTAATACTCATATCATCAAGATCAATCAACCAAGACATAGGGTATTACCTCCATCGAGAGGGCCCGAACCTGGGTAAACATTGTGTCCCCTGCCTCCTGTTACCATCCGCCTTAGACACACAGTTCGGGACCCCCTACCCAAGATCCGCCGGTTTTGACACCGACAGGAGGCATTGGGAAGTAATAAGTAGATGATGGGTTGCTAGAGTCACAGAAGCTTAAACCCTAGTTTATGCGTTGCTTTGTAAGGGGCTGATTTGGATCCATATGTTTCATGCTATGGTTAGGTTTACCTTAATACTTCTGTTGTAGTTGCGGATGCTTGCAATGGGGGTTAATCATAAGTGGGATGTTTGTCCAAGTAAGGACATCACCCAAGCACCGGTCCACCCACATATCAAATTATCAAAGTACCGAAAGCGAATCATATGAACGTGATGAAAACTAGCTTGACGATAATTCCCATGTGTCCTCGGGAGCGCTTTACTTCATATAAGAGTTTGTCCAGGCTTGTCCTTTGCTACAAAAAGGATTTGTCCATCTTGATGCACCTTATTTAGTTTTATTACTTGCTACTTGTTACAAATTACCTAATCACAAAACTATCTGTTACCGATAATTTCAGTGCTTGCAGAGAATACCTTACTGAAAACTGCTTATCATTACCTTCTGCTCCTCGTTGGGTTCGACACTCTTACTTATCGAAAAGGCTACGATAGATCCCCTACACTTGTGGGTCATCAAGACTTTTTTCTGTCGTCGTTGCCGGGGAGTGAAGCGCCTTTGGTAAGGAAAAATTTATATAGTGTGCTGAAATTTACTGTCACTTGTTACTATGGAAAGTAATCCTTTGAGAGGTTTGTTTGGGGTATCTTCAACTCGTCCGGAACAACAATTAGTTACTCCTCAACCTACTGGACCTACTAAAAATGAAAACATTTACTTTGAAATTCCTTCGGGTATGATAGAGAAACTACAAGCTAATCCTTTTGCAGGAGATGGAACATTGCATCCCGACTTACACTTAATCTATGTGGATGAAGTTTATGGATTATTTAAGCTTGCAGTATGCCCGATGATGTTATCAAGAAGAAAGTCTTCCCTTTATCTTTGAAGGAAGATGCATTGACATGTTATAGGCTATGTGATGATATGGGATCATGGTACTACAAACGGTTGAAAGTGGAATTCCATCAGAAGTTTTATCCTATGCATCTTGTTCATCGTGATCGCAATTATACATATAATTTTTGGCCTCGCGAAGGAGAAAGCATCGCTCAAGCTTGGGGGAGGCTTAAGTCAATGTTATATTCATGCCCCAATCATGAGCTCTCAAGAGAAATGATTATTCAAAAAATTTATGCTCGGCTTTCTGACAACAATCGCTCCATGCTCGATACTTCTTGTACTGGTTCCTTTATGATGAAGACTATTGAATTCAAATGGAATTTATTGGAGAGAATTAAACGCAACTTTGAAGATTGGGATCTCGACAAAGGTAAGGATTCAGGTATAACACCTAAGTTTGATTGTGTTAAATCTTTTATGAATACCGATGTTTTCCGTAAATTTAGCACTAAATATGGACTTGACTCTGAGATAGTAGCTTCTTTCTGTGAATCCTTTGCTACTCATGTTGATCTCCCTAAGGAGAAGTGGTTTAAATATGATCCTCCCATTGAAACAAAAATAGTTGCACCTATTAAATTTGAAGAAAAGACAATCACTTATAATGATCCTGTTGTTCGTACTGCTTATGTTGAGAAACCACCTTTCCTTGTTAGAATAAAGGATCATGCTAAAGCTTTAACTGTGGTTCGTGAAAGTAATATTGGAACTTATACACCTCCTGAGCAAGTTAAAGTTGAACTAAACCTAGACTTATATTGTTGAGTTTCTCCATCCAGGCCGAGTTCTAGGCATGCTTGTCCTTGTTGCACGAATCCTTCATGTCTCTGTAGTAGGGGTCGATGATGGCCTCGGCGAGGTGAACCAGTGAGTCCTTCTCATGCTCCTTGTTGCCCCAGATCTTGTATTGGCCCTGGATGTCGATAATATTCTGGCAGGCAATGCCCGATTCTTGAGCGTCTTTACATCATTGGTGATGTCCATTGTAGCGAACATGTAGTGGGGGCTGTTGAAAAACCTGGCAAAATGCTCGCAAAGCCTTATGGCTAGGCAGTAGTGGTAGACAAGGACGTGGTGGTGCACGCACATCTGGGTGACGGCGACCTTGGGACGAGACCTGACACGAGCGCGGGTGTACTGGGGGTCGAACCTGACCACCTTATACTTCTTCGCAGCAAGCAACAGCTCCATGATGTGGATGGAGTGCTCCACCCAGACCAGGTCATTGGTGTACACCAACGAGAGGTCCATGAACCTTCTATGGGTGTCCACCACGGCATGCATGGTGAACTGTTGCTCGTTGTCGGCAGCCGCTCGGAGCACCATTGGAGCCGCGCAGGATACCCTCTAAGAATTTCTCGTGGTGGGCGTGCTTATTGCAATGGTGGGGCACCATCGAAAGCTTGAGGAGACACAAGGGTGAAATGGCCTTGTAATAAATGGGGGTCGGCCGGCCTGTAATCGTCACGTCTTGTCACGACGTTCATAGCGGAGGATTCCAGTGCATGCTTGACAACACTGCCCCGCACGCGTGGGCTCAAAGAGGCACCAAATGTATCATCGGTGAGCCTGTTCCCGCATTGCCGTGTTGTTTACCATGCAAGCTTCCCGCCCAGCTTGTTTGGCCACGCGCTGGCTAGAAGAGGGAGAAATCATGGGCGTCTATTGGCAAAACGCTTTGTAAAAACGAAGTGTGTGGAATGACTTCGATCATAAGTTTACCCGTGGGTGATGAGGTCAAAGTTACATAGAAGGGTGATGATGGACACTCGAGTGCGATAAGTAATTCTGTGCTTTATAGTGCACACGGTGGAAGAAACCAACTGTGTGCAATAATGTCGAAGATCGCACTCAAGTTAGCTATACAGATCATGTGTTGTGAGATCGACAAGGTAAACTGATTCGAGAATGGTTAATAAAATCTAAGACCATTGCATATTATGGTCAAAATAGTGTTAGCAATATGCAAGTCTCATATGATGCCATTTCAATGATTGTACCACAAAAGCTCGAAATGTTACAAGGTTCAAATTCCAATGTTATATGGCTCAAATTCGAAGATTACAAGGTTCAAAATGATATTAGAAATGAAATTCAGCTCATTACCTCCAAACACTCGTGCTGATCCGCTGAGCATGGATATCAGAGAGGTTCAAACTAATATCACCACTTCTAAGTCTGGTTTCGAAACCTCACCATTTTTGCAAAGGGCTCAGCCACTGAGAAGTCATGTATGGGGTTGACACGATGACTTCCGATACTCTGTCATCTGAAGTTCCAAAATGAAATTCAGCATTTTTCGAGCCTACTCCATTCTGCCGCAGGCGCCGGCGCTATTCAACAAACCAATCATTTTTGCGAAATAAATATAGGGCAAACCTCATTTCCTTCAGCACCCTTGCTCTGAGCACAAAGAACCTGGCTAATATAATCTCTGGTAAGGTCCCTCTGTAGGTGTTCAAAGTAATTTCTGAGAGATGCAGATCTAGGCATTCGACGTGATGGTTATATTGTATCACATTATCGACCACTAGGCCTAATCTTATCCGCAAAATAAGAAAACATGTTAGTGCCTACATGCAGTTTTGAACATTACTACAGGCCTATTTGGTTTCCAGGATTTGTAAAATGCACTAACATGCCATCTTCGATCTGACATGATTAACATGGGCATTTGATTACATTCTAGAAAAGTGTAGCCTTCTTCACAATAGGTTGGAGTGGATGAAAAGTTCCCTAAGAAAACATGAACTCCCTTATGGTTAACATTTAACGGGAAAGGAACATCACCTCGATATATAGCTTCTCCAGGCACGGAAAGCATCTCAGGAATCTGACAGCTTGCTCTAGGTTGGGGCCGATAGATTCTAGTGCCAAGACCTTCACTGTGTGCATTTTCGGGCTCAAGCTTGTCGGAATCGTTTTCTGGATGACAGACGAACAAACATCTTCAAAATTAGAAATAATGTTAATTTGTAGAAGGAGAGGTAGAAGGCGGCTATTGTACCTGAATAGGTGTGGATCCAATAACAAGTTCGGAGTATTTATGAGACGAGTAGCTTACCACTGTCAATTTCGGCGCAGAAATGAAATTGATTCTTGTTGGAACTTCTTGATCAACTACAAGTAATCTCTCAAGTGCAGGTGTGTCCTCAATGATCATACCGTGGTACACATCTTGTGATGTCTTCCTGCCGCACCAGCAACACACATAAACAGTCCGGAGAGTCATGGAAGGTACTCAACCCATTGATCACCTGAAGACGAAGGTACTCGAGTGCAATACACACACGGAGCGGGCGCTCCATGTCACCGTTTGAGAGGCAGACAGCGACGAGCTCGAGGTCCTTCAGTCGTGGTAGAATAAGAGTGGGCACGTCATTAAGGGGGGGGGAATGGCAGTTCCTGAACTTGGCGACGCGCAGCGTGGGTGCGAGGCGGAGTGCGGACGTTGGCAGCAACCGCATGTGCCCATCATCAATAGTTAGATCCTCGAGCTGAGCTAGGGTGGGGGATCGGAACCAGTCGTCAAGCTTGGCTCGGTCCTTGCCCTTGGAACGAAACTTGCCCATTCTAAGGCCTTTGGTTGGTCTAAGGTGACTGCCGAGGATCTTGGAGTACGCATCCAAGCTTTTGCAATAGCCATGGCAGAGCTCGTGGGTGTCGATGAGGTTGAGAGGGCTGGAGTTCCATAGGGGGGCGCCACCGCCGGGAAAGGACGGTTGTCCGCGCCCCATATTTGATTGGGAGGAGGGAGATGATGACTCTCAACATATCAACGTGGAGACTACTGATGAAGTCTAGGCCTGCCGGAGTCGCTTGCGATTCTAGCTCCCCCCGCCTCCACTTGTTGGCAGCCCCGTTCTCCACCTCCGGAGTCTCCTTGTCAGCTGCGCTTTGTGATAGAAATGGGAGTACAGGGAATATTTAGTTAAAACAGGGCAATAGAAAAGTGTATTGGTAACTAGAAGTTATTAGGTAGGAATATAGTAAGAAAAGGGAATAATAATTGGTTCCTTAAATACTACACAATTCATTTGACATTGCTGGGTAAGTCAACATGTAGATAGTTGAAAAGAAAACTTCCTTCGAACAAAGTCTGGACAGATGATTTTGTCGGGGAAGTTAGCATATATCTCATGACCAGGCCCTTTTATGTGCAGTGCAATTTTAGTGCCAGCTTTCAGTACATAAAACTTTGCTATTTCTTTCCAAAAGCCAGTGCCAAAATAGGAGTCACCATGTTCATCAAGTCTTACGGTAGCAATGATTGTAAATCCATGGTTTGTGTGCAGTATGACATCCGTGGAGCCTTCATCTATGTAAAGGGAAAAATTGTGCACTACATAATATGTTGCATAGCAAGGGATGTTCTGCGGAAAATGGTAGGATTGTTAAAGAAAATATGGTAACATGCAAACCCAAATTGAAAGAACTGTACATCAGTTGAAATTGAAAAGACAAAATCTATAATTAAACAGATAGGGTAAACATGATGTCATGGAAATATGAGAGTAATCGAAAGAACAATACATCATTAATTTGCCTAATATACAAATAAGAGGGGGGAAATCCCCTTTGACGTATATGATGCATGTGGCACCTTTTATCCAAATGTAACAATATTTAGCATATGGTCAGGAAAGTAGGCCATGCCAACCGATTTAGGGTGAGATTGAACATACTGTGCGTCTCCTCAAGTTATCTGGTATGGGAGATGAAATCTCTGGCGGAGGTTGCGAAGTCCTGAATTGTCGGCGCACTGTACATTATATGAATAAAAGAAAACCCTCAAATCAGCTCGAATAAAAATGAATTCACAGCAATTTCCACCGGGTGATTAAAGGAGGCAGATGAACTGGGATAAGAGATGAGATAATATCTCGTTAAATATTTACCTTGTCGTCCATGAGAAAGAACCCTCAGTACAGTAGATTCCCCAACCGAGTGGAGCTGGGTCGACCGCGAGCAGCGTCGAGAAAGTCGATGGCGATAGGCGGCGGCAAGCGGAAGTGGCGAAATGCAGTGGGCTTTGCCGGCAGCCTGGCGGCGGTAGGCGGTGAGCTAAGTGTTTACCGCTATGATAGGCGGTGCCATGGCATAGGCACGGATGAGCTTGTGTAGGTGTGAATGGGGAATGCACCGGAGGGGCTGAGGGGGTGGCGGGCGGGGTGAGGGTTTTTGTGACGTGGGGATGGTGAGGGTTTTCTTTTTTCTTTTTTGAATTGGGTGTTGAGGGTTTTCTGTCCCACAAAGAATTTTGGGGGCGACGTTTTGCTAGAGCAAACCGTGTGTGATTGACGGAGAAGGCAAAATGAAAGTCATTGTACACAGTTCCAATTTTGGGAACCGTGTGTGATTGACGTACTTCCTCCGTCCTTGTTTATTGGTTCCCCATTGTAATTTTTACCAAAAATTTGGTGAAATATTTAACATACTCAGACATAGATAATAAGCGTACACGTACATAAGCATAGTTTAACCATAAGTAGTACATAGTTTAACCGCATTAAGCATAATCAAGCGTACATATATAGTTTGATCCATCCGACATCTCATCTCACAGGCCGGCACGATCTTGAAGCTTCTCCAGCTACTCGGCGTACATGCCGTGCGCCACACTGCGAGAATACTTCTGCTTGAAGGAGCCAACGGTCTGTCCTCTTGCATGCGCCAGCACACTTAGATACGCGTCATGATGCTTCTGGTTGGAAAATGGGCATCCATAGCCACCGTTCCAGGTCCTAATATGCCTATTATGCATTCCCGCATAAACCTCCCTCAGGATTTGCCTGTTGTACCTCCTCTGGACATCTTCATCCTCGCTCTCCACATAGTCAGACAACACCTATACAAATAGTAAAACAAATTTGGCATCAAATCAATGATTACATGCCGTGAAGTAGGATTGGGAATTTATGACTATTTATTTATACATATCTAGAGATTATGATTTGATTTTTAAGCACAGTCGTCTATATACAGACCAATCTTGAAGAAAATAATGGCACAAACATATGTGTGTCATTGAAAATCAATTGTTAAGCCCTGGCTAGGAATTATTAGCACGAACACTAACCCTAGTCGGATTACTAGCAGAAATCATTTGCACAGATAAAACAACTAATCACTTATCACATGTAACATTCAAACAATCAATACACTACACGGATCTAACGAAACTTACTCAGATTTCATGGATTGGGAGAACATAACCATAGGATTTCTATTCCAAAAAGGGGGAGGCAGGAGTAACCAGAGAAACCCTATGTAACGCCTCGAGACCGTTGCGCCAAGTGTCTTCTTGTTATTCGCCGTCATTGTCGTGTCATTTGCTTTCTTGGTGCATCTTTCCATGTCATCATGTGCATTGCATTGTCATGTTTTTTAAAACTTGCATCCGTCTGGGTCTCTCAGTTCTTTCCGTTGTCTGTTCTAAGCCCAGACACACTTGCACGCGCCTGCGACACGTCCGAAATATTATTTTATAAGTGGCCGAAGAATGTCCTCGGAATGGGATGAAATTTGGCATGCGGTGTTTTTATGTTGTCGATAGACCGCCTGCCAAATTCCATCGCATTCGGAGTCCGTTTGACGCTCCAACGGATAACTGTAGCGGCTTTATAGTCGGTCTAACGTCGGACGTTTTTGGTGTCCGAAATCCGTGCCGGGCTGCATTTCTCCCCTCTCCTCTCTTCCCAACTGACTCTCCATAGTCCACCTAACCCCTCCTTGCTTAGTGCATCGACCCCTCGAGTGCTCGTCCGAAGTTGTCCCGAACCCGACCCGCTCTGTCGTCACCAATGGGTCCGGATCATCCCCAAACGTCCCTAAAATATCTCCGTTTTCTTATTTGGACTCCCTAACCCATTTATTCCGGACCGTCCGATCGTGATCGGAGGATCCAAATCATCACCCATTTTGCATATATATATATATATATATATATATAGACCCCTAGCCCATTTAGACCAAACCCTGAAATCTAAGAAGTTTGTCCCTGCCGCCGCCGCTCCACCAAATTCCCCTCGGGATCTCCCCTGTCCCATCCACCATTCCATCACGCAGCCGCCACTCCTCTCCTCCTTGATTTGCACGCCCGGCCAACCGGAGCTCCTCTCGATCCAACTCCATCCACCTCACCTGCTACCTCCTCCTGCAAGCCTCCTACCACCTCGCCTGATCCCCTAGCGTTGGAGCCCCTGTCCAGATGCTCCCGCAATGACCCAGTGCCAGCCTCCCGCGCTCAGCCTCCTCCTCGCCGGTGCTTCCCCCATCGAAGGTTCCTGGCCAGCAGCAACAGTCAGCAGGAACCGCCCATTCCTCCTTCTCCCTTCATTTTTCCCCTGGATCTCTCTCTCTCTCAGATCTTTTCCTCTTGCGGGTTCACAGGGACGAGTGTGATGGAGAGCCAAGCTCCCGTTCCAGGTCCTCCCCGCCGCCTCGATGCCCGCATCTGGCCAGATCCGTCGATGCCTCGCCTCCTCCTTCGGCTCTCGACGACATAGGCCCCGGTGACGCCTCCTGAACCTGATGATGCCGCCAAGTTCCCCGCCGCTGCTACCGTTCCCCTGCCATGGCGCCTCGGCCTCCTCTGCTCCTACACCTGAGGCCTCGAGCTCCTCCGGCTCGACCCCGTCCGCCGAGCTCCCTGCCGCATCGGAGTCCCGCCGCTTCCCTTCCCTGCATCGGTGCCAAGGCCTCGTCGCCGGAGTCCTGTGCGTTGTCGTGCCTGTTGACCGGTCCCGCTGCTACGTCTTCTTTTCACGAGAGACGAGCCCCACGACCTGAAGCCCGCGTCCCTGCCTCGCGTTGACCGCGCCCTTGATCCGAGCCCGCGTGGACGAGCGCCAAGACCCAGCTCACCTCTGCCTCGCCCACGGGACTCCTCGTTCGGCCCAGCCAGATCTGGCCGCTGCGTGAGCAGCCCCAGGCCTTTTCCTCTGTTGGGCCAGCAGATTCGCCCGTTATTGTTTTTTTTCAGTATGCGAATTCTAACCTATAAGGATACTAGCCGACCCTCCTCCACGAAGCTCCCTTGAATTGGGATGTTTTTGGCCCTTCGATCGCGTTGAATCTGGTCAACTAAGCGGCCAGGTCCGTCGGATCCTTACCGCTGATTTCACCTTGCGGTTGACTTTTGAGGTCCATGACTGGTGGGCTTGGGGTCCCTTCCGATTGGCTGGGTGAAACTTTATTGCGTGAAACTGCCCGTTCCCCACTCGCCGCGTGCGCCTCGCGCATTTGCTGGCCCGCTTCGGTGTGGTTCCAACACAGCCTCCACTCCACCAACCTAGCTCTCTTTCCCCAATCCCCTTCTCCCGCACGAACCCTAGCAATCGACAGCCGCCACACCCTCACTCGTCCCAGCCGCCTCCAGCTTGCTTCCTCCTCCTCAATCCTCCTGCATTGGTCACGCCCCTCCTCCCGCATCTCACCCATCTCGATGAATCTGAGGCGTGCGGGCACGGAGGCGAGGTTCTCCGGCGGCGACTGGAACCTCCAGGCAGAGGGCGACCCCATGGATCCGTCCCTGTAGGAGCGAGAAGGAAGGAGAGGATGTAGATATTGAGGAAAGAGGAGACCGGCCACGGAGATGGGATGAGAACGTCCATGCCGAGCCAATCGAGCCACACCTCCGGTGCGCGACCCCAGGGAGGATTTTGCGCTGCCGTCTTCTTGAGCCAGCCTGTGCCCTGGAAGAAGGACACCAGCCGAGGTAGGCCTCTCCCTCCTCTCTGTACTCCACATGAGTTGTGCAGGTCGCCACCATGACACATCGTCTCTGCTCGCGCTCTCCATGGTCCTGCCCTGCTTGCTGCGTGTGTGATGTGTGCGTGCTTACTGGTGTGTGGCAATTTCTTAATTATAAGTCCCAGTTTATGCACTTTCTAGAAGGATGACGTGGAGGAAAGGATGACGTGGAGGAGGGGCTGCCTTTTCCTCGGAGAGGAGGTCGACCGTCCGAGGTGACAAAGCCTAACTGAACTTCGTGTCGAAGCTTTGTGTGTGTTACTCCTTAATCTGCGTGTGAAATCCAGAGTTCTAATCACCATCCTGGTACTTTCTGGTTTTAGGCATTGTGTGGGAATGAAGCAAAAAGCATGAAGAAAATAGAGCAGGTCGTGTGTCGTCGTGCACGTAGTCTGACTTCCATTGGCGTGTGAGTACCTGCACTTGGACCTTTTTGTGAGCAGTACTAAGTAATCTAATGATCTGATCCTTGCATCTAAGGGAAAAAAAATCTAAGTCATTTCCATTCTGAAGGTCAGGGTACCAACTATTTGTGTTTGTGTCTACAAGCTTTTGATTTTCTGTCCGGTCTATTTTTTATCTGCAATGTTGGACCCTCTTTCCATTTCTTGTGAATAATGTTTTTGTTTGATTGTACAGTCAGTACTGCATATCAACTCTATACTGCAGAATTTGTGAACAATCAGTACTGCACCAGGTTATCTACAGAGGAATGCAAGGATAACTAGATTAAACATTTCACAAGATCCTCCCAAATACAGGAACAAACTCCTTTCAAGATATTATGAGTGTGCTTGATTACCGGGGATTGTCAGATGAAAAGAAGGTATATCCTTTATATTTATCTAGATGCTTAATACGTGATTCTGTAAGGAAGCTATTTATCCTGATGATCTTGATATCCAGTCGTGTATTAGTATAGGCTGTAATTTTTGGCTAGGAATCTATATATACAGTCATGTATGAATAGGCTATGATTCTTTTTTCCTTCTGAACAGATTCTTTTTTCCGTTCACTCCCTGTGAAATAATTTCAGAGCTACTGTGTTGTAGTAATTATTTGGCACATCCATAACTCAACCAGTTTATGCGTGATGATTTAGTATGTATTTAGTCCCAAAGTGAACAAACTATTGGCCTTCGCTAGGCAAGAATAGGTGTTTTGGGACCAAAAGAAAAAAAATTAACTTTGTCAAGCTAACTAGCACACATGGGTCTGAAGCAACTACTTTTTATATCCCTGGACTATAGATACTACATGCATCAGTACTTGATGCATCTCTGATATGCTTTTGCTATTTATTGTTGCCCTTAATTACTACTCTGCTGTGAACCCAATGTTTAGGTTGCAGGCTCAACTGTATATCCATGGATGTTACACGTATGACAACCTATAATTCTATATGAATTTTGTAGCTAGCTTGAAGCGAATGTGGTGATCAACGCTCTAATCTGCGTTCTTTATTTGCATGAATGTTGTGTGCAGATAGGTACTAACCATGGAATATTTTCCTCATTGACGACCAGTACTCCGATAACAATTTATAGAAATTGATATAATTTCACAAGTATACAGATAGCTGACAAGGCAGCAATGCTATTGTTCAAATGTAGTCGAGTCGAGCTTTAGGTGTTTCAGAATGAGCACACATGTTGCTTTCTTAGATTCATTGCAACCAAAAGAATTGGTAATATGTTTTTTCTGAAAACAAGGGTACACCTGTTGGTGTGTATATATTGGCATAGTATTTCTTTTATACTAATGATTCATACAGACAGGAGGGGAATTAGTATCTAACATCTTGGTAAACGTATGCTAGGGATTTTGTGTTCATGTAAAGTCGATACAGAGTCCCTTTTTTATGATGCATTATGATAATGGAAAAGATTTCTGAAAATTGTGTCATCGTAGAGCAGTCCCGTGCCATATTAATGCAGAAGAATAAATTCTTCTACTTCAGATGTGTATTGTGCTTTTAAATGCTGCTCCCGTACAGGACATCGGCGAGAAGGGGCTCTCTGAGGCGGCTGCACTCGGTCCCCCATGCAGCCACGCACCACATCGTCCGGCCACGTTGATGTCGCTGCTGCCTCAGAGACCTGGATGATTCTGTTGTTGGCTTCTGCTATACTCTCTCTCTCTCTCAGTGGTGTAGGCAGATTAAAATGGCAGATTCATTCTGTAGGGATTTGGTTAGGAGATGATTCAAGATTTTGATTAGGAATGGTCTAGATGTGGATATGAGTCAATAATGTTCCTCTACGTCCAGTTTGAAAGAAGAGAGTGGGTTCTCAAATACAGTGAGATGTTGGTTGGAGAGTGAGTAATGCAATAGTCTGCGTGTAGTATGAGGTTGGAACTAATGCTAAATATACTATTGTTGGAACTAATACTAAATATACAATTTTGGTTTCTGACCATAATCTAGGTATTTCCTGTTAATAGCGGTAATTGCCTTTGGCTCCTAGGTGCATATACACCCATTGTCGAAATACACATTTCAAAATGTTAAAAAATTCGGAACAAAAATCCCGCGTGTATATCCGGACATTTTATGTGTATGCACAAGGTTTCGGTGAAAAACGACGTTTTTTGTGGCTTGTGTAAAAAAGACAATTTCGAAATACACATTTTGAAATGTTAAAAAATTTGGAACAAAAATCCCGCGTGTAGGTTGATAGAAGCCAAATCAAACCTACATTTGGTGCTTATAAGCTAAAGGTGTTATGAGGGGATGAAAACTGAAGTACAGAATCTCTTAGCTTCATATATTAAGTCTGAAAAGCTTCATTTCTTATCCAGGTTCTATTTTCTTTCAGGCCATCAGTTACGATGTCTTGGCTAGAGCTACAGATACATTGAGAATAAATTTGTTTTGTTTTACTGAATTTCTGTACATTGTACGAAAAAGGTGCACCTATTATGCCCAGTAGAAATTTCAGCTGAGCGATTTGTGCAGACTTACAAAGCTACCATGACAGATGTTAGTGACTGTATTATTGGGGCTATGTTACATCTGTAGGGTTGAATTGATGTCTAGAAATACCAGAGTGACATTTTATCTTATGCAGTGATAAACTGATAATTAAGTAGAGTCATACGTAGTTGGAAACAGGGTCGCCCGAAGCAAACCAGCTGCTTATTCAGTATCTTTAACACTCGTGGAAAAGTTAAATGCCCATCCTAAATTCCTAATTATCATCACATAACTGAAAGTGCGTTAGACCAGTGGGGTTATGAGAAATAAATAATTTCTATCCCATAGCTGAACTGTTTTTTTTTCTCAGTATGTATATATGTCAGAGATGTGTATGATTCAGATAATTTTCTTCATTTGTTCACTTTTCCAATGTATGGCTGACATGCTTCGTTATGTTATATCACATCTGGGAGTGCATTGCACCGGTGGTGTTATCAGAATGGATAATTTCGGTCACATAACTGAGCTATTCCTTTCCTCGGTGTATATATATAAGTTACATATGTGCATGATTATGATAAATCTCTGCATTTGGTAAATTCACCTATGCATGGCTTACATGCTTCTTATGTTACGTTTCTTAAGCTACATGCCTAATTATACAAAATGTTTCCAAGTGAGTGCTTTTCCAATGGACTGGATGCATGGAGGATGTCAGATAAGTTGGTGCTATGTTTCTTGCATGGTTTGTATGTTTGTTGCAAAAAAATAGGACACGAAAAAGATCTATGCTCATGAAGATGGCAGAAGGGAACTACACGTGGAACAAGAGAAGAACCACCTACGCTGGCCAGAGTTGGGCGTCTGGACAGTAGTAATGCACAAAATTGCTTGCCCTATAGAGGCAATGTATTCTACTACTGTGATTTTTTTGTTATAAAATTATGGTTCAACCAAATGTATTTACATTCCTGCTATCAGATTGTACTATGTAAATTATGGGAGGACAATGTAGGCCTTTATATGCAAATAACTCCTTGTTTAAATGAGAACTTGTGCCATTTGACACAACGTGTTTGTTTTCTTACTTGCAAGAATGTGCATTGCCTTTTATTCTACCTTCTGAAAACAATTTATAAGTCACGGCACAGAAATTCTTTACTACTATTATAACTAAATACAAGTGCCTATAAGAAATGCTAACTTGAAATAAAACAAACAACAACCAACCTATATGAAAGTAGAACTCTGCAGACATAAAACAAGAACTAGACAACTTAAATGGTTTCTAATCACTTTTTATCAGAAAATGCAAAGCATTTCAAATAACTCTGGGCATACTGTTGAGTTATATGCTCTTTTTAAATTACAAATGCAATAAGGCTTGCTGGTTATTTTATAAATATAACTGTATCTATGTTTGTTTTCAATCTTAACCTTTTTAGACAATTTCACATAATATAACTAATGGTAACATAACAAATTACGCACGCTCAAGTAAATATTTTGAAAAGAAGTCTTCCTTAAATTTTTCATAAGGGTTACAGTTCATGCCCTATGTGCTTGTTCAAACCTAAACTTAGTAATAATACAAATATTTTCAAAGCCCTCATCATTTTAATTGGGGCTTTGTGCCATTCGGTGCAACATGCAGTCTACTTCTATTAACGAAGTCAAATATTTACAAAACTCAAAACATAAAGTTACTAATAAATGCAAATATCAATGTGCACAATGTTTCAAATGGAACTCTAAATTTGCTATTATATGTGCTTGCCCGCAACTAAACTAACTAAACCATGGGTTTTCTTTTCAATGTGTACATGAATTCAGTGGGTCTCTGCGCCATTCAGCGGGTCCCATACATCAAACTCAGATTTCTCAGCGTAGCAAACATATTTTCAATATAGCATGTTTTAACACATGGGCTTTCTACTACCACCATCGAACATGTTCTTACTAAAGGAAATTATTTTCATCGCAAAGATGGATTTAGCGGGTCTCTGCGCCATTTGGCGCAACGGGTCAACTAGTTTGTCTAATTTCCAGAGAAAGACAGTCTTACAAAAAAGACCCTAGCCTTCATGCATATAATTACTCATGAACCGTGCATCGGAATTAAACAAACTTTATATGAAACATGCTTAGAATTTTGTGTAGATTAATAATATCCAACTTTCATCCATGTTTAAAATATTTAAATTGTTGTTTGCATTAATTTGCTTAAATGCCATGCTAAAATGCTTTATTTCATAACTAATTAACCGTAGCTCCGAAATTAATAAACTTTATATGTAAATGGGGTAGAAAAATGCCTAGTTTAACAAGGTGGCTTTACTTTGCATGTTTAATAACTCTAAAATTGTGTATAGGTCAGAACAGTACCAAATCCATAATCTGCACATGGGGTTTTTCCGGAATTGTTGTTGTTGTTTCCAGCCTCATTTAAATTTTCCTAAATAGTTAGTTTACTTATGCTTCTCCTCTTTCCATGTTTAACAACATTTAATATTCTTGGGTACATAAACGGGAGAGAACTATATAAATGAATGTGGTGTTTTCTTCAATATGCAACTCTGTTGCATATTGAGCTCCACTTAATTTGTAGTATTGCTTGTTGCAGTTTGCCATGCCATGCATATTTAAACAGGACATGCATCATCCTTGGTTGTGCATCATGCCATGTTTATGCTTGTTGGTTTACCATGTTGCTTGCTTCTTTCCGGGTCGCTTCTCTCATTAGCTTCGGTTTCATTCTGGAGTTGTGAGGATTCGTTCAACTTCGTCCGTTTGTCTTCTTCATGGACTAGTTCTTCTTCCTTGCGGGATCTCAGGCAAGATGACCATACCCTCGATATCACTTCTATCTTTGCTTGCTAGTTGTTCACTTTATCGCTATGTCGCGCTACCTACCACTTGTTATATCATGCCTCCCATGTTGCCATGTCAAGCCTCTAACCCACCTTCCTAGCAAACCGTTGTTTGGCTAAGTTACCGCTTTTGCTCAGCCCCTCTTATAGCGTTGCTAGTTGCAGGTGAAGATGAAGCAGGTTCCATGTTGGAACATGGATATGTTGGGATATCACAATATCTCTTATTTTAATTAATGCATCTATATACTTGGTAAAGGGTGGAAGGCTCGGCCTTATGCCTGGTGTTTTGTTCCACTCTTGCCACCCTAGTTTCCGTCATACCGGTGTTATGTTCCTTGATTTTGCGTTTCTTACACGGTTGGGTGTTATGGGAACCCCTTGACAGTTCGCCTTGAATAAAACTCCACCAGCAAGGCCCAACCTTGGTTTTACATTTGCCTAACAACCTAAGCCATTTTCCCTTGGGTTTCCGGAGCCCGAGGGTCATCTTTATTTTAACACCCCCGGGCCAGTGCACCTTTGAGTGTTGGTCCAACCTGTCAACTGCCGGTGGCCACCAGGGGCAACTCTCGGGCTGGCCTACCGGAAGTTTGGACAATCCGGTGTGCCCTGAGAACGAGATATGTGCAGCTCTATCGGGATTTGTCGGCACAGTCGGGTGGTCTTGCTGGTCTTGTTTTAACATTGTCGAAATGTCTTGTAACCGGGATTCAAAGACTGATCGGGTCTTCCCGGGAGAAGGAATATCCTTCGTTGACCGTGAGAGCTTGTGATGGGCTAAGTTGGGACACCCCTGCAGGGTATAAACTTTCGAGAGACGTGCCCGCAGTTATGTGGCAGATGGGAATTTGTTAATGTCCGGTTGTAGAGAACTTGACACTTGACTGAATTAAAATGCATCAACCGCGTGTGTAACCGAGTCTGGGAAGTGAACATGGTTCTTGTGTTATGGTTGTGCGTAAGTAGTTTCAGGATCACTTCTTGATCACTTCTAGCTACTCGACCGTTGTATTGCTTCTCTTCTTGCTCTTCTTTGCGTATGTTAGTCACCATATATGCTTAGTGCTTGCTCCAGCTCCACCTCATTACCTTACCCTACCCATAAGCTTAAATAGTCTTGATCTCGCGGGTGTGAGATTGCTGAGTCCTCGTGACTCACAGATACTTCCAAATAGTTGCAGGTGCCGATGATACCAGTGCAGGTGATGCTACCAAACTCAAGTGGGAGTTCGACGAGGACTTTTATCGTTACGATGTTTCGTTTCCTGTTGATCAGTAGTGGAGCCCAGTTGGGACGATCGGGGATCTAGCATTTGGGGTTTATCTTCCTTTTCTTTTGGATTTGACCGTAGTCGGTCTTTGAGTGTATTTGGATGATCTATGTATTAATTATGTATTGTGTGAAGTGGCAATTGTAAGCCAACTCTTTATCCCTTTCTTATTCAGTACGTGGGATTATGTGAAGATTACCCCACTTGCGACTAAACCACCATGCGTTATGCCTCTAACTCGTGCCTCGACACGTGGGAGATATAGCCGCATTGTGGGTGTTACAACCTATGATCTATTAGGCACGTAAATGGGTATAGATGACTAACCAACTATGCGTCGTCGTCGTAGTCGTCGCCGGAGTGGTCGTCGGAGTGGTCATCAGAGTCGGTGTGGATGTTAGGACCCCGATTCCAAGTCACATCGATCTAGCCGGTAACACCTCATATCACTTTGCGGCCTCACGCACGATATTCCCACGGGTGTCGCGTTACCATGGCCCAGGACCGTTTGCGCCTTTTGGCTCACGTATATGATAGTGTCGCTAGCATCCATATGACAGGGAACCCGGGCCGACATGGCTAGTCGTGAACCCAAAGCGGCACTAACCTATGGGGATAGGCATACATGAATCAACTCCGAGCATGTCGGTCAGTAGCATGTGAATCCGGGCTGTAGCACTGGGCTAACAGGACTCCGGTAACCCGGGCTGTAGCATGCTAGGCAGGACTCCGGATGTCACCGCGTGACATTTCCCTGAAGGGACAGACACAGGAACGAAATGAAACACATGTCGGCCAGTCAAGTGTCCTGAGCAGTAGTGCTGGGCTAGCAGGACTCCGGTGAACCGGGCTGTAGCGGACTACTATGGCTCAAGGAAGCACTAGACTACATTTCCCCATAAGAGAGACTGCCAAGGATAAACAACTAGATTGTCGCATCCCACACATACCAAGCATTTAAATCTTACACACAATATGCCCGATATGTGCAAATACAACATGGCATCACAACATAACTCTACGACTCAAGTATTCATACATTAGGCTCCGAGGAGCGAGATATTACCAACATGGGTCTCATGACCCAACATTCAGAGCATACAAGACAAACACATGCGGAAGCTTAGCATGTCTGAGTATAGACATCTACAAATGAAAAAGGCTGAGAAGCTTGACTATCTACCCGATCCTGCCGAGGGCACAAGATCGTAGCTGAGGTATTAAGCTAAACATCGAAGTCCACACGGAACTACTAGCGAGACTGACGTCTCTCTGCAAAACATAAAATAGGCAAACGTGAGTACAAATGCACCCAACAAGACATACATCAGAACTAGCTACATATGCATCAGTATCAACAAAGGGGGTGGTGGAGTTTAACTGCAGCAAGCCAGCTTTGACTCAGTGGCTAACCTGAACTACGACTGCAAGTAACTCTTTTGAGGTGGCGCACACGAGTCCACATATTCACCAATCAATACACCACTATGGATCCGCTCCCGTCTACCTACGAGAACGCCATCAATAGCACTCACGCTTATCTTGCGCATTTTAGAGTATCCACTTCCACTTGTCTATGAACTGTTATAGGCAACCCAGAAGTCCTTTACCGCGGACATGGCTATTCGAATAGTTTTATACCCTGCAGGGGTGTACTTCGTCACACATGTTTCCACCACTTAGCGTCTGCACACGACATGTGCTCGGCAGACTTCAAGCGAAAGCGGGTGTAGACCACGACCTGACTAACCGCACAAGTCTCTAGTCTAGGTTTATCACCTATTCGGGTTCCATCCGCAAGGAAATCCGGCCGGGGTGTCCTCAACGGCCCCAAACGATGTGTACAGGGTCCCGAGACGCCAAACGGGCACCCGGCATACCCGGCCACGGTGTATCTACCGCATCATAGCCCACCCCTAGGGTCGGCGCTACGCACGGCCGCCAACACATAACCTATAAACACCAGAAACTAGTTGCAACTCCTGGACAGAGGACGAGAGGGGTCAGTAAGTCGATCGGGGTCATATTTCAGGGCCCAATGTGTGGTAGTAGCTGTTTCATGGATCACAAACACAGAACTCAGTTCCTGAGGACGGCTTCAATGAAACAACCCACCATGTACTCCTACATGGCCTCTCATCGATACCTTTACCAAATCATGTTCACACACTTAGCTCTCAACAATAGGACATGTTCACACACCTCCGATTCATTCCCGATGAATCAGACCTGACACAACTCTATGCAATAGCAGGCATGGCAAACAAGCATGAATGAGTAGGCACATCAGGGCTCAAACAACTCCTACTCATGCTAGTGGGTTTCATCTATTTACGGTGGCAATGACAGGTCATGCAGAGGATAAGGGGTTCAGCTACCGCAGCAAGTAACAGATGAATCGTTGTTGTCCTAATGCAGTAAAAGAGAGCAGGAGCGAGAGAGTGGGATTGTATCGGAATGAGCAAGGGGTTTTTGCTTGCCTGGCACTTCTGAAGATAGTATAACTCTTCATTGGTGTCATCGATCTCATCGTCGAAACCACGTCTATCGAGAGGGAACAACCACCGACAAACAAAGGAGAAACACAATCAATGTCATGCAACAATATGATGCATGAATGTGACATGGCAATATGCTGTTGATTGGCCTAATGCAACTAGCCACAAGTTAAATGGGGTTGGTTTGAACACTAGGTTCAAATTCAAACTCCATATGTGCTTTCTTAAATGCCATTTAATTGAATTGTCCTAAAAAGAGGACATAAGTTGCTCTAACATGCATGCAAATGGTACAGATGGATAGAATGGATTTTCTGATCATTTTCATATATAAATTATTTCATTTGGAGTTACGGTTGAATTTATATGAATTTTAGAAGTTTATACTATTTTCTGGAATTTCCTGAATAAGAATAAATCCAGAAAAGAGTTATTGCGTCAGCATTGCATCACTGTGATGTCAGCGGTCAACAGGCGCGGTCCAGGTCAACCCTGACCTGTGGGTCCCATTTGTCAGTAGTTAGTTAACTAACTAAATTTAGCTAGCGTTAAACTAATACTAATCCTAGTTTAGTTAGAGGCCTGGGGCGCACACGTCAATGACCCAGGGGGTAAAACTGGGCCCACCTGATCAATGGTCAGCGGGGGTCAAACCCACTGGCGACTCGACGCCGGCGAGGCCCGAGACGGTGGCGCGGCTTGGAAAACGCCCACAGGGCACGGGCGAGGCTGTTCTTGGGCTCGTTGGAGAGCTCTTGCAGGCGCGCGTCTAGTGGTGGTGGAAGCCGGGCCTATGGTGGCCGGAGCCAACGACGGCGAGCAAGTCCGCGGCGGCCGGAGTTCGGTCAAGCTCGGGGTCGACGTTGCGGTGCACGGGAGGACTAGCTGATGGTGGTGTTGGGTTTCTGGGAGCATGCTAAACACGTAGCAGTGCTCGGACACGAAGGTTGCTAGCCTATTCGCCGGCGACGACGAGCGTGGCGGCGGTGAGCTCTCGGGTCCGGTGGCTAGCACGCCTATAGCACGCAAATGAACATGGGAGAGGGTGTGTGTGTGTGTGGGGGGGGGGGGAAGATGGCGGGGCTCACGGCGATTACGAAGAGGGGCTCAGCTTGCTCGGGGACGGCTTGGCGACGGCGAATCAACGTCGGCGGTGACCGGCTCCCGAGGTTGAAGACGGTGGCGATGATGACGCTACGGAGCGTCCCGGTTGGCTTGGCTCGGTGGAGATGACGAGGAAGATGATGCGGAGTTTGTGGGCACAACAGAGGGGCGAGGGAGTAACTGTGGCCATGGTGGTTCTCGTCGGCGGTCTCGAGTGCGTATGGTCGGTCATGGGAGAGAGATTCAGAGGAGGGGGAAGAGAGAGCTGCGAGGGGAACAGGGGGAGAAGGTCTCGGGCGTCTCCGTGGCGCATCCAGAAGATCCGGGGCATCGTGGTGGAAGCAGGAGCTGGCGCGCGCGCGGCGACCACACGCCCTCCTGCCCACTGGCAGGAGGTTGAAGACAGTAGGAGGGAGGAGGAGGAGGTGGGCTGGGCCGGCAGAAACTGGGCCAGACTACAGGGAGGCTAGGTGAGGTTACTCTCTCTCTCTCTCTCTCTCTCTCTCTTTCTAATTTAGTTTCCGTTTTCTATTTTTTTATGCAATTGTTTTGACTTAACTAAAATGCTAAGACATTTCCAAAAATCATGAAGCTAATCATGGCTACTGTTTATAATATATCCAACAGTAAACATTTTAGTTTATGATTATTTGAGCATTTAAAATATTTTATAGCTTTTAAATGCCCAAATGAAAATAGAGTATGATTTAATTCAGAGCCCAAATATGTCATGGAAAAATGTGCATCACCTCTGGTTACTGTTTACAGCATTTTCCATAAATGATGAACATTTTTGAAAGCCATTTGGATTTACTGAAAATATTTTAGTTGAACCTAGTGACTTCCTTTGATGCTAGGGGTTTAGGCAATCCCCATTTCAAGTTTCTTTGGAATTTAAACATGATGGCATGATGAACAAGCAAAGTCAAGCAAGGGCTGAACTGGGGCAGTGACAGCTCACCCCCACTAAACAAGAATCTTGTCTCGAGATTCAAGCGTAGGGTAAGGTGAAGGGGGGAACACAAGCTAACATAATCTTCACGATCCAGGTTGCACCTCATAAGGTTGTTGATTCGTTGCATACGTTGATCTTGACATCCTCGCTTTTGAGATCTTCATCCACACGATGACAACGGAAAGGAACTCTACTAGGATTGATCTTCTCGAAGATCGAGCTATACAATATCACTCGCGGAATGAGATGTTGAAACATCTCGAGTTGAGACACAAAACATATCGAGAGGGATGGAAGAACAATGACAGGGTTTGATTTGGTGGGCAACAATTCCACGCTTAGAAAGATGGTGGATGGTGTCAAGGTGGGGAGGAAATAATTGCCATGATCCCGTAACGGGGCACCTTGGGAAAGGTGACTCGTTGGACTGTTCCCTTAAGTGGCAAAAAGAATTACTTTTGATCCATAGATCATTGAAACTCTTCATACCAGCTTAAGGCAAATTACAATTGATTGTTTGAAAGAGCTCGAAGAAATTGCATACTCGGACTAGGATGGATGATGTGGACTACCTTGTTGAAGACAACGCAATGGATGACTTTTGCTTATCACCGGAAATGGATGGGACCCATGACAGGACCACTCTTGAAGATGATCCTGGATAGCAACTACCGAGAAGGGCATCCCATGGGGAATTGGCACAATGGCGGTGCAAACTGGGAACAAAATGCAACTGTTGGGAAAGTTCCAACCATCGTATCTGCCTGAGATTCAGATCTGGTTGGTGTCAGGATATTCCAGACTTAGCATGTCCGAAAGAAAGTTTGCAACACAAATCGACAAGATGACGTTGCGAGATTCTCGGGATATGAACTACGATAGCAGGCTCCAAAACATGAGCCGGTTCTGCTACATACCTGTGAGCATGTTGTCCAAGACAAGAATGACCACGTAGTAGTCTTATAATAAAAACACTATCGAGTTCTGGTTGGGAACCATCATTGGGATAACGAAGTCTTGTGCATATCTGTCCGGGCCCTTCAGGGTTAGCGCATGAACTTCTTTTCTTTGAACAAATCAATCAGTGGCTTGGTGTGCTAGGAAATACCGATGGGATGGAGGTAGCTAATCTATCAAACCATAGTATACTTCGCACGTGCATGACTGACTTGGGATGATTCCCGAGGAAGCAAAACTAACTTTCTCGAATTCATGACGACAACTTGCACCTAATGCATGTGAACTTGGAGAAAGCAACTTCTTGCACCAAACATATACCTCATGAATGCAACATGAAGGCAATGGTTACAAAGTTCCCAATACTAGCTTAATGTTCAACATGAATCATGGGGGAGACAAAATGTTGCTGATGGGCTCAACAGCAACTCATTGGAGTTTCCATATCACTGGACTTCCACCATCATGTGAACACGGTGATAGCATTGGTCAGACCAAAAGATGTAATGGTGTATGCTCGAGGGATCAACCACGAGTAAGACAACATTATGAACATCGTTGGTTCTGATTTGACTTGACGATAGCCCATACTCAAGTCAAAGTTTTGACAAGACAATAAATCCAACAACTGATCACAAGGACCAATTGGTGAAAATATCATCTTTCTTCAACACACGCACACACAAAAAGATATCCCTTAACATGAACTAGGCCAGACAAGCTTTTATGTTCAAACTCTCCAAGTTGTTGTTTAGCTTAACCAACTAGCTCAGGGGTATCCAACACCGATTCTTGGAGAAAAGGCGTGTCTACAAGAAACCAACTTGATCACGAACTCAACATAGCGGTCAGGTGACAACCTGGTAACACTTCTGAGAAGATATTCGGAAAATCACGAACCACCGATATGTTACTAAGCTCGAGAACAACCTTGCTTCTCAGGGCATGATGATATGATCAAAAGAGTGAGGGATTGACACAATCCTAACTCATGGATCGAAGAGTGCACCAGAAATAAGGATTAGGTAGCACGATCAATCTTAGGATGATGATTTAATAACCAACAAGTTAAGAATGAGAATGCTGTCCATTTACGACCAAGAAACGAGTTGCTCGGAGTATTGATTTCACACATCACAATTCACTTGTCGGCATTCCGGTTACAACAACACGAGGACCGAGGAATGAATGATGATGGTCAGAAGTATCACTGCATCAAGAATTCATAAGAGATGGTGCAATTCCTATAATATCCTTGACATAAATATGGTAACACTTCAAGGTAGAACAGAGCAAAAGCTGGATTGGCATTTTGATCCATGGAATACAACTACTTTGACCCAATCCTAGATATGGACGAGGTACTGGGGTTTGTTTCTCCTAGTCATTCTAGAATAGAATGGCTTGACGGACCACAAGAATAATAGGCATAGATGAACACGAATGCACAACTATTCCTGACTATCAAGTGATAGACTAGGGTCGGGATACAGCTGAGGAGGGTCAACTCAAGGAACATATAACTTTCTGAGTTGTGGACGCATAGATTAGTATGTCAAATCAAGTTCAACATGTTTCTTCCGGATAACCCATGCAGAGAGGTAGGACTGGCAGAGTCACAATTATGAATGGAGAACTCCTCAAGAGTACTCTGATTGTGATCTTTTGGTTCAAATAACTTCTGCCATATTGGCTCATGGTATTGGAAGAACGATGTACCACAGACCTTGAGGACTATCAAAAGATTACTAATAACCTAAAGGAACGAGCAAACACTATCAACACGAGGTAAGTAGAGTAAATCTTGGGCTCAAGAACCCAGAAATAGAATACCTACTACTAAATGGAATCACGGGATGCTTTCGAGAATGGTGGCCAGAATCATCACACTGGGAACACAAAACATGGCTAGATTACTAGGTGACTCCCTAAAACACCTAGGGTCATAATAATAGCTCCAACATATATGTCGAGGTAGTAGAGTACCTCAACAGACCGTTAGTGTGCTTAATCTGGCCCAAAAGGACATCGGAAACAGGAAGAAGGGATTTGCAAATGCATCAGACTAGTTAGAGACCTGGGATGACTCGGACAACATAACGGTTCTAAATGCTCAAAATATTTGAGACATCCTGCAAAAAGGTGGCATAACCACTTAGCATCATCATATCAAGGTTTCGGGACCAACTATGAACACACGAAAGTAGTAGAAACTTAACTGGGGCTTAAATCCACCAATCCTATAAGTCTGTATCATAGTAACTCATCATCCTGGTAGATAGATGAGAAGGCCTAGTTCTTAATCCCCGTAGAAAGGAAGAGGTTGACTCAGATCAGAAGGGCATAAGGTAAAGGAGTAAAAAGAGCCTTACGTTTCCTTCCACAATCAATTCCCTTATATAACTAAAACATTTCTAGACTCAACTTCGACCAGTTTGGCTTGGTAATGCTACAAGCAGTCAGGCTCTGATACCAAAACTGTCAGGACCCCGATTCCAAGTCACATCGATCTAGCCAGTAACACCTCATATCACTTTGCGGCCTCACGCACGGTATTCCCACGGGTGTCGCCTTACCATGGCCCGGGACCGTTTGCGCCTTTTGGCTCACGTATATGATAGTGTCGCTAGCATCCATATGACAGGGAACCCGAGCCGACATGGCTAGTCATGAACCAAAAGCGGCACTAACCTATGGGGACAGGCATACATGAATTAGCTTCGAGCATGTCGGTCAGCAGCGTGTGAATCCGGGCTGTAGCACTGGGCTAACAGGACTCCAGTAACCCGGGCTGTAGCAGGCTAGGTAGGACTCCGGATGTCACCGCGTGACATTTCCCCGAAGGGACAGACACAGGAACGAAATGAAACACATGCCCGCCAGTCAAGTGTCCTGAGCAGTAGTGCTGGGCTAGCAGGACTCCGGTGAACCGGGCTGTAGCGGACTACTATAGCTCAAGTAAGCACTAGACTACATGTCCCCATAAGAGAGGCTGCCAAGGATAAACAACTAGATTGTTGGATCCCACACATACCAAGCATTTCAATCATACACACAATATGCCCGATATGTGCAAATACAACATGGCATCACAACATAACTCTACGACTCAAGTATTTATTCATTAGGCTCCGAGGAGCGAGATATTACAAACATGGGTCTCATGAGCCAACATTCAGAGCAGACAAGACAAACACATGCAGAAGCTTAGCATGTCTGAGTACAGACATCTACAAATGAAAAAGGCCGAGAAGCCTGACTATCTACTCGATCCTGCCGAGGGCACAAGATCGTAGCTGAGGTATCAAGCTAAACATCGAAGTCCACACGGAACTACTAGAGAGACTGACGTCTCTCTGCAAAACATAAAATAGGCAAACGTGAGTACAAATGTACCCAGCAAGACTTACATCAGAACTAGCTACATATGCATCAGTATCAACAAAGGGGGTGGTGGAGTTTAACTGCAGCAAGCCAGCTTTGACTCAGTGGCTAACCTGAACTACGACTGCAAGTAACTCTTTTGAGGTGGCGCACACGAGTCCACACATTCACCAATCAATACACCACTACAGATCCGCTCCCATCTACCTACGAGAACACCATCCATAGCACTCACGCTTATCTTGCGCATTTTAGAGTATCCACTTCCACTTGTCTATGAACTGTTATAGGCAACCCAGAAGTCCTTTACCGTGGATGCGACTATTCGAATAGTTTTATACCTTGTAGGGGTGTACTTCGTCACACATGTTTCCACCACTTAGCGCCTGCACAAGACATGTGCCCGGCAGACTTCAAGCGAAAGCCGACGTGGGTGTAGACCACGACCTGACTAACCGCACAAGTCTCTAGTCCAGGTTTATCGCCTATTCGGGTTCCATCCGCAAGGAAATCCAGCCGGGGTGTCCTCAACGGCCCCAAACGATGTGTACAGGGTCCCGAGACGCCAAACGGGCACCCGGCATACCCGGCCACAGTGTATCTACCGTGTCATAGCCCACCCCTAGGGTTAGCGCTACGCACGGCCGCCAACACATAACCTATAAACACCAGAAACTAGTTGCAACTCCTGGACAGAGGACGAGAGGGGTCAGTAAGTCGAGCGGGGTCATATTTCAGGGCCCAATGTGTGGTAGTAGCTGTTTCATGGATCACAAACACAGAACTCAGTTCCTGAGGACGGCTTCAATGAAACAACCCACCATGTACTCCTACATGGCCTCTCATCCATACCTTTACCAAATCATGTTCACACACTTAGCTCTCAACAGTAGGACATGTTCACACACCTCCGATTCATCCCCGATGAATCAGACCTGACACAACTCTATGCAATAGAAGGCATGACAAACAAGCATGAATGAGTAGGCACATTAGGGCTTAAACAACTCCTACTCATGCTAGTGGGTTTCATCTATTTACTGTGGCAATGACAGGTCATGCAGAGGATAAGGGGTTCAACTACCGCAGCAAGTAACAGATGAATCGTTGTTGTCCTAATGCAGTAAAAGAGAGCAGGAGCGAGAGAGTGGGATTGTATCGGAATGAGCAAGGGGTTTTTGCTTGCCTGGCACTTCTGAAGATAGTATAACTCTTCATCGGTGTCATCGATCTCATCGTCGAAACCACGTCTATCGAGGGAACAACCACCGACAAACAAAGGAGAAACACAATCAATGCCATGCAACAATATGATGCATGAATGTGACATGGCAATATGCTGTTGATTGGCCTAATGCAACTAGCCACAAGTTAAATGGAGTTGGTTTGAACACTAGGTTCAAATTCAAACTCCATATGTGGTTTCTTAAATGCCATTTAATTGAATTCTCCTAAACAGAGGACATAAGTTGCTCTAACATGCATGCAAATGGTACTGATTGATAGAATGGATTTTTCTGATCATTTTTCATATATAAATTATTTCATTTGGAGTTACGGTTGAATTTATATGAATTTTAGAAGTTATACTATTTCCTGGAATTTCCTGAATAAGAATAAATCCAGAAAAGAGTTATTGCGTCAGCATTGCGTCACTATGATGTCAGCGTTCAACAGGCGTGGTCCAGGTCAACCCTGACCTGTGGGTCCCGTTTGTCAGTAGTTAGTTAACTAACTAAATTTAGCTAGCGTTAAACTAATACTAATCCTAGTTTAGTTAGTGGCCCGGGGCCCACACGTCAGTGACCCAGGGGGTAAAACTAGGCCCACCCGGTCAATGGTCAGCGGGGGTCAAACCCACCGGTGACTCGACGCCCGCGAGGCCCGAGACGTGGCGCATCTCGGAAAACGCCCACAGGGCATGGGCGAGGCTGTTCTTGGGCTCATTGGAGAGCTCTTGCAGGCGAGCGTCTAGTGGTGGTGGAGGCCGGGCCTATGGTGGCCGGAGCCAACGACGGCGAGCAAGTCCGCGGCGGCCGGAGTTCGGTCAAGCTCGGGGTCGACGTTGCGGTGCATGGGAGGACTAGCTGATGGTGGTGTTGGGTTTCTGGGAGCATGCTAAACACGTAGCAGTGCTCGGACGCGAAGGTTGCTAGCCTATTCGCTGGCGACGATGAGCGTGGCGGCGGTGAGCTCTCGGGTCTGGTGGCTAGCACGCCTATAGCACGCAAATGAACATGGGAGAGGGGGGGGGGGAATGGCGGGGCTCACGGCGATCATGAAGAGGGGCTCAGCTTGCTCGGGGACGGCTTGGCGACGGTGAATCGACGTCGGCAGTGACTAGCTCCCGAGGTTGAAGATGATGGCGATGATGACGCTACGGAGCGTCCCGGTTGGCTTGGCTCGGTGGAGATGACGAGGAAGACGATGCGGAGCTCGTTGTAACACCCCGGATGTAACTTTCCCTATTTGTACTCCAACTCTTGCCGTTTCCGGCGTTAAGTTATATTTATTTCCTCGGGTTCGGGTTTTGTCTCCGTGTTTTGTTGTCGTTGTCATGCATCTCATATCATGTCATCATGTGCATTGCATTTGCATACATGTTCGTCTCATGCATTCGAGCATTTTCCCCGTTGTCCGTTTTGCATTCCGGCGCTTCGTTCTCCTCCGGTGGTCATTTCTACCTTTCTTTCGTGTGTGGGGATTAAGCATTTCCGGATTGGACCAAGACTTGCCAAGCGGCCTTGGTTTACTACCGGTAGACCGCCTGTCAAGTTTCGTAGCATTTGGACATCGTTTGATACTCCAACGGTTAACCGAGGGATCGAAAAGGCCTCGTGTGTGTTGCAGCCCAACACCCCTCCAATTTGGCCCAAAACCCATCAAACTCTGCTCCATGTCCTAGAGCGTTCGATCACGATTGCGTGGCCGAAAACCGCACCTCATTTGGACTCTCCTAGCTCCACTTATGCCTATAAATACACCCCCTCCATTTTCGGATCTCCTCCCCCACGAAACCCTATAAAAAAACAGATCCCGCCGCCACCGGACGTGTCCGCGCCAGGCCGGACAACGTCCGCCACGCGCCTCCGCCTATCCGCCGCCACCACGTGGCGCTCGCCTGACCCCGCCGCCGCCGCGGCCTGGGAGCCCGAGGCCGGCCCCCGCGGCCCGCATCGCCACCCGCCGCCGCCTCGCACCAGCCCCGTCTCCTTCCCCGTCGCCGGCGCCACCGCACCACCGCGGCCAACGTCGCTGCCCGGCGCCGCCTCGCCGCTCCGGCGCCATCGCGGCCGCCCGAGCCGGCGCCGCCCCCGTCCAAGGCCGGCTCCGCCGCCCTCTCCACCGACCCCCTCGCCGCCCCGGTCATCTTCTCCCCCTCCGGCGTCGTCCTCCTTCCCGGTGAACAGGAACTCCGGCGAGACTCCGGCGAGTGCATCGGGAACCGCACTGGATCTGGATCTGAAAAATCCCCTCGGTTGACTTTTCCCTCCAAACCCTAATTTTTTATGCCTACTTTGACCGGCCGTATCTCCGCATCCGTAGCTCCGATTTGGGCATATAGTATATCAAAATTTTCGCCTCGACGAGTACATCATTTCATTCCATTGCATCATTTTCATTTGACTTCATCTTGATGCCTGAAATGCTGTTAGAAGAGGGCTTCGTGAGTTAATTGTCAGATCTGCTAGTTCATCTTAGACTTTTGTCATTTTTGCCATGATTAATGTGTGCATGATATGCCTGTGAGTCCTTCATATGTTTGGTTAAGCATTTTTGAAAGTGCAACTTTCCCTAGGTGGTCTTGGTAATTCATAACAACATATAGCTAATTGAGCTAATGCTATTCCAAGATGATTATTTCAGGAAAGCTCAATGATTGGCATGGCATGGATGTGAAAGTGGAACCCTCAAAATGCTAAGGAAAAAGGATTGGCTCAAGCTCAAAAGCTCAAGACTCTTCATTTTACATTTTAGTGATCCAAGATCACATTGAGTCTTTAGGAAAAGCCAATACTATTAAGGAGGGATGAGGTGTTGCTTAATGAGCCTCTTGCTTCATGTGCTTAGTGATATGCTCCAAAACCCTCAACTACTTTCCCATATCCACATATGACCTAAACTCTAAGCCAAACTCGGTCCTACCGATTCTTCCTATCCGGCGCCACCGAGTTTTCACTTGTCATTAGCCACTGCCAAACCCTAGCAATTCGGTCCTACCGATAGGGATCTCGGTCTCACCGAGATGGGGTTGCAAACTCTCTCTTTCCCTTTCGTAACTTTTCGGTCTCACCGAAAGAGCGAATCGGTCCCACCGAGATTGCAATGTAAACTCAGTGTTTCCCCTTTGTAACTTTTCGGTCTCACCGAGTTCCACTCGGTCTCACCGAAAGAGCAAATCGGTCCCACCGAGTTTGCCTGACCAACTCTCTGGTTAGCTAATTACCAAATTCGGTCTCATCGAGTTTGTGTAATCGGTCTCACCGAGATTACGTTATGCCCAAACCCTAACCATAGCGGTCCTACCGAGTTGCATGTCAGTCCCACCGAAAATCTCTAACGGTCACTAGGTTTACCTTTTCGGTCCGACCGAGTTTGTTGATTCGGTCCCACCAAGATTGGAAAACTGTGTGTAACGGTTGGATTTTGTGTGGAGGCTATAAATACCCCTCCACCTCCTCTTCATTCGTCAAGAGAGCCATCAGAACACATACACAATTCCAGCTCATATGTTCTGAGAGAGAACCACCTACTCATGTGTTGAGACCAAGATATTCCATTCCTACCATATGAATCTTGATCTCTAGCCTTCCCCAAGTTGCTTTCCACTCAAATCTTCTTTCCACCAGATCCAAATCCTATGAGAGAGAGTTGAGTGTTGGGGAGACTATCATTTGAAGCACAAGAGCAAGGAGTTCATTATCTACACACCATTTGTTACTTCTTGGAGAGTGGTGTCTCCTAGATTGGCTAGGTGTCACTTGGGAGCCTCCGACAAGATTGTGGAGTTGAACCAAGGAGTTTGTAAGGGCAAGGAGATCGCCTACTTCGTGAAGATCTACCGCTAGTGAGGCAAGTCCTTTGTGGGCGATGGCCATGGTGGGATAGACAAGGTTGCTTCTTCGTGGACCCTTTGTGGGTGGTTGCTTCTTCGTGGACCCTTCGTGGGTGGAGCCCTTCGTGGACTCGTGCAACCATTACCCTTTGTGGGTGGAGCCCTCCGTGGACTCGCGCAACCGTTACCCTTTGTGGGTTGAAGTCTCCATCAACGTGGATGTAGGATAGCACCACCTATCCGAACCACGGGAAAAACATCCGTGTCTCCAATTGCGTTTGAATTCTCCAAACCCTTCCCTTTACATTCTTGCAAGTTGCATGCTTTACTTTCCGCTGCCAATATACTCTTTGCATGCTTGCTTGAATTGTGTGATGATTGCTTGACTTGTCCTACAATAGCTAAAATTTGCCAAGAACTAAAATTGGGAAAAGGTTAAGTTTTTATTTGGTCAATTAGTCTAATCACCCCCCTCTAGACATACTTTCGATCCTACAAGTGGTATCAGAGCCTTGGTCTCCATTTGCTTTGATATCCATAGCTTTTGGTGGTCATAGCCTTGGTTTCACAACCTAGGAGAGTATGGCGTCTAGCGAGGGAAATTATCACTGTAGAGGTCCTTACTTTGATGGTACTAATTTTGCTAGTTGGAAGCATAAAATGAAAATGCATATTCTTGGACATAACCCCGCCGTTTGGGCTATTGTGTGTGTTGGTTTGCAAGGTGACTTCTTTGATGGGAGAGAACCAAACCGTGAAGCTACCGCGGATGAGTTGAAGATGTTGCAATACAATGCTCAAGCTTGTGATATTCTCTTCAACGGATTGTGCCCCGAAGAATTCAACAAAATCAGCCGTCTTGAGAATGCAAAGGAAATTTGGGACACTTTGATTGATATGCACGAAGGTACCGACTCCGTCAAGGAATCCAAGTTGGATGTGCTTCAAAGCCAACTTGACAAGTTCAAGATGAAGGATGGTGAAGGTGTCGCTGAAATGTACTCTAGGCTTGCTCTCATCACAAATGAGATTGCCGGCTTAGGAAGTGAAGAGATGACCGATAGATTCATCATCAAGAAGATCCTAAGAGCCTTGGATGGAAAATATGATATCATGTGCACATTGATCCAAATGATGCCCAATTACAAAGATCTTAAGCCAACGGAGGTGATTGGAAGAATTGTTGCTCATGAGATGTCACTTAAGGATAAAGAGGAACTTCACAACAAATCAAGTGGTGCCTATAAAGCCTCATGTGAAGCCCCTACATCATCAAGTGAGAAACAAAACTTCAATGAAGAATTGAGCTTAATGGTGAAGAACTTCAACAAGTTCTACAAGAGTAGAAGCAAAGATAGAAGCTTCAAGTCAAGGTCCTACAATGACAAAAGATCTTCTAGTCGAGAGCGAAACTGCTACAATTGTGGAAGACCCGGACACTATTCCAATGAGTGTACGGCTCCCTACAAGAGAAGAGAAGATTCTCCAAGAAGAAGAAGCAAAGAATCACCACCAAGAGAGAGAAGGAGTAGAGATGATCGTTATGAACGAAGATATTCACGGAGAAGCAAGAATTTGGAAAGGAAGGAAAAATCATCAAGGAGCTACACAAGACGAAGACATCAAGCTCATGTTGGTGAATGGGTATCCGGCTCTGACTCCGACAGCCACTCCGAGAGAAGTTATCACTCCGACTCCGAAGATACTCAAGATGAAGGTGTTGCCGGTATAGCACTTGTGCCAACCAACTCCTACGACATATTTGACTCACCAAATGAAGGAATTGGAAGATGCTTCATGGCTAAAGGTCCTAAGGTAACACACCCCGAGTATGTTGATTTCAATAGTGATGAAGATGACTTGTTAGGTGATGATTTGTTTGGTGACAACTCTAGTGATGAATATTATGATGAAAGACCAATTAATCATGCTAATCAAGATAAAAGGAATGACAATGATAAGGAGAATATTGAGGCTCTAACTAAAGAACTAAAAACTCTTAAGTTAGCTCATGAAACTATCTTCGAAGATCATCGAGAACTTTTAAGAGCTCATGAGAAATTACGCTTTGAAAAGCTCAATCTTGAGCAAGAGCATGAGTTCTTAAAGGCAATCAATGATGATCTCCGCAAGAAAAGTTCTTCTTACATCGCCAAGCGTTTACTCTTATCCACTTACATGCCTCAAGTCAAGTCTAGTAACAAGAAAGATTCTTCCTCTAGTAGTAACAATGATCATGTTAAATCCAATATTGTTGCTTCTAGTAGTTCTCTTGATTCCACTAATGATTCTCTTAGCCAAGTTACACTTGAGCAAGAAAATAGCTTATTGAAGGGAATTATAGAGAAAGGAGTGTACAAAAGCCTTGCCGGGAGTAAGCAATTCGAGGAAATTGTGCGCAAGCAAGGAATGCACCGGAAGAATCAAGGTGTTGGTTTCGAACGAAAGTTTAATGCCAATGGAGTTGAGTGGGAAGAAGATCAATACCCCAAGACAAAGTTTGTCCCTCAACAAGAGAAGTATGATACTTCTTTCAAGGGGACACAAGCTCAAGATGATCTTCCACCACAAGACTACAAGCAAAAAGGCAAGGACAAGCTTCAAGAGGAAATTGATGCATTTGAAGAAGCTCCTAAGACCTTAGTCAAGTGGATCCCCAAGACTACTTCAAGTTCCACTTCATCAAGTACGACTACAACTCCAAGGATTCCCATCAAGATGATGTGGATCCAAAAGAAGAAGAACTAGAGAGTTCTTGAGGGTGACTCCGCCAACATACTTCACTCTTATCATTTTGGCAAGAACAAGTGCAATCAACTTCCACATCTTGCACTAGTTCAAGGAGTCACAAACCCTCTTGTTGGTAAGACAAGGGACAAGGTAACCTAAAAGTTTTCATGGACATCATCTTGTGTGTGCATCACTCTATGTCTATGGATATCATTGTTTGTTCCTTGTGGGACTAACCCATGTAGGTATTGAAAGTGCAATTCACTCAAATGGATAGCTCCAAGTGATCTACATCAACATTGAGCATCCACATCTTCAACATCTACATGAAGTCATCATCGACAAAACCCAAGGTTAGTTCATCCCTCTTAGGGGGGATATAACATCTAGGGGGAGCTTTACTCTAAGACTTGAGCTAAAGCAACTCTAAAGATGTGAACACAACAATGTTTTATGTAAAAGTGGTAACCCCACTTGAGCTTAAACGATGAGTATGACCTATGATCAAGTGTTCTCACTTGACTCCTAAGTCAATATACTCATATATAGATGACCTAGTCATCGCAAATTGCTTGATAGATGCTAGAATTGGTTGTGCATGCCTTGTCACATATTTCATTTGCCATCTTATTGTGTGAGCATGCTGGTTGCATATTTTACTCATTCGAGGACATCCACTTGTTGTTTTGATTGTTCGGTTTTATTTCTTCTTGCCAAGTGGATGGACAAGAATGCCTAAGAACCTCCTCTAGCTATCTATGCTTTTCTCGTCTCAAACTCTATTCATGCTGCATCACAAAATTTGATCAAGTCAGATTCGAACCACTCTGTGTGAGGAGCGCTCGGAGTCCCCGATTCGTCATAGACTTAAACTTCCAAAACCTCCTTATGATTCTCGGTCTGATCGATACCCCACTTTCGGTCCTACCGAGATCATTAAGTTGATCTAGGTTTTCGATCTCGGTGCAACCGATTTGAACATTTCGGTCACACCGAGTTTCAGTAACTGCACGCAGTTATGAATCTCGGTGCCACCGAGTTGTTCCACTCGGTCACACCGACAGGGTCGGGCTATATATAGTCACGGGAATTTTTTTGGAAATTTCTCCGAACCCCTTCGCCCGTGCGATAGCCTGCTCTGCCCTCGTGGTCTCCGGATCGTCTTCTCGCCGCCAACCGCCTCCAGTAGCTGGTCTCCGTCGCAGTCAACGGGAATTCTGCCCCGCCGTTGCCGCCGTAGCAAGTCCCCGCCGAACTAGGGTATGGACTTGATCTTTATGCTATTCTCCAATCTGATTCCTAGCACATTGTGTTCTTCATGATTCTTGCCACGATTGAAACACTCCTATCCAGTCAAAACGCCCATAGATTAGCTTTGATTCGAAAATTCTAGGTTTAGGTTTCCGCCGAAACCATCTCGGACCCACCGAGTTGAAAAACTCGGTCCCACCGATTTGGCTTATGCCATTGCACAAGTGAGACTCGGTCTGACCGAGAATTACTTATCGGTGTGACCGATTTTGGAACTCTGTGAAACCCTAGCAGTCTCGGTGCCACCGAACTGTGACTCGCTCCAACCGAGTTCACTAGTTTAGGTTCCAAAACTGCTTCGGTATCACCGAGTTTGAAAATCGGTAGATCCGAGATGATTTCAGTGGGAAACTAAAACTAAGTTTTTGGATCATTATTTTGCAAAAATCTCTGCATTTTGTGATGCTCATCCTTTTCTACCTCATCTATAAACTGTTCACAGGGTCAGCAGTCAGTTTGCAGCATGTCTGATCAAAGTGATAGCCAGAATGTGTCAGAACAGCAAGTGGTGATGAGTGAGGGCACTAGTCCCTCCAGTTCTTCTGATGAAGGCAGCAGGAGCACTCCTAGCAACCTGCCAAAGGCTGCCACGAGACAGAGGAAGAAGAGGACTTCTGATTCCGAAGATGAAGATTATGTGGCAGAGGAAGAGGCCACTTCCAAGAGAGTTGAGCCAGCTCAAGGCACTAAGCCAGGCCTGAAAATCAAAAGGCCAGCAGGCAGGCAGCCAATGTCAAAGGCCAGAATGTCAACTGAGAAGCCCATAGAGCCAGTTGCAGCTGAGGGCAAGAAAAGAAAGGAAAGGGTGAAGAAGACTGTGGCTAGAGTGCTTGGCAAAGCTTCCATCATGGAAGAGGAAGAAGAAGAAGAGGTAGCTGCACCAGCACCCAAGGCACCCAAGCTGATGGGTGATGCCATAAAGTCAGGGGCTACTGCATCTAAGCCCAAAGCTGCCTCCAAGCCCAAGTCTGCACCCAAGAGGAATACAAGGAGCATTCCTGCAGCTGAGAAGAACAAGGCCCCAGTGCCTGAGACTATTGCTGAAGAAGAGGAAGAGAATGTCCTAAGGAAGCTAAAGCCCAAGATCCCAGACCACAACGATGCTCATCCTGTGGCTGAGGATATGAAGCTTAGGAGGGATTCAGGGCTGAGGAAGTGGAGAGAAGCAGACCCATATGCTTCAAGGAGAAGGACAGCAGTTGACTACAGGTTTCACACCAAGGAGCAGCAGGATTTTTATGAGATAGTGCTGCTAGATAAGAAGCCCATTGTCTGTGATATGAGATGGGTTGATTGGACATACATCAAGGACAATGAGGAGCACTATCCTGGAGTGCAAGACAGCTTCATAGCTTGTGGAGTAGCTGACTTTGTTGGGCAGAAGCTCACAAAGTGGAATGAGGAGCTTATAATGCAGTTCTACTCCACGGCACATTTTTATCCAGATGGGAGGATCACATGGATGTCTGAGGGTACAAGGTACCAATCCACAGTTGCTGAGTGGGCACAGATCATTAATGCCCCAGAGGAGCAAGATGATGACTTGGATATCTATGCCAAGAAGAAGATGGACCACAACTCAATGTCAAATATGTACAAGGAGATCCCAAATGAAGCACTTGACACTTTCAAGTTTGGCTCAGTACATTACCTTCTGTCAGGGCTCCCGACTATCAATTGGATCTTGAGGCACACCTTATTGCCCAAGTCAGGTGATCACAAGATGACCAGAGGCCATGCTATCAACTTGCTACATGTGTTTGATGTGCCTCAGAAGTTCAAGGTGATGAGCCTCATAGTGGAAACTATCAAGAGGACTGCAGCAGACCAGAAGAGGAGTTGCGGATATGCCCCTCAGATCCAGGAGCTCATCAACTCTAAGATGGGCACAGGCATGTACCTATTGGACAAGGAACACCTGCCCATCCGTCCAGATTTTGAGGATAACCAAGTTATCATGACTGAGAACGAGCCATCATCTGCCCAAGCATACGCGAAGAAGGAGAAGGCAAGGAAGGAGAAAGCTGCCAAGATGCCAACTCAAGAGGAGGCATCTGAATACTTCTTGAAGACCAAACAAGAGCAGCTTGGTTACTTGATTGCATCCACGCTGAGGATTGAGCAAAGTCTGGCCACCCTCACTCAGAATCACCAGAGCCTAGAGAGAATCATGGAACAGAAGTTCTATGACTTGGATGTTAAAGTAACGGAAGTTCAGTCTGCAGTGGAGCAGCTCCAGGAGGACATGCAGGAGAGGAGAGGCAGGACTACCACTCATGCCTTTGCCAGAGTGCCACGAGGCCCGAGGTTGTCTGCCGTGCCAGTTGCTGACACAAGAGCCACCACCTCAGCACCAGCCACAGCCTCAGTTCCACCAGCTCCAGCATCTACTTCAGCTCCAACTCCAGCGTCTACTTCAGCATCTACCGAAGCCTTCGTCCTTGGAGTGATCCGGACTCCACCACCACCAGAAGATCAAGCCTGAGCGTCGATCTAGCACTATCCATTTTCTAGGAACTTTTTGGTAACTTGTTGCCAAAGGGGGAGAAGATGTATAGATCATAGGCTTCGAGAGAGAGAGAGTGTTGCTTTTCTCTCTTGCTTTATTTGGTGGTTTTCAAACTTGTTTGCTTTTGAGTGCTTGTGAGACATTCATGATCATGTGTTTGATCATAAGCTACACTTAATGCTTGATGAATTCTATTACCTTATCTATCTTATGTGATCATTCACTATTCTTGGTGATGAGTGCATGTATTTCATTCTTATCATTTTAAGCGCTCCACCAAGATGTATGTGACGTGGAAGAGTAACCCATGACTCTAACTCCTTGTGCATTTGCAGTCCAAAGAAAATTTTAAATATGCACAAATTTAGGGGGAGCTCTTAAATTATCACATACTTCTCAAAGCGATGATATATTTCATGCTTATTATCATTTGTTGAAGCTTTGATCTATATGTTGTCATCAATTACCAAAAAGGGGGAGATTGAAAGTGCAACTTTCCCTAGGTGGTTTTGGTAATTCATAACAACATATAGCTCATTGAGCTAATGCTATTCCAAGATGATTATTTCAGGAAAGCTCAATGATTGGCATGGCATGGATGTGAAAGTGGAACCCTCAAAATGCTAAGGAAAAAGGATTGGCTCAAGCTCAAAAGCTCAAGACTCTTCATTTTACATTTTAGTGATCCAAGATCACATTGAGTCTTTAGGAAAAGCCAATACTATTAAGGAGGGATGAGGTGTTGCTTAATGAGCCTCTTGCTTCATGTGCTTAGTGATATGCTCCAAAACCCTCAACTACTTTCCCATATCCACATATGACCTAAACCCTAAGCCAAACTCGGTCCTACCGATTCTTTCTATCCGGCGCCACCGAGTTTCACTTGTCATAAGCCACTGCCAAACCCTAGCAATTCGGTTCTACCGATAGGGATCTCGGTCTCACCGAGATGGGATTGCAAACTCTCTGTTTCCCTTTCATAACTTTTCGGTCTCACCGAAAGAGCGAATCGGTCCCACCGAGATTGCAATGTAAACTCAGTGTTTCCCCTTTGTAACTTTTCGGTCTCACCGAGTTCCACTCGGTCTCACCGAAAGAGCAAATCGGTCCCACCGAGTTTGCCTGACCAACTCTCTGGTTAGCTAATTACCAAATTCGGTCTCACCGAGTTTGTGTAATCGGTCTCACCGAGATTACGTTATGCCCAAACCCTAACCATATCGGTCCTACCGAGTTGCATGTCAGTCCCACCGAGAATCTCTAACGGTCACTAGGTTTACATTTTTGGTCCGACCGAGTTTATTGATTTGGTCCCACCGAGATTGGAAAACTGTGTAACGGTTGGATTTTGTGTGGAGGCTATATATACCCCTCCACCTCCTTCTCATTCGATGAGAGAGCCATCAGAACACACACCATTCCAACTCATATGTTCTGAGAGAGAACCACCTACTCATGTGTTGAAACCAAGACATTCCATTCCTACCATATGAATCTTGATCTCTAGCCTTCCCAAGTTGCTTTCCACTCAAATCTTCTTTCCACCAAATGCAAATCCTATGAGAGAGAGTTGAGTGTTGGGGAGACTATCAATTGAAGCACAAGAGCAAGGAGTTCATTACCTACACACCATTTGTTACTTCTTGGAGAGTGGTGTCTCCTAGATTGGCTAGGTGTCACTTGGGAGCTCCGACAAGATTGTGGAGTTGAACCAAGGAGTTTGTAAGGGCAAGGAGATCGCCTACTTCGTGAAGATCTACCGCTAGTGAGGCAAGTCCTGTGTGGGCGATGGCCATGGTGGGATAGACAAGGTTGCTTCTTCGTGGACCCTTTGTGGGTGGTTGCTTCTTCGTGGACCCTTCGTGGGTGGAGCCCTGTGTGGACTCGTGCAACCATTAACCTTGGGTGGAGCCCTGTGTGGACTCACGCAACCGTTACCCTTCGTGGGTTGAAGTCTCCATCAACGTGGATGTAGGATAGCACCACCTATCCGAACCACGGGAAAAACATCCGTGTCTCCAATTGCGTTGGAATTCTCCAAACCCTTCCCTTTACATTCTTGCAAGTTGCATGCTTTACTTTCCGTTGCCAATATACTCTTTGCATGCTTGCTTGAATTATGTGATGATTGCTTGACTTGTCCTAAAATAGCTAAAATCTAGAACTAAAATTGGGAAAAGGTTAAGTTTTTATTTGGTCAAGTAGTCTAATCACCCCCCTCTAGACATACTTTCGATCCTACAATTTTGTTATCTTTCCAGAGGTGCAACCCGTGCATTTTTAGGATGTGTGTGGTGACTTGTGCAAGCTTGCAAAGTGAGGCACCCGGTAAATCTGTTTTCAGGGACTTAGTAGTTTTCACTAAGTCTGGGATTATTTAGTTCATGATGCCACATATTCAGCTTGTTTCCTAGTGATCCGTGCCTCTTTTGAGGATGATCAGTAAAGGAGTTTTGTTAATCATGTTATGCTCTATCAATCCTTGTCTTTTTTTGAAATTATGGAGCATCCTAGCTTGAGTCAATCGAGCTCTACTTTTGCTTCGTTGTGAATCTGGGCAGATCGTCAACTTGTTTGCGATTTTGCCGATATTATTGTAGTTGATCCGTGCATGCTATGCCATTGTTCTTGCCATTTCTAGCTTGCATGTTGTGCCTTATTAATGGATGTATGCTTGCCTTGCCATGACTTGCACCGTGGTGAGTGCATCGAGCTCGTTTACGTGCCTTCGTGAGTTATATTTCAGCATGTCCCAGTTTTCACTAAGTCTGAAAACTGATTGTGTTTTAGCTATGTTCGTGTGCCCGTTAGTATATTTTGTGAACCCTTTTGGCCCCAGGTCACTTTGGGTCTTTTGTTAAGCTTGTTGAGCAGCTCCATTCCATGTTCTTACTTTTCTTAATCAGGTCATGTATCATGTTGTTTTGCTGCTCCGAAGAGGGCTTCGTGATCTGAAATTCCAGACAAGTGTTAATTTCACTAAGTCTGAGATCTGTTTTGCATTTGCGTTTTTGCCATGCTTGTTTGAACCTGTTAATGGATGAATTGGCCGTAGCTCAGTGCTAGACTTTTGTTAAGCGTCTTGTGTGCATCCCTTCCATGCATTTTGTTGTCATGTTTGGGTGCTGTAGCATGTTCATCTCATTGCATTTAGATGCCTACTTGTTGTAAAACGCAGACCGGTGTCATTTTTGAAACGCTTGCCATTTCCAAACCGTAACTCCGATTCCGGTGTTCTTTATATCGTTTTCAAGCGATTTCATCTCATCTTTCCAGTGGCACACTTGGAATTCCAAGTTGAGGCCAGGTTCATGCATTTCCTGTCATATCTTGCATTTTGCATCCCGCATTGCATCCCGCATAGCATGTCATCTTTGCATTGTGTTGTTTGAGTTTGCACGTGGTTGATTGTATCCTTGTTGCTTGTTTGTCTTTTTTGGGTAGAGCCGAGAGACGAGTTCGCTAACGAGGAGCCCGTTGAGTTTGCTCTTGAGGATCCAGTCAACTCTCACAACTTTGCAGGCAAGATGATCATACCCTCGAAATCACTACTATCTTTGCTATGCTAGTTTGCTCGCTCTTTTGCTATGCCATTGCTGTGATGCCTACCTTTTGCTTGTCAGCCTCCCAAATTGCCATGTCAACCTCTAACCCACCATGTCCTAGCAAACCGTTGATTGGCCATGTTACCGCTTTGCTCAGCCCCCTCTTATAGCGTTGCTAGTTGCAGGTGAAGATTGGAGCCGTTCCTTGTTGGAACATTTATTTACTTGTTGGGATATCATTATATTTCTATGTTATCTTAATTCATCTATATACTTGGTAAAGGGTGGAAGGCTCGGCCTCTCGCCTAGTGTTTTGTTCCACTCTTGCCGCCCTAGTTTCCGTCATATCGGTGTTATGTTCCCGGATTTTGCGTTCCTTACGCGGTTGGGTTATAATGGGAACCCCTTGACTGTCCGCCTTGAATAAAACTCCTCCAGCAGTGCCCAACCTTGGTTTTACCATTTACCACCTAGCCTTTCCCTTGGGTTTCGCGGACTCAAGGGTCATCTTATTTTAACCCCCCCGGGCCAGTGCTCCTCTGAGTGTTGGTCCAACCTAGAGCACCGTGCGGGGCCGTCCCTCGGCAACTTGGGTTACGTTGGCTCCCGTACGCTTAGCTTATCCGGTGTGCCCTGAGAACGAGATATGTGCAGCTCCTATCGGGATTTGTCGGCACAGCGGGTGGTGTTGCTGGACTTGTTTTACCATTGTCGGAGTTGTCTTGAATTACCGAGATACCGAGTCTGATCGGAACGTCTTGGGAGGAGGTCTATTCATTCGTTGACCGTCAGAGCTTGTCATGGGCTAAGTTGGGACTCCCCTGCAGGGATTGAACTTTCGAAAGCCATGCCCGCGGTTATGGGCAGATGGGAATTTGTTAATGTCCGGTTGTAGATAACTTGAACCTTAATTAATTAAAACGAATCAACTGAGTGTGTTACCATGATGGCCTCTTCTTGGCGGAGTCCGGGAAGTGGACACGGTGTTGGAGTAATGTTTGCGCAGGTTGTTCTCTAGCTTCTCGCTCGTGCTTTGCCTCCTCTTCTCGCTCTCTTTTGCGTATAAGTTAGCCACCATATATGCTAGTCGCTTGCTGCAGCTCCACATATATTTGCCTATCCTTCCTATTAGCTTAAATAGTTTTGATCACGAGGGTGCGAGATTGCTGAGTCCCTGTGGCTCACAGATTACTATTACACCAGATGCAGGGCCTGATGATTCCGCTCCCGGAGACGCGTATGAGCTCAAGTGGGAGTTCGACGAAGACTCTCAACGATACTACGTTTCCTTTCCCGATGATCAGTAGTGGTGCCCAGTTGGGGGTGATTGGGACCGTTGTCGCATGTTGGGTTTTTCTTCTATTTTGGCGCCGTAGTCGGGCCATGAGTGTTCTGGATGATGTAATGTTATTTATGTACTTTGATGTGACGTGGCGAGTGTAAGCCAACTATGTTCTTCCCTTTATTATTCATATTACATGGGATGTTGTGAAGATTGCCTAACTTGCGACATATGCCTTCAATGCGATTATGTCTCTAAGTCGTGCCTCGACACGTGGGAGCTATAGTCGCATCGAGGGTGTTACACTCGTGGGCACAACAGAGGGGCGAGGGAGTAACTATGGCCGTGGTGGTTCTCGTCGGCGATCTCGGGTGCGTACGGTCGGTCACGGGAGAGAGAGTCAGAGGAGGGGGAAGAGAGAGCTGCGAGGGGAACAGGGAGAGAAGGTCTCGGGCGTCTCCGTGGCGCATCCAGAAGAGCCGGGGCGTCGCGGTGGAAGCAGGAGCTGGCGCGCGCGTGGCGACCGCATGCCCTCCTGCCCACTGGCAAGAGGTTGAAGACAGTAGGAGGGAGGAGGAGGAGGTGGGCTTGGCCGGCAGAAACTGGGCCAGACTACAGGGAGGCCAGGTGAGGTTACACTCTCTCTCTCTCTCTCTCTCTTTCTAATTTAGTTTCCATTTTCTATTTTTTTCTGCAATTGTTTTGACTTAACTAAAATGCTAAGACATTTCCAAAAATCATGAAACTAATCATGGCTACTGTTTATAATATATCCAATAGTAAACATTTTAGTTTATGATTATTTGAGCATTTAAAATATTTTATAGCTTTTAAATGCCCAAATGCAAATAGAGTATGATTTAATTCAGAGCCCAAATATGTCATGGAAAAATGTGCATCACCTCTGGTTACTGTTTACAGCATTTTCCATAAATGATGAACATTTTTTAAAGCCATTTGGATTTACTGAAAATAATTTAGTTGAACCTAGTGACTTCCTTTGATGCTAGGGGTTTAGGCAATCCCCATTTCAAGTTTCTTTGGAATTTAAACATGATGGCATGATGAACAAGCAAAGTCAAGCAAGGGCTGAACTGGGGCTGTGACAGTGGAACTCCGCCTCCGGCTATGGATGCTTGACGCAGTCGACGACGTCAGGGTGTAGCGATAACTCGCCGGTGGTGACGGCAACCTCTGTCTCCATCTCCATGCCGTGCTTCGGTGCTTTAGCAGCCCCGGCGTCGCTACTCCCTCCGACCGGGCGCTTCGGCGGCATCCTCATACACTGACGGCTTTGAGGACTGAGAGCAGCGTCGAGGATGCATGCGGAGAGAGAGGATTGTGTGTGCGCGGCGAGGATGGGGGTGCGGCCGCTCGGGCGCGCCATTAATATGGAGTAGTGGGAGTTGTGGGAGAGAGGCGGGCGGCGGTCAAACCGATGGCTCACCTCCCGGTGAGCCTGCGCACCGGACTGCTGGCATGCCTACCAAAGTTTCACGCAGCTATTGGCACGCCTCCCGATGACACTGCGGAGCAAGCACGCCTCCATCAATTCACACACGTGCACACACGCCTCCCCGTCTGCCTGCGCGGCGGACGTGTCCCGTCAACTCACGCCTACTCGCACGGCACACGGGTCGCGCGGCGGCACATATATTGTTTTTCTATTTGGATGATTAATGCTACCGCTTTATTGCTTGACCAAAGCATGGCACGTATCCATTGTTGGTCTAACGCTCACGGTTCGAATAAATAATCCGTTTGGGATATTGGTTCCCAATTATTAATAATCTCCTGTCTGTAATTAGATAAAGATTACATCAAAACTGGTCTCAAATTTGAAAAAAGTACAATACCACTTTGTATTGGTATCCATATGACAACACGACAAGTTTCATGAACTTCAAATAAGTTTTCGATGTACTAGAATTTAAAAATCAAGATTCTCAATGTTTGAAATTTGTTGCACGGGGAGTAAACACGCACCCAGTGAGACACATGTGTTTTTGCAATCCATTTAGTTGCACTGTCATGTGTGCATGTAGCTCCAATTTGAGTTTTGCACATTATACCCGCAGAAAATCAATCAATCAATGTACTAAAACGTCTTAATGATCTCTGTGGTTTTTTCAAAATTAAAACATCCCTCCTTTGGTAACATGTATGTTCACCGTGGTATTATAAATTTAACATGCATCATAGTTGCGGTAGATTCGCGGTGTGTGTGTGGGTGTTTGCGTCTGGGGTGGCAGATGGCTCGCAGTACACTACGAGTTGTGAGCCACCGTGTGGGTTGTGTCGGCGTTTTGGGAACGGGGGGTCCCCAGACTTTCCTGCGTGCGGCCCACGGTGTGGCTGTAACACCCACGATGCGGCTATCTCCCACGTGTTGGAGCATGACTTAGAGGCATAGCCGCATAGTAGGGATGTCGCAAGAGGGGTAATCTTTACACATCCCATGTACTGAATAAGAAAGGGATAAAGAGTTGGCTTAGAATCGCCACTTCACACAATACATAAATATAGCATTACATCATCCATAATACAATCAGGGTTCGACTATGGAACCAAATAAAGAAAGACAACCCCTAATGCATAGATCCCCGATCGCTCCGACTGGGCTCCACTACTAATCAACTAGAAATGAAACAAGACTACGATCAAGATCTTCATCGAGCTCCTCCTTGAGCTCGGTTGCGTCACCTGCACGGCTATCATCGGCACCTGAAACTGTTTGAAGTAATCTGTGAGTCACGGGGACTCAGCAATCTCACACCCTCGCGATCAAGACTATTTAAGCTTATGGGTAGGGAAAAGGTAGTGAGGTGGAGCCGAAGCAAGCACTATGCATATATGGTGGCTAACTTACGCAAATGAGAGCGAGAAGAGAAGCAAAGCACGGTCGTGAACTAGAAGTGATCAAGAAGTGATCCTGAAACTACTTACGTTCAAGCATAACACAACTGTGTTCACTTCCCGGACCCCGCCGAGAAGAGACCATCACGGCTACACACGCGGTTGATGCATTTTAATTAAGTTAAGTGTCAAGTTCTCTACAACCGGATATTAACAAATTCCCATCTGCCCATAACCGCGGGCATGGCTTTCGAAAGTTCAAACCCTGCAGGGGTGTCCCAACTTAGCCCATCACAAGCTCTCACGGTCAACGAAGGATATTCCTTCTCCCAGGAAGAACCAATCAGGCTCGAAATCCCGGTTACAAGACATTTCGACAATGGTAAAACAAGACCAGCAAAGCCACCCCAATGTGCCGACAAATCCCGATAGGAGCTGCACATATCTCGTTCTCAGGGCACACCGGATGGGCAAGACGTCGGGTTGGCATAAACCCTGGTTGCCCAGGGGGCGCGGGACATCGCCCAGTTCGAACCAACACTTAGAGAAGCATTGGCCCGGGGGGGGGGGGTTAAAATAAAGATGACCCTTGGGTTGGCTGACCCAAGGGAAGGGTAATAGGTTGTTAGGCAAAAGTAAAACCAAGGTTGGGCCTTGCTGGAGGAGTTTTATTCAAAGCAAACTATCAAGGGGTTCCCATAACACCCAACCGTGTAAGGAACACAAAATCAAGGAACATAACACCGGTATGAGGGAAACTAGGGCGGCAAGAGTGGAACAAAACACCAGGCATAAGGCCGAGCCTTCCACCCTTTACCAAGTATATAGATGCATTAATTAAATAAGAGATATTGTGATATCCCAACATATCCATGTTCCAACAAGGAACAAACTTAATCTTCACCTGCAACTAGCAACGCTATAAGAGGGGCTGAGCAAAGCGGTAACATAGCCAAACAACGGTTTGCTAGGAAAAGGTGGGTTAGCGGCTTGACATGGCAATATGGGAGGCATCATAAAGCAAGTGGTAGGTATCGCGGCATAGCAGTAGATCAAGCAACTAAGCAAGGAAAGATAGAAGTGATTTCAAGGGTATGGTCATCTTGCCTGAGATCCCGCAAGGAAGAAAAACAAGTCCATGAAGAAGAGAAACGGACGTAGTCAAACGGATCCTCACAAATGCGACGTTATCGGAACTAACCCGAAGAAGCAACACCAGAAAGAAGCAAACAACATAGTAAAACAAGCACCACATAAACATGGCATGATGCACAACCAAGTATGATGCATGTCCGGTTTAATGAGGGCATGTCATGGCAAAATGCACAAGCAAAACTACAAGTTAAGTGGAGCTCAATATGCAACGAGTTGCATATTGACGGAACACCACATGACTTATTTAGTTCTCTCTTGTTTAGGTACCCAACAATATTAAATGTTGTTGAACATGGCAAGAGGTGGAGCATATGAAAACTACCTATCTAGGCAAGTTTAAATGAGGTCGGAACAACAAGCAACAAGTCCGACAAATCCTCATATGCATATTATTTTGGATTAGGTACTGTTCTGCCCTAAGCCAAATTTTAGAGTTGTTAAACATGCAAAGTAATCCCACCATGTTAAACTAGGCATTTTTCTAACCCATTTACATATAAAGTTTATTTAAAACCGAGCTACAGTTATTTAGTTATGAAATAAAGCATTTTAGCACGGCATAGAACAAAAATTAATCAAACAACATTTTAAACATGTTAAACATGGATGAAAGTGGCATATTATGAAACTAGATGAAATTTTAAGCATTTTTCATATATAATGTTTTTACATATGGTGCACGGTTGTTGAGTTTTAATATGCATGGAGTATGAGGGTTTTTCTACAAAATTGGAAATCCTGGATAATAGCTAAATTCGTCCCGAGGAAAAAAAATACTATATGGTCCGAATCAGGCTGGGCGCTGGGGTGCTCACCATGGGCCACGGGGTACTGGGCTGCAGGAGGTCGTGGTGGCCAGGGCGAACTGGGCCTTGGGCAGGCGATTGGACGTGGCCATGGCCCACGAGGCCCGTGAGGCAGGAGGAGGCCCAGGCAGTCGAGGCGAGGAATCCTGCTTGATCTCGATCAGGGCACGGCACGACGGCGCTCTCCGGCGGCGACGACGTGACGCAGGAGGGTCGGGGACAGGCGGCGGCTCTCCGGATCCTACGCGGGAACGACGGGGACGAGCTTTCGGCGACGGATCCAGAGGGTGGTGGAGCAGAATAGGGCGGAGGTCGAGGACGGGAGCGCGTGTGACGGCGATGAGCTTCCGGGCAGCAGAGGGCGTGGATGCGGCATGGCGCGGGGTCCCGACGGGGTCCAGTCGCCGGAGGAAGGCGGTGCGGAGATGGGGTCGCCGGAGGACGACGTGGCGAGGCTCGCCGGCGGGAGGCGCTGGCCGAGCGGGGCGACGAGGACGAAGGCTTGAGCGACGGGGAGCGATGCGGACTCGTTCGGGCCCATATGGGCTTCTAGGGCCCCGATCTGGGTTCCGCGGGCCCTACGCGAGGTGGGAGACAGGGGTGCGACATGGCCGGTCCTTATTGGCTGCGACGGGTGCTGAGGGTTGAGGTGGCGGTACGGGATTGGTGGGGAGCATCCGGTCGGCGGCGGCTGGTCCGTTGGACGGCGCCAAGTGGCGAGATGGGAGCGGTGTGGCACGGAATCTGAGGAGGGGGAGGCTAGAGGTAGGGGAAGGGGTCTAGGTTACCCAAAATGGACTACGGGTGTCCATATATAGCAAATTTGCTAGGGTTTGGGGGTTAGGAGGGGTTTCCGGACCCTCCGATCGCGATCCGACGGCTCCGGGTGCGAGGAGTAGGTTGGAGCTTGTGGGCTGTGCAGAAGGCCTCGGGCTGAGAGGAGAGAAGAGAGAGAGAGGCCCGGCATCTATTTCCGAAGACCGAAAATGTCCGACGTTTGACCGGCTATAATGCCGCTATAGTTTAACGGTTGGGCCATCAAACGAGCTGCGAATGCGATGAAACTTGACAGGCGTACTATCTACACTATAGCAACACCACATGCCAACTTTCATCCCATTCCGAGAACATTTTTCGGCCACTTATAAAATAATATTTCGGATGTGCCGCGGGCGCGTGCAAGTGTGTCTGGGCTCAGAACGGACAACGGAAGGAATGGGGAGACCCGGACGGATGCAAGTTTTGAAAAACATGATGATGCAATGCACATGATGACATGGCAAGATGCAACACACAAGCAAAAGACAAGGCAAGACAACAAATAACTGCAAGACACCTGGCGCATCGGTCTCGGGGCGTCACAGTGGCGCTGCAGGCGGGCCCACGCGGCCCATATTCACCAACAAGCATTCAAGACCCTCGCGATGGGCCAAGCCTCGCGAGGCGGACGACACAAGACCTGCTCGGGAGTGGCCTCACCAGGCTGGCTGGTGGAGAGATCAAGGCAACGCAAACCTCGTGAGGTTCCAATGACGTGAGCCATGACGATCGAGACCAAGTGGGCGCCAGGCGAGCGCCAGCGCACACAGTGTCCTTGTTTCCTCTTTGGTGCTAAGGAGGCAAGCGCAGGCGAAGAGTACCGATGCGTCAAGCAAAGGTTTCCATATCGGTGCAACGAGACCAAGACCAGCAGGACGGTAAGATGGAGGTCACCATGGAGCCCAAGGCGGCGTCACCACCAGAGCCTTTGGCAGGCGAAGACTGCTTTTGTCAGGATAACTTGTACTAGCTATCCCCTTTCAAATTGGCCGTTGTTGGCTCCCTTCCCGCTCAATATTTGGGGAGAGTACTATGGCCTCTATAAATAGGATTAGCCACCATAGTAGGAGGGAGAGGACGGGCGAACGAAGGAGAGCCTCATCCATCTCATCTTGGACTATATCAGACCCGTCCTTACACCCACCAACCACAAGAACACCTCGCCTCAGGAGGCTATTCTTCCCCTTGTACTGTTCATCCTCAGCCCGAGAGGCAATCCACCAAACCACACTGGAGTAGGGTATCACACCACAACGGTGGCCCGAACCAGTATAAATCTTGTGTCTCCTGTGTTGCGAGTTCGTCGAGCTAAGCTTAGAGATGGTGGCGAGATTGAGGGCGTAATTCGGTAGGGGGATATCTTCATGCGCACCCCAGTTTTGAACCTTAAGGGTTTTGCCGAACTCGAGATTCGACATTAAGCGCGCCAGGTTGGGGTGCGCCGAAGCTTTCCTTCCGTCGCTCCGTGTCCCGTCCCTTCGTCACCTCCATGTCGGATGCTCATCGAGCTCGCGCTGAGCGCCATTCCGCCCTCGCCGCCCGCGTCATTCAGAAGGCTCCTGTTGGTGGGCCACCCCGTCATTCTCCGTTGCCTGCCGCCAACTCCTTCACCGGCCCGGCGAGGAACAAGCAGCAAGCCTCCTCGTTGCACCCTTCGGTGCGGCGGGACGGCCGCACCGCCACTCCATCGCTGACCCCGGCCGGCTCGTCGTCTCACGCCCGTCATGCTCCGACGGACGCGCAGGCCGCGCTGTGCCTGGCACGCGAACTCCTGCGCTACTGCCCCATCGACGACCTCTACGAGGACTGGCTTGACCGCATCGCCGAGCTTGTCAGCGCCTTGGGGGGCTCCCATGTGCCGTCCCTCTCACTGCCTCAGCCTCCGCTAGCTGCAAGCGGCGTGGCTCATGGAGCGCCTCCACCACCTCTGCCCCAAGACGGCGCCCTGGCGCCAAGGCGTGCGGCCCTCCGGCGTGATCTACCGCGTCGGGCGCTTGTACGCGAAGAATGAAGCTGCCAAGAAGTCCCTCGTCCGCAAGAAAATGCTCCTGTGCTCCCGGCGCCGCTACGACAAGGCCATGCGCCGCCTGTGATGGCGGTGCGAGGGCGTCAAGGCCAGGCTCCTCATCAGCAAAGGGTCCTGGTGGCCACCGCGGGCTGCTGTGCTTTCACCCCCAAGCTGTGTAGCGTTGCCTGGCCAGGCAAGTTCAAGCCAGACCTACCTCCGTGCTACGACGGCACCCCCGCCCCTGTGGAGTTCTTGCAGCTCTACGAGCTGAGCATCGAGGCGGCCAACGGCGACGAGAAAGTCATGGCGAACTGGTTCCCCATGGCTCTCAAGGATGGCGTACGCTCATGGCTCATGAACCTACCTCCAGGATCCGTCTCTTCCTAGAATGAGATGCGTGACCGTTTCGTCGCCAACTTCTAGGGCACTCGCGACCGCCCACCAGCCACAGGTGACCTGCGCCACGTCAAGCAACAACCTGGGGAAACCCTCCAGAAGTACATCTAGTGCTTCAACAACGTTCATCTCAAGATCCCCAAGGTCGCGGACGAGGCCATCATCTCTGCATTCTCCGATGGCATCCGCGACGTCAAGATGAAAGAGGAGCTCGCCATCCATGAGGAGCTATGCACATCCCTGGAGCTGTTCAACCTGGCGACCAAGTGCGCAAGGGCTGAGGAAGGGCGCCTTTCCCTTCTCGAGCTCCCAGCTGCCGACCTAGAGGAGAAGAAAGCCAAGGCCAAGGACGTGAAGCGCAAGGCAGCGGCCGTACTCGCGGTAGAGCCGGACACGAAGCGCGGCAGGGACCAGCCTGAGTCATCCAAGAGCGGCCGACCGTTCTGCGCCTTCGACAACGTGCACAGCCACAACACCAACGATTGTCAAGAGCTTAGGGCCATTCACGACGGATGCTTCGGTCGATGCACCGAGCACAACGATCGAGGCTACGGCCGAGGAGGAAGAAGTGGTGGAGGACGCTGGGACGACCGGGGCCCATGCCAGGAGTGGCGCGATTGACCTCGTGAGGACCGCTGGCAGGATCAGCCTCGCGAAGGTGCTTGGAGGGATCAACCCCAGGACGACCGTCCTAAGGGCAATGCTGGGCTTCCTCCACTGCCGCCACCACCGAGAAGGAGCGTGAAAGTGCAACTATCCCTAGGTGGTTTTGGTAATTCATAACAACATATAGCTCATTGAGCTAATGCTATTCCAAGATGACTATTTCAGGAAAGCTCAATGATTGGCATGGCATGGATGTGAAAGTGGAACCCTCAAAATGCTAAGGACAAAGGATTGGCTCAAGCTCAAAAGCTCAAGACTCTTCATTTTATATTTTAGTGATCCAAGATCACATTGAGTCTTTAGGAAAAGCCAATACTATCAAGGAGGGATGAGGTGTTGCTTAATGAGCCTCTTGCTTCATGTGCTTAGTGATATGCTCCAAAACCCTCAACTACTTTCCCATATCCACATATGACCTAAACCCTAAGCCAAACTCGGTCCTACTGATTCTTTCTATCCGGCGCCACCGAGTTTCACTTGTCATAAACCACTGCCAAACCCTAGCAATTCGGTTCTACCGATAGGGATCTCGGTCTCACCGAGATGGGATTGCAAACTCTCTGTTTCCCTTTCGTAACTTTTCGGTCTCACCGAAAGAGCGAATCGGTCCCACCGAGATTGCAATGTAAACTCTTTGTTTCCCTTTTGTAACTTTTTCAGTCTCACCGAAAGAGCAAATCGGTCCCACCGAGTTTGCCTGACCAACTCTCTGGTTAGCTCATTACCAAACTCGGTCTCACCGAGTTTGTGTAATCGGTCTCACCAAGATTACGTTATGCCCAAACCCTAACCATATCGGTCCTACCGAGTTGCATGTCAGTCCCACCGAAAATCTCTAACGGTCACTAGGTTTACCTTTTCGGTCCGACCGAGTTTGTTGATTCGGTCCCACCGAGATTGGAAAACTGTGTGTAACGGTTGGATTTTGTGTGGAGGCTATATATACCCCTCCTCCTCCTCTTCATTCGTGGAGAGAGCCATCAGAACACATACACAATTCCAACTCATATGTTCTGAGAGAGAACCACCTACTCATGTGTTGAGACCAAGATATTCCATTCCTACCATATGAATCTTGATCTCTCGCCTTCCCCAAGTTGCTTTCCACTCAAATCTTCTTTCCACAAAATCCAAATCCTATGAGAGAGAGTTGAGTGTTGGGGAGACTATCATTTGAAGCACAAGAGCAAGGAGTTCATCATCAACACACCATTTGTTACTTCTTGGAGAGTGGTGTCTCCTAGATTGGCTAGGTGTCACTTGGGAGCCTCCGACAAGATTGTGGAGTTGAACCAAGGAGTTTGTAAGGGCAAGGAGATCGCCTACTTCGTGAAGATCTACCGCTAGTGAGGCAAGTCCTTCGTGGGCGATGGCCATGGTGGGATAGACAAGGTTGCTTCTTCGTGGACCCTTCGTGGGTGGTTGCTTCTTCGTGGACCCTTTGTGGGTGGAGCCCTCCGTGGACTCGCGCAACCATTACCCTTCGTGGGTGGAGCCCTTCATGGACTCGCGCAACTGTTACCCTTCGTGGGTTGAAGTCTCCATCAACGTGGATGTAGGATAGCACCACCTATCCGAACCACGGGAAAAACATCCGTGTCTCCAATTGCGTTTGAATTCTCCAAACCCTTCCCTTTACATTCTTGCAAGTTGCATGCTTTACTTTCCGCTGCCAATATACTCTTTGCATGCTTGCTTGAATTGTGTGATGATTGCTTGACTTGTCCTACAATAGCTAAAATCTGCCAAGAACTAAAATTGGGAAAAGGTTAAGTTTTTATTTGGTCAAGTAGTCTAATCACCCCCCTCTAGACATACTTTCGATCCTACAGAGCGACGACCACCACCAAGACGAGGGGGCTTGGGGCTTCCAGGATCCGCGTGCTATCGCTTGCATCTTGGGTGGAGCTCAAGCCCCAGCCTCATAGCGTATGTTCAAGCAGTTTGCTCGCGAGGTGAACGCAGTCCTTCCCAAGCTCGAGGCTACACGGTCGCTAAGGTGGTCGAAGTGCGCTATTACGTTCAGCTCGGCAGACCAGCTCAAGTGTGCGGCCACCGCCGGCGCTCTCCCGATGCTCTGTTCACCCGTCATCAGTAACGTGCAAGTCACCAAGGCTCTCATCGACAGCGGCGCAGGGCTTAACGTCCTGTCCGTCGAGATGTTCGACAACCTTCAAGTGACCTATGATCAGCTTCAACCTACCAAGCCTTTCTCAGGAGTGACCGATGGCTCCACCCCCCCGATAGGTCAGGTCCGCCTCCTAGTCACCTTCGGACAGCACGACAACTACCGCATTGACCACATCGACTTCGACGTCGCCCACATCCGTTTGCCGTACAATGCCATCATCGGGTATCCAGCCCTGGCTAAGTTCATGGCGGCGACCCACCACGGCTAGAACATCCTCAAGATGCCAGGAAGCGGCGGATTCATCACGGCCCCCTGCGAAGAAAGAGACGCGGTGTGCTCCCTCGAGCGTGCCTTCCAAGCTGTAGCAATCGACGACCCCGACAACAAGGGTGAGTACCATCCTGAGGCCATCCCCAAGAAGAAGAAGCAGTTACTCTATACTGGGCCTCAGGAGAGTGGCGCCGCAAGTGGCGCCACGTCAGGATCAGCGCCCGCACCTTGGGCGCCTCCTTCTGTCGCATAGGAAGGCGCGCCCGGCGCCCTCCCCGGGCAGGGCTCGGGGGCTCTCTTTTGAATGGCCTCAGACCTTGCCAACTTTAAGAGGGAGGCGCTTGGGCAACATTTGGAGGCATGCTACGTGGCATGTTTCCCTCAGAAGTTCATCACCAAGACCACTCAGGAACTGCAGGATGCGAGGGCCATGCGCGGCGATCGCCGCTCACCTGGTGTAGCCCCCCATCCAGGCGAGGATGTCCGGCTGCGCATCTGCATCGACGTCCCAGGGCTCTACAGGGCCGCGTCTTAGGAGGTCTTCTGGCCTTTGCGCGTGGGATGCTGTGAAGGCCCACCGCACAGCTACGTTCGCATGCCATTCGGCCTGCCGAGCGTGGCGTCTGCCTACCAACGCAACTTGCGGCGCGTCCTGTCGTCTCAGGAGGCCAGGCATCACGAAGTCCTGGCGGAGATGGCGATGGTCCTCAAGCAACCGCCAGGACCCCCAGAGCCTCCCGATGCTCAGGGCCCCGGTGGCTCATGAGGAGCAACACCTTCGCCGCGTACCTTCAGCTGCCTCAACACCCCTCCATCAACAGAATCAGGTGACATTTTCCAAGTTTATTTAGCTGGGAGCACCCTCAAGGCTACATCATTCCTAGGCCGCGTGGGTCCGTCCCTGTGGCATGTATCCCTTCTTGTTTATGTCTTTAGCTTACCTTGTTGGGGTCGCCCCTCGGGCTGCATCATCCCCGAGCCGCTCGGGCCTGACCCAATGGCATGTTCGTTTTCCATGCTTAATCTATCTATGACTGTCACCTGCTTTATTGTCACCTATCACGGGAGCTGCTCACGATGGCACGACGCTTGTGCTTGGGTCCGTCCCTGCAACATCGACAAATCTGAGCGTCCGAGCTCTCGCCGCGCGTGCCACCTCACCAGGCCCTCAGTGTCTCCATTCTCTAGCGAAGCAATCAGTGGCCGCCCGGCTATCATAACGGAAACCTGCGCCCTCCCTCGTGCTGACTTGTAGGAACCTCGTAAGGACCTCCGCAGGCGGCCCCGCGGGCTCCCTCTTCTCCCATGTAATCCGCTTGCATGTTAAAAGGGGGGTTCCTGACCATCGCGACTCAAGAGCTCTTACTGGCTCTCCAGCCCACACCCCCTGGCCTTGACCACGGCATCACGACCAGGCATACCAGCGGCGGCTGAGCTCGCTCGAGGGCTGGGACCTAAGGACATAGAGCACGAAGGGGAGCGTGGGAAGAGGAGGAGGCTTGTACGGGCCTGACCTGGCTAAGCTACGACTGCCTACGCACGAGCCTGGCATCTCGCGAAGGACCGACCCTGGACTGCCAAGAGAAGTTTCACGCTCGGGTCAACCAATCGCTATGGCATAAAGTTCTCATTTGTGTTGCCCCGCTGCGGCCACGTAGTCTCCCTTTCCTACCTCTCGGCAGTTGCTTGCGCACCAAAGGGTACCTCCCGAGCATCCCGTCTCAGGGGCTCTTACTGGACCTCGGGCCGCTCACCTCCTGGCCTTGACCACGGCATCGCGACCTGGCATACCAGCGACGGCTCAAGCCCGCCTGGGGGACGGGACCTGTCGGCGTAGAGCACCAAGCCGTGGCGAGGCTGGAAAGGTGAAACCTAGCAGAAACGGGGCTCGCACACGCGCAACTTCATAATAAGGATAATATCAACCAAGGACACTGCAGACCCTTTACATGCCCCCACGGGGTACTTCTCAATTCCTTGCAGGGAACAAAGGGAAAGAACTTCTAGGAGCCCTATCTACACGCGCCCCAGTAGCCAACACCATCATCAACAGTGGGCCACGAGAGGCTGAAGCCAACCTCATCCAGATCAGCGGCGGCGGCCAGCCACTGCGGCCCTGCTCCGGGCTCGGCGAGAACTTGGGGGCACGTAGCTGTCGTCACTCATCTCCGGAGTCTCGTAGAGCTCGGGAGAATCGCCGGACTCCCAGGCATCACCGCTACTTCTAGAGGAGCTGCTAGCGATGTGGACGGCAGGCCCTGCCCCTACTGCGAAGCCGTCCTGACGATATAACACCCTCGATGCGACTATATCTCCCACGTGTCGAGGCACGACTTAGAGGCATAATCGCATTGAAGGCATATGTTGCAAGTAAGGTAATCTTCACAACATCCCATGTAATATAAATAATAAAGGGGAGATAACATAGTTGGCTTACACTCGCCACGTCAATCAAGTACATAAGTAACATTACATCATCCAAACACTCATGGCCCGACTATGGCGCCAAAATAAAAGATAACCCAACATGCGACACGGTCCCGATCACCCCAACTGGGCACCACTACTGATCATCAGGAAAAGAGACATAGTATCGTTGAGAGTCCTTGTCGAACTCCCACTTGAGCTCGAGCGCGTCACCTGGAGCGGAATCATCAGGCCCTGCATCTGGTGTAATAGTAATCTGTGAGCCACAGGGACTCAGCAATCTCGCACCCTCGCGATCAAGACTATTTAAGCTTATAGGTAAGGCAAGGTAAAAGTATATGTGGAGCTGCAGCAAGCGACTAGCAAATATGGTGGCTATCCTGTTCGCAAAAGAGAGCAAGAAGAGGAGGCAAAGCGCGAGCGAGAAACTAGAGAGCAACCTGTGCAAACATTACTCCAACATCGTGTCCACTTCCCGGACTCCGCCGAGAAGAGGCCATCACGGTAACACACCGAGTTGATTAATTTTAATTAAGTTAAGGTTCAAATTATCTACAACCGGACATTAACAAATTCCCATCTGCCCATAACCGCGGGCACGGCTTTCGAAAGTTCAAATCCCTGCAGGGGAGTCCCAACTTAGCCCATGACAAGCTCTCACGGTCAACGAAGGTATAGACCTCCTCCCGAGACGTTCCGATCAGACTCGGTACCTCGGTTCTTCAAGACACTTCGATAGGTTAAAACAAGACCAGCAACACCACCCCGGTGTGCCGACAAATCCCGATAGGAGCTGCACATATCTCGTTCTCAGGGCACACCGGATGAGCAAGACGTCGGGTAGGCCAGCCCAGAGTTGCCCCTGGTAGCCCCGGACATCGCTCGGTTGGACCAATACTCAGAGGAGCACTTGCCCGGGGGGGCTAAAATAAGATGACCCTCGGGCTCCGGAAACCCAAGGGAAAAGAGGCAAGGTGGCAAATGGTAAAACCAAGGTTGGGCATTGCTGGAAAAGCTTTAATCAAGGCGAACTATCAAGGGGTTCCCATTATAACCCAACCGCGTAAGGAACGCAAAATCCGGGAACATAACACAGATATGACGGAAACTAGGGCGGCAAGAGTGGAACAAAACACTAGGCGAGAGGCCGAGCCTTCCACCCTTTACCAAGTATATAGATGCATTAAGATAACAAGATAATATAATGATATCCCAACAAGTAAATAAATGTTCCAACAAGGAACGGCCTCCAATCTTCACCTGCCACTAGCAACGCTATAAGAGGGGCTGAGCAAAGCGGTAACATAGCCAAACAACGGTTTGCTAGGACATGGTGGGTTAGAGGTTTGACATGGCAATTTGGGAGGCTTGAAAGCAAGTGGTAGGCATCGTAGAATTGGCATAGCAAAAGAGCGAGCATCTAGCAAAGCAAAGATAGTAGTGATTTCGAGGGTATGATCATCTTGCCTGCAAAGTTGTCAGAGTTGACTGGATCCTCGAAAGCAAACTCAACGGGCTCCTCATTAGCGAACTCGTCTCCCGGCTCTACCCAAACAAGACAAACAAGCAACAAAGACACAATCAACCACTTGCAAGGATCAAACAATATGATGCAAGGATGGTATGCTATGCGGGATGCGATGCGGGATGCATATGCAAGATGTGACAGGAAATGCAAAAACCTGGCCTCAACTTGGAAAACCAAGCGTGCCACTGGAAATATGAGATGAAATCACTTGAAAACGATATAAAGAACGCCGGAATCGGAGTTACGGTTTGGAAATGGCAAGCGATTCAAATATGACACCAGTCTGCGATTTACAGCAAGTAGCCATCTAAATGCAATGAGATGAACATGCTACAGCACCCAAACATGACAACAAAATACATGGCAGGGATGCATTCAAGATGCTTAACAAAAGTCTAGCACTGAGCTACGGCCAATTCATCCATTAACAGGTTCAAACAAGCATGGAAAAAATGCATATGGCAAACAGATCTCAGACTTAGTGAAATTAACACTTGTCTGGAATTTCAGATCAGATAGAACTCTTCGGAGCAACAAAACTACATGCTACAGGACCTGAACATGGCAAAGTAAAGCATGGCATGGAGCTACTCAAAGAGCTTAACAAAAGTCCCTTAGTGACCTTGAGCCAAAAGGGATCATAAAATACAATTGCAAGCATGTGAACATGGCAAAAACATAATCAGTTCTCAGACTTAGTGAAAACTGGAGCATGCTGAAACAGATATCAAGTAGGCATGTTTACGAGCTCGATGCACTCACTACGGAGCAAGTCATGGCAAACTAAGCATACACCCATCAAGAATACATGAAAAGCAATCTAGACATGGCAAGAACAATAGCATAGCATGCACGGATCAACTATAACATCCTCGGCAAAATCGCTAACAAGTAGACAATCTGCCCAGATTCACAAAGTAGCAAAAGTAGAGCTCGATTGACTCAAGCTAGGGTGGTCCATAATTGCAAACAAAGACATGGATGGATATAGCACTACAAGATAAACAAAACATCCTTACTGATCATCCTCAAAAGAGGCATGGATCACTAGGAAACAACATGAACATATGGCCATATGAGATAAACAGCTCAAGGACTTAGTGAAAAAGCAAGTCCCTGAAATCAGCATTACCAAGTGCCTCACTTTGCAAGCTTGCACTAGTCACCACACACATCACAAAAATACATGGGTTGCACCCCTGGAAAGATGGCAAAACCCTTAACAAAACATATGTAGAGCTCATGGGCATATCATGCACACAATAATCATGGCAAAAATGACAAATATCTAAATGGAGCAGCAGATCTGACAATTATCTCAAGTAGCCCTCTTATAACATCATTTTGGGCATCAAGATGAACTCCAATGAAAATGATGCAATGGAATGAAATGATGTACTCTCTGAGATGAACATTTTGATATGCTATATGCCCAAAACGGAGCTACGGATGCAAAGTTACGATGCGATGAACAGGAGCATATGAGCTAGGGTTTCGGGCAAAAAGTCAACCGTCTCAGATCCAGATCTAGATCCAGCCGGCACGGTTCCCGAGGTTCGCCGGAGTTACTGTTCACGGGAGGTCGCCGGAGATGGTGGTGGTGGCCGGAGCTCGCCGTAGTCGGAGGAGGACGCCGGAGAGGGTGGTGGTGGCCGCGGGCGTCGGTGGGGAGGCGGGCCGCGGGGGCCGGGGCGGCGCGCACCGGCGGCCGGAGCTGCGGAGCTCACCGGCGCCAAGGTCGGCGGCAGGGCGGCGAGGGGCGGCGCCGGGCGGGCGCAGGCGGCGCTGGAGGCGGGGAGGAGGCGCGGGGCGCGGTGGAGAGGCGGGCCGTGGGGGCCGGCCTCGGGCCCGAGCGGGCCGGTGGCGGGGTGGAGTGGCCGGCGTGCCATGTGGCGGCCGGTGACAGGTGCGGGCGAAGTGTCCGGTGGCGGCGGACGTTGTCCGGCCGCGCGGAGGTGCGGGGCTAGGGTTTAGGGTGGTTCTAGATCCAAAATTTCGGGGAGGGGATATTTATAGAGGTAGGAGGAGCTAGGAAGCTCCAAATGAGGTGCGGTTTTCGGCCACGCGATCGTGATCGAACGCTCTAGATGATGGAGAGGGTTTTGGTGGGTTTTGGGCCAAATTGGAGGGGTGTTGGGCTGCAACACACACGAGGCCTTTTCGGTCCCTCGGTTAACCGTTGGAGCATCAAACGAAGTCCAAATGGTACGAAACTTGACAGGCGGTCTACCGGTAGTAAACCAAGGCCGCATGGCAAGTCTCGGTCCAATCCGGAAATGTCTAATCCCCACACACGAAAGAAAGCTAGAAAAGGCCACCGGAGGAGAACGAAGCGCCGGAATGCAAAACGGACAACGGGGAAAATGCTCGAATGCATGAGATGAACACGTATGCAAATGCAATGCACATGATGACATGATATGAGATGCAAGACAACGATAACAACACACGGAGACACAAACCCGAACCTGAGAAAATAAAATAACTTAATGCCGGAAACGGCAAGAGTTGGAGTACAAATTGGGAAAGTCATATCCGGGGTGTTACAGACGACCCCTTCCGGAGCAGCACTCAAGACGATGGCCTTCTGCGTCGAAGACCTTGAAGGACAGCATGGAGGCGCCGTCGTACTCGAAGTGGATCACGAGGGCACCCTCCGCACGGCACACTCGAGTGACCTCACCCCAGCCTCGGGTCATGAAGATCTTGCCCGAGGAGATGGCATCAACTTCCGCCCCAGTCGCCGGCCCGTCGTAGTCGGCGTGCTACAGCCAAAGCTCGAGGGGCCCCCTCGGTGGCATCTCGGCAGAGAATAAGGAAGGGAAGCAGATCCAACTGCTCGGAGGCATCGTCGCCCACAGCACAAGTTCGCGTGAAGAGTTCGTGGCGTGGACTCCAGGGGAAGCGACATGCGCCACCACGGTACGACGACCATGGCTGCGGCGCACGCGGCGCCGCTCGAGGCCTCTTCCTCCTGAGCCCTTGGCTTGGGTGTACAGGGGCAACGGATAACCAGGAGGAGGCCGCTCATCCCAAGGCCTTGTCATCTCCTGCATCACCACCACGTCACGACGATGGACCAGCCTCTTCTTCGGCGGGAGCGTCCCTGGCTCGTCGCGGGGAGTCTTTCCTTTCTCCGTGGCAAAAAATCTTCGGATCGGCGCCATTGGTGCCGCCACTAGCAATGGAGCAAAGAGGGAGAAGCGAGCAAGAGAAGGCCAACCAGCGCCCCCACGATCACAGGTAATGATGGTTTTTTCCTTGCATGTAGCAGGGACTCGTCAAGTCAGGCAGTTGCCGAGGCAACATGGGGAAGCGGAAACACCCACGACCAATCAATCGCCATGCGTCGACCAAGGCCGCAGGCTATTGGGGCCCGCGGCGCTCCGCACTTGCCCCTTAACTTTGCCTCGAAGCCAAGCCCGAGCGCACCTTGGGCCCGAGGGCTACTGTCGGCGTTCTGGGAACGGGGGTCCCAGACTTGCCTGCCTGCGGCCCATGGTGTGGCGCTGCAGGCGGGCCCGTACGACCCATCTTCACCAACAAGCATTCAAGACCCTCGCGAGGGGGCCAAGCCTCGCGAGGCAGACGACAGAAGACCTCCTCGGGAGCGGCCTCACCAGGCTGGCTCACGAGGGGCGGAGAGATCAAGGCAAGGCAAACCTCGCGATATTCCAATGATGTGAGCCATGACGATCGAGACCAGGCGGGCGCCAGCGTGCATAGTGTCCTTGTTTCCTCTTTGATGCTAAGGAGGCAAGCGCAAGCGAAGAGTACCGAGGCGTCAAGCAAAGGTTTCCATATCGCTGCAACAAGACCAAGACCAGTAGGACGGCAAGACGGAGGATTGATTAAAGTGATGATGAAGACTCACCTGTTATTCCCGAGGGTTATGTTTTTGATAAAAAAGCTTCTTTAGCTATTTTAGCTTGCAAAGATAGATATGAGCTCAAGAGGTTATTAGCCACCACCAGAGCCTTTGGCAGGTGAAGACTGATTTTCTCTGGATAACTTGTACTAGCTGTCCCCTTTCAAATTGGCCGTTGTTGGCTCCCTTCCCGCTCACTATTTGCGGAGAGAACCAGGGCCTCTATAAATAGGATTAGCCACCACAGAAGGAGGGAGAGGACGAACGAACGAAGGAGATCCTCAACCATCTAATCTTGGACTAGATCCAACCCATCCTTACACCCACCAAGCACAAGAACACCTCGCCTCAGGAGGTTGTTCTTCCCCTTGTACTGTTCATCCTCAGCCCGAGAGGCAATCCACCACACCACGCTGGAGTAGGGTATTACACCACAATAGTGGCTCGAACTAGTATAAATCTTGTGTCTCTTGTGTTGCGAGTTCGTCGAGCTAAGCTTAGAGATCGTGGCGAGGTTGAGGGCGTGATTCGGTAGGGGGAGATCTTCGTGCGCACCCAGTGTTCGAACCTCAAGGGTTTTGCCGGAATCTGAGATCCGACAGGTTGGTCTTTTTGTTAGGTAAGCCGGTGCCACATCAGAGTGGTGAAATCATTATTTAAAACATTACACATCCCTGTCATACATAAATGTTTTGGCCACATGCAGTCGATGGTTGTCCTACGCGACACTCGATACTCACGGGTGACGCTTTCTATGGGTCCGCGAGGTCGTCGTCCATCACTTTGACGAACAGCCGACAGTGAGGTTAATTTGACTAGCAGGGTAGAATCTTTTTTGTTTGTGTGATGGTGGTATATAGTATACATCGAAGAGGTGGGAGGGTACTAGCATATATACTATACGTACGCGTCCGTGAACAAGTACACCTCACTCAGTATCGGGACTTTTTTGTTTCCGAAGCACGTGCCACATCAAAATTGTGAAATTGGTTATTCAAACATCACACAACACCTTTTTGGGCCACATGCATATCCTAGATAGGACACTCACGTGTGACGCTTCCATCTGTGGGCCCACGAGGCCATCGTCGATGCATGCATGCATCACTTTGACCTACATCGGGAGAGGTTAATTAATTTCACCATCGATGATGTTTCTTTTGGGTTGTACATATAATATGGCAGGAGCATATTGTATGTGGAGAATAGGGGGGAAGGGGACCATCATATGTAGTACGCTTGATATGAACCTCGCTCTGTGTGGGTGCATGGTTTACGGTTTTTGAGGCATGTGGCACATCAAAGTTGTGCATTTTGGGTATCCAACATATATATGTTTGGCCCACGTGCAAAGCGGTGGTGGTTGTCCTCTAGCACCCACTTAAGCGGTTATCAGCGATATCGATGCTTTCCATTTGTGGGCCTGCTTGGTCCATCACTACTTTTTGCTTGACAACAAGAGAGGTTAATTTGACCTAGGAGGGTATTATTATTTTTGCTCTGGGATGACATGCATGATACAGATTGAGCACACACACATGCATGTGTACGCATAAATCCCTCCCATCGAGTCGAAGTGGCTAGTACAATGACACATCATGAACCAATCTCGCTCTATGTGGGGAGCTAGTGTACAATTTTTGACACATGCGCTACATCAATGTTGTGTATTCAAACATGCATGCACACATCACCTCCATACATATGCATGTAGTGGTTTCCTTCAAACGGTACACTCCCTCGTGTGGTTATCGGCGACAAGCCTATATATTCGTGAGCCCGCGTGGACATCCATGATCACCTGACCAACAACAAGATAGGTTACCATGGTGGATTCTTCATTTGGTTCGTGTTATCATAGTATAGGTCATGGTGAGATTCATACCTAATTAAGTTTGAGCGCATATACTATGCATGCATGCATGCATGAATCCCCGTCGTTGGCTTGAAGTGTGGTGTAACATACATATGCATCGTCAACCTAACCCTCACTCAGTCTGGGGATTTCTAGTTTGAAATCACGGTGCCACATCAAAGTTGTTCCATTGTTACTCAAAAACACACCTCTCCATACATATGTTTGGGCCACACGCATGCAGTGTTTGTCTTCGGGGACTAGCTACTTGCGTGATTATTAGCGAGCTAGCCCATCTCCGGGGTGGCATGGACGGCCATCACTTTGACCAACAACAAGAGAGAGGTTGTACGACCAAGGTGGATTATTCTTGGTCCGTTTTATGATCCATCTTGGTAAGATATATGCCTCTCTGGCCCACCGACTGAAAGTGTGTTAGTGTGTGTGTGTGTGGGGGGGGGGGGTTGCTCCTTCACACTTTGATAGGTGCACCACGGTTGGGGGGCATGCATTCATAGCTTAGGATTCCCTTCGTGGCAACACGAGGGGGGGTGGGGGGCTGCTAGCTACTTCACACTTTGCTAGGTGAACCTCGGTCGGGGGGAGGTGGCATGCATTCATAGCTTAGGATTCCCTTCGTGCTGACACGAGGGGGGCTGCTAGCTACTTCGCACTTTGCTAGGTGAACCTCGGCCAGGGGGGCATGCATTCATACCTTAGGATTCCCTTCGTGTCGACACGAGGGAGGGGTGGCTGCTAGCTACTTTGCACTTTTCAAGGAAGAACCTCGATTGGGGGGGATGCATTCATAGCATAGGATTCCCATCGTGCCGACACGAGGGAGGGGGGCTGCTAACTACTTCGCACTATGCTAGGTGAACTTCGGTTGGGGGGTCATGCATTCATAGCTTAGGAATCCCTTCATGCCGACACGACGGAGGGTGGGGGCTACTAGCTACTTCGCACTTTGCTAGGTGAACCTCGGTTGGGGGGGGCATGCATTCATAGCTTAGGATTCCCTTCGTGCCGACACAAGGGAGGGGGGATGCTAGCTACTTCGCAATTTGCTAGGGTGAACCTTGGTTGGGGGGTATGCATTCATAGCTTACGATTCCCTTCGTGCCGACACTAGGGAGGGGGCTGCTAGCTACTTCGCACTTTGCTAGGGTGAACCTCGGTTGGTGGGGGGGGGGAGCATGCATTCATAGCTTAGGATTCCCTTCGTGCCAACATGAGGGAGGGGGAGGGGGGCTGCTAGCTAATTCGCACTTTGCTAGGTGAATGAACCTCGATTGGGAGCGCATGCATTCATAGCTTAGGATTCCCTTCATGCCGACACGAGGGAGGGGGGCTGCTAGCTACTTCGCACTTTGCTAGGTGAACCTCGGTTGGGGGTGAGGCGGCATGCGTTCATAGCTTAGGATTCCCTTCGTGTCGACACGAGGGGGGTGGGGGCAAGAAATACAGTGCGCTTTGTGAGAGAGGTGCCACATCAAAGTTGCATTTGGTATTTGAAAATCAAACCACCCTTTTGATACATAAATTTGGTGCACATGCAAGTGTGTTCGTGTTCTGACCCTCTCCTGCGTCATTTTTCGCCAAATTTATGAACATTACATAAGTCGGATGACGCAACAGACACGGTTCACTCAAACTAACCGTGTGCCATGCCGGTGCACCTGTCACGCACAGATCCACACAGTACATTGGTCTCCACGAGGCTCCCCCTCTCAAAAATATCTGCCCGCCTCGAGGGTTTTCTATTTCATAACACACGGTTGTTATCTCCGGACCGTGTCCGATGTTTCTTGTTCCCAATCCTGCCTGCATCCCTAGAAAATATCTGCCCACCTCGAGGGGTTTTCTGTTTCATAACTCACGGTTGTTATCTCCTTACCGTGTGTGATGGACTATCATCAAAAATTTCACTAGCCCAGCATTTCAATCCCGCGTTTGACTCCCACGTAGTAAAATTTTTAGTACCCGTGTCATTTCCTCAAACACCCGGCCCTCCTCCACACACACACACACACACACACACACACACCAAAACCTCCTCGGGCATGCGCGCGCACACCCACACACACACACCCTCCCTCGCTCGAAACCCTAGCAAGGTCCCCGACGCCGCTGCCGCTGCCGCCACTGCCGCAAGGCCTCCATTGTCAACAACTGTCGGTTTTCCCGTGCAGCTTACCCACCGATCTCCATTCCTAGGCCGCCCTGAGTTTCTTAGATGACGCTTGCCAAACGCCCCCTTTCCCATAGATCCCCATCCCCATCCCTTTCCCCCACTCCCGAGTGTCGCAACCTAAGCTCGGCTACGCTTCCCGTGGAGCTCGAGGAGCGACTGGCCCAAAAGAGGTGTATAGCGGTCTCTTCACCCGATGTCGTCGAGGAAGCTGATGACGATTACTGGCAGCAGGCACTCAAGCAATGGGCTAGAGTATGCGGGCATGTTTGGACCGCCGGCTATGACATCGAGGTCATTGATAGTGACGGCCTGAGGCGGGCTGTGTCACAGGTTAAGTGGCCCACCCCAACCCCTCAGGTTCAACCGCCGTTGATATCATCCATGGCCCCGCCGCTGATCTCCTCTTGCTCGCTATGAACAATTTGCCATTCTAGATCGCCATCGAACCCCGTTTGTCATTTCTGAAGGACACGTTCTGCGACGCTGGCTTGGGATCCACAACTTCCAAGTCAGACCACATCAACGGCTACCACGAGGATGGCACCCTCTTCGGCTCTTCCAAGGGGAAAGAGCCCATCTGCTCTCCAAGGGGAAAGAGCCTATCTGCGACATCAGGGAGGGCACCCTATAGTCGTGCTCTTCCAAGGGGAAGGAGCCCATCTGTGACAACATGGAGCACATCCAGGGTCCATGCTCTTCCCACGGGAACGATCCCATCTGTGACAAGTGGGTAAACCCATGATTTGTTTTGCCATGCCTCTTCAAAGGGGGGAACCCATGATTTGTTTTGTCGAGTCCCTTTTGTAGTGTAATGAGAATATGTCCTGTTTTAATTGCTATATCTAGTTGTTTGCAGTATGCCTTGTTTATTTCAATTGTTCACAATGCGATGCTCTATATGCAATTGTTTACTGTGCAGTACATTTCATCAATCCAGTTTTAAACATACCGATAGGAATGCATATATTTGCTTGCTATTAAGCCTGTTATAGCTAGCATATGACTCTTTTAAAGTTTTTTATTGTTCAGTTGTTTATAGTTAGCATATGTCCAGCTTCAAATGCTATCTTTGGTTGTTCGTAGTAGGCCTTGTTTATTCCAGTTATTCACAATGTGATGTTCTATATGTGCAAGTATGAACTGTGCAGTTCAATTTCATTAGTACCAGTTTCAACAATACCACTATGAATGACTACATTTGGTTGCTGCATCTTGTAGTTAACACACCTTTCGATTTTTATTTAACAATATCCATTGTACTTAGACCGGCACAATACCAGTTTGAATGACTATGTTTGCTTGTTGTTAAATGTTAGGCCTGTGGCAGTTAGCACACCTTTCCACTAGTTTTGCTTTACTAGCGTGCTTAAACCTACACATTGAAGCTATCTTTTGGAGATTATTTTGTCTGCCATGTATAATTTGGTTGATGTTTAGACTATTGTGCTTAACATGCTTGTCGATTTACCTACACAGGACAATTTTGGGAACGAATACTGTTTTCCATCGAGGTTAGTTTCATCCCATGGCTTATATATGCTCACTGTTCAGGATATCAGTAGCTGGTACCATATAGGCCGACGACTGATAAGGGACTAATCGGTGAATCGGACTTTTAACTGAATATATTTGCAACCCATTTTTCATTAGGTTAACTAGGGCCATATGTAATATATCTGAGGCTACATAGCAACATGCACTGTACTTAATGTCTAAATATGCAATTCTAGGCTACATAGCAACAAGGAAGAGTGTTACATGAATGTTCTAATGATGTCTAGATATACGTAGAAGAGCAGCAGCAGCAACACCACCACCAACAACACAACCCTGTTTGGATGCTCAACTTAGCTAGAGGTTAGAGTTAGTTTCTAGCTCATTACTAACCCTGAACTAACTCCATCCATAGATTTGTTTGGATCGCAGGGTTAGATTGACAATAAATGCACTAGGAGAACTAGCTCCTATTAGCACCTCTTGTGTTGGATAGTTTTTTTGGGTGGGTTATAGATGCAACTAGCTCAAACTATACGTACGCGTCTGTGAACAAGTACACCTCACTCAGTGCCGGGACTTATTTTCCGAGGCACGTGCCAGATCAAAATTGTGAAATTGGTTATTCAAACATCACACAACACCTTTTTGGGCCACATGCATATCCTAGCTAGGACACTCACGTGTGACGCTTCCATCTATGGGCCCACGAGGCCATCATCGATTCATGCATGCATCACTTTGACCTACATCGGGAGAGGTTAATTAATTTCACCATCGATGAAGATTCTTTTGGGTTGTACATATATTATGGCAGGAGCATATTGTATGCGGTGAAGAGGGGGGAAGGGAACCATCATATGTAGTACGCTTGATATGAACCTCGCTCTGTGTGGGTGCATGGTTTACGGTTTTTGAGGCATGTGGCACATCGAAGTTGTGCATTTTGGGTATTCAACATATATATGTTTGGCCCACATGCAAAGTGTTGGGGAACATAGTAATTTCAAAATTTTCCTACGCACATGAAAGATCATGGTGATGCATAGCAACGAGAGGGGAGAGTGTGATCTACGTACCCTCGTAGACCGACAGCGGAAGCGTTATGACAACGCGGTTGATGTAGTCATACGTCTTCACGGCCCGACCGATCAAGCACCGAAACTTCGGCACCTCCGAGTTCTAGCACACGTTCAGCTCGATGATGATCCCCGGACTCCGATCCAGCAAAGTGTTGGGGAAGAGTTCCGTCAGCACGACGGCGTGGTGACGATCTTGATGTTCTACTGTCGCAGGGCTTCGCCTAAGCACCACTACAATATTATCGAGGACTATGGTGGAAGGGGGCACCGCACACGGCTAAGAGAACGATCTTAGAGATCAACTTGTGTGTCTAGCGGTGCCCCTTGCCACCGTATATAAAGGAGCCAAGGGGGGGGGGGGGTGCGGCCGGCCCTAGGAGGAGGCACGCAGGAGGAGTCCTACTCCTACCGGGAGTAGGACTCCCCCCTTTCCCTAGTTGGATTAGGACTTGGGGAAGAAGGAAGAGAGGGAAGAAAGGAAGGGGGGGGGGGGCGCCGCCCCCCTCCCTGTCCAATTCGGACTTGGGGGGGGGGGAGGGGCGCGCGGAAGCCCCTAGGCCTCCTCTCCTCTTCCTCTACTAGGCCCATTAAGGCCCATTAGGTTACCGGGGGGTTCCGGTAACCTCCCGATACTCCAGTAAAATGCCGATTTCACCCGGAACACTTCTGATGTCCAAAATAGTCTTCCAATATATCAATCTTTATGTCTCGACCATTTCGAGACTCCTTGTCATGTCCGTGATCACATCCGGGACTCCGAACTAACTTCGGTACATCAAAATATATAAATTAATAATGAAACTGTCATCGTAACGTTAAGCGTGCGGACCCTACGGGTTCAGGAACAATGTAGACACGACCGAGACATGTCTTCGGTCAATAACTAATAGCGGAACCTGGATGCTCATATTGGCTCCCACATATTCTACGAAGATCTTTTATCGGTCAGACCGCATAACAACATACTTTGTTCCCTTTGTCATCGGTATGTTACTTTCCCGAGATTCGATCGTCGGTATCTCAATACCTAGTTCAATCTCGTTACCGGCAAGTCTCTTTACTCATTTCGTAATACATCATCTCACAACTAACTCATTAGTTGCAATGCTTGCAAGGCTTATGTGATGTGCATTACCGAGAGGGCCCAAAGATACCTCTCCGACAATCGGAGTGACAAATCCTAATCTTGAAATACGCCAACCCAACATGTACATTTGGAGACACCTGTAGAGCTCCTTTATAATCACCCAGTTACGTTGTGACATTTGGTAGCACACAAAGTGTTCCTCCAGCAAACGGGAGTTGCATAATGTCATAGTCATAGGAACATGTATAAGTCATGAAGAAAGCAATAGCAACATACTAAGCGATCGGGTGCTAAGCTAATGGAATGGGTCATGTCAATCACATCATTCTCCTAATAATGTGATCTCGTTAATCAAATGACAACACATGTCTATGGTTAGGAAACATATCCATCTTTGATTAACGAGCTAGTCAAGTAGAGGCATACTAGTGACGTTTAGTTTGTCTATGTTTTCACACAAGTATTATGTTTCCAGATAATACAATTCTAGCATGAAAAATAAACATTTATCATGATATAAGGAAATAAAATAATAACTTTATTATTGCCTCTAGGGCATATTTCCTTCACAAAGCGGTGGTGGTTGTCCTCTTGCACCCACTTAAGCGGTTATCAGCGATATCGATGCTTTCCATTTGTGGGCCTGCTTGGTCCATCACTACTTTTTGCTTGACAACAAGAGAGGTTAATTTGACTTAGGAGGGTATTATTATTTTTGCTCTGGGATGACATGCATGATACAGCTTGAGCACACACACATGCATGTGTACGCATGAATCCCTCCCATCGAGTCGAAGTGGCTAGTACAATGACACATCATGAACCAATCTCGCTCTATGTGGGGATTTGTTTGGGTGGCTAACCCTGAACTAACTCCATCCATAGATTTGTTTGGATGACAGTGTTAGATTGACAATAAATGCACTAGGAGAACTAGCTCCAATTAGCACCTCTTGGGTTGGATAGTTTTTTTGGGTGGGTTATAGATGCAACTAGCTCAAACTAGACCTCATGTTTAGATATACTTTAGGGGTATTTGATCCCAAACTAGCTCAAACTAACTGTAACCCATGGATACAACAACAGTTAATCAACTGATAATTTGTAACAATGCACAAAACTCCTTCTGGCCCATAATATAAGATGTTAATTCATCTAATATGTGAGTATATTGGATGTTATAAGATACTCCCTCCGTTCCTAAATATTTGTCATTTCAGAGATTTCAAATGGACTACCACATACGGATGTATATAGACATATTATAAAAGAGTGTTGTACTACATCAGTGTGCAATTGGTCTTGAGCTTCTAATATTAACTTGGTGCTTTTAGGTACATATGTCATTGGTAAAGATCCGCGCTTCGACCCTTTCTGCATATGGGGCAATGAGATATTGTTGAACCAGCATCAAGTGAGGAAGCTGATAAAGATTGTTAGTAAAATGGGTCCAAAGATGGTAATTAAACTATTTGTTTACACTTTATCCAAGACAACAACGAACTGCAGGATGGTAAGTAAGAACTCTGCAGCCTTCTTTTTACTACCCATAATGAGTTGTGTTAGATGACAATGTATGAATCTTTTTTCTTTGCAGTGGTTGCCAAAGCAGTTTACTCAAGATTACCTCTCAAACTACATGATTGGTGAGCATGCAAAGGTTAAAGTATCTCTACCAGAACATGATGATTATCTAGATGTTTTCATGAAGATCGTGGATGGGCGGTTGGCCATCACAAGGGGTTGGACTAGAGTCGTGCGTGCCTTCTACATGGAGGAGGGCACAATATTGGCATTCCGCTTCACCTTGTTCAGCAACCAGAATATATTTCGCCTCTTTCTTTACCGTCTTTAATAGTACAAGTATACAACTATGGTTCATCATTCTTTATTTGGTTCTTATGTAATTCTTGAACATATGTACCTATGAATCGAATAATGCATTGGTTGTTTGAACCTGATGGATATGAATAAAGCTGTAGCATACATTCAAATTAAAATTCAAATACGGTACAATTTGGAAAAGCCGCAATTAAACTAGGGTGAAATTACGCTCTCAAGCTTGTTACGGCACACACGGTTGGTAAAACACAAACGTTTGCGATATGCACCATAATCTGAGACGGTTCACGGAGAGGAAACGTGTGCAAGTATGCACACTGTTGCCGTTTGCAAACCGTGTGCGATGTTAGACAATATCACAAACGGTGCGGGCAAACTAAACGTTTGTGTTAGTTGCCTTATCGTACACGATTCACAACCATGAGCTGTTTTTGATGAAGTATGCATCGTAAACGTTGCACCACAGGATAGCGTGTGCGATAGTTGTCATGTACAATGATGTTACGACGGTTCGACGTTTCTTAATCCTGTCCGACACTCGTACGACAATTAGCTAATCTTCCTAACGGTGAACCGTTTGTGATGGGCTGCGCATCAGACACGTTCTATAATAGTGAACCGTTTGTGATGGGCCGCACATCATAAATGTAGCACCATAGAATACCGACTACGATGGCAATGCGAGTAGAAACGAGTAGGAGTACTGTAGAGGCCCTATCCCCGACGGTTTCTGGGTCGTATGGGAAGGACCCCCCTTGTTGGTGTCAAAACTGGCGGATCTCGGGTAGGGGGCCCTGAACTGTGCGTCTAAGGTCGATGGTAACAGGAGACAGGGGACACGATGTTTACCCAGGTCCTGGCCCTCTCTATGGAGGTAATACCCTACGTCCTTATTGATTGATCTTGATGAATATGAGCATTACAAGAGTTGATCTACCACGAGATTGTAATGGCTAAACCCTAGAGGTCTAGCTTGTATGGCTATGGTAATGAATATCTCTCTCTCCTTCGGACTAAGTCCTCCGGTTTATATAGACACCGGGAGGATCTAGTGTTACACAAGGTCGGTTACAAAGAAAGGAATCTACATATTTGGTCACCAAGCTTGCCTTGCACGCTAAGGAGAGTCCCATCCGGACACGGGTGCAGTCTTCGGTCTTCGTGTTCTTCACAGCCTATCAGTCCAGCCCATGGCTAATAGGCCGGACGCCCGATGACCCCTTAGTCCAGGACTCCCTCAGTAGCCCCTGAACCTGGGTTCAATGACAAGTTATCCGGTGCGTAGATCTGTCGTCGGCATTGCAAGGTGGGTTCCTCCTTCCAAACTCCAAGATAGTCTTTGGACGTATTGAATGTGTCCGGACCTGTAACACACGCACCACACACAACTGCAGAGGGAATATAATTTTCCACGAGTCCAATCTGCTGAAACTTTTTGTAATATGACATCACATTTGCCCGATCATAATTTCGAACCGCGTTTCGTCTGCCGCTCCACGTTTCGAGACACGGTTTCCGTTGGCATGTCTTGTTAATGCAGAGATCGTGTCCCCTTGTTGCGGGATTTTCATCAATTCGAGTGTGGGTAACCCAATCGTGCCTGTTTACACAGCCCTTGGGAATAGGCGAGTTTTAAGGCGAGTGGGGAGGCGTTCGATATTCACTGCCTTTATAAGGGGATAAGGATTCCCCCTTCTTCTCCCATGCCTTCTCTCTTCCCCCTCCCTTCCACTCTTGAGCTCCAGCGCCCAAGATCTCATCTTCTTCCCACTCAAGCTAGCACTCAACCATGTCAGGATCCGGAGGTCAAGGCAAGTGGATGGTCTCCTCCATCAAGGAGGAGGACATTACTAAGCTTCGGGCGGCCGGGTACCTGGCAAAGGAAATCGCCCACCGTCTTCCAGCCCAGGGGCAAGTCGTCCCCACACTGAAGCCCAATGAGAGGGTGGTATTCATCCCTCATTTCCTCCACGGGCTAGGGTTTCCACTCCACTATTTCGTCCAAGGGGTGATGTACTATTACGGGATAGACTTCCATGATCTATCCCCGAACTCCTTCGTCAATATCTTGGCATTCATCGTCGTGTGTGAGGCCTTCCTCCGCATCCAACCCTACTTCGGGCTGTGGGTCAAGGTCTTCAATGTGAAGCCGAAGGTGGTGGATGGCCAACACGCGGAGTGCGGAGGTGCCATGGTGAGCAAGCTGACTAATGTCTCCTGGCCGAAAGGCACTTTCTTGGAGACTGTCAAGGAATGGCAGAAACAATGGTTCTACATCACAGAACCTCGCGACACAAACTGGGCTGCCGCTGCCGAATTCAACTCCGGCGCTCCAATGCGGCTCACCTCCTGGGTTGAGAAGAGCCCGAATTGGTCATCGTCAGATGAGCTGATAGCGCTGCAGATGCACATTCAAAGTATGGCGGACAAGGATATCAAGCTTGTCGGTATAATCTAGGTGATGCTAGTTTGCCAGATTCTCCCGTGCCAAAGCCGAAGCCGCCCTCTATGGGAGTTTAATCCGAAGAAGCACCATACCTGAAGAGGCTCTTCGAAACTTCTTACGAAGACGCCTGGAAGTTGCTCTTTAAGGGAAACGGGACACCGCCGGCCACGGATTCGGACCGCGGGCACGACATCAATCACCTCACCAACGAGGTATGTTATTTTTAACGCATCCCCTACTTGCTTGTTTCAAGGATGATATCTAGGCTATTATTATCATTGCTTCTTAGGACTAGATGGAGAGAGCGAAGCAGATCCGGTGTCCGGCTCCGCTTCCTGAAGAACTAGTCATTCTGCATTTAGCGAAGATGCTGGTGCCGGCGCCCTATACAGCACCGGCGAAGAAGGCCTTGGGAAAGGCCAAGGGGGTCCGGAGTGGCCCCTGCCGCAAGGGCGCTTCAGACGCGACGTCCGAAGACAAGACCCGTTCCTCCATCACCGAAGACGACGATGATGAGGAGGAGAAGAGCAACTCTCCCTCTGATGGAGGGAGGAAGAAGAGGGTGGCCTCCACAATTCTGGAGGCGGAGGCGCCCAATAAGGGGAAAGGCCTGCTCACGGGCAGCTCCGCATGGGACGTCGACAGCAGTCCGGAGCGACGCCCCCGCACTAAGCCTCGGGCCACATCATAGGTGCTAAGACTTGCACATGCCCATAAATCTAACCTCTCCTCTTTGTCGTATTGACATGATTAATTATGCTATTGCAGTCCGGCCCATGACATCTCCCAGCGATCCTCATCAATAGGCTCGTTGGACTCAACGGAGATGGCCCGCGAGACACCGCTAGCCGCTTACTCTCCCGAGGCCCAGGGAGACGTCAAGGTGCTGTCCCGAAGGACCTTCCCAGGCCAGGGGAAGGTTCGGGAGGCCGTCAAGGCGGCGCCGGAGGGCGATACCTCGGCCGCCAGACACATGGGGGAACAAGCCCCCATGGAGACTGACGATGGGGGCCGTACTCGATTCGGCCCCCTCTGGGAATGGATATGGAGACCCATATGGCCTCGGAGTCCGACAAGCACCCTCCATCAAGAGAAGGATGCACGCCCGTCCCACCGACGACCTCTGTCCAACCAGAGGCGCCGGATAATCTGTTGGAAGCGCTACGAGGCGCTTCCATTCTGGATGAACACCTTATCCTTATGGGTACGGTGATTGAGATGGTTCAGTCTGTCAAGAGCAGACTGACCGAAGCCTACATCGGCTTGCTGACATGTTTTTAGGTAATCGACGTTTAACCGAGAAAATCTGCACATAGACAGTAGCCCCTGAGACACTATCCGGTGTTCAGAAAGACAAGCCAGACAAAGGATCAATTAAATTTCGTAGGAAACTAACCAAATGTGTCTGATGTTAGTAAGCAGGCGTTGCTATTGGCTGCGACTTCTCATGTTGCTGAAGTCTCTGGACTAAAGCAGAAACTGGAGCAGGCCGAAGAAGAGCTTGGACATGCGAGGAAGCAGCTCGAAGACCAGCAAGGTATGTGATGGCTCGCGATATATTCAGAAAGAGTAAATGATGTATACTGACCGTAGTGTCATTATATGTGTAGGGGCGACGACCGAGGTCGAGGCCCTGAAAACGGCCCTGGCCAAAGACGAGGAGAGAGCCGTCAAGGAGCAGGCCGCTCGCAAGAAGCTGAAGGCCCGGCTGAACGAGGTCCAGCAAGACCTCCAGGACGCGGTGAAGTACGAGACCTTGGAGGGCGATGTTTCGGCTCAAGAGACCGAACTCTCCAAGGCTCGTCAAAGCGCAGAAGCGGCCCGGGTTGAAGCCCAGGGTTCGCTCCAGGAAATCCAAGAGGCCAGGAAGATCGCGGCGGGTAAGGCATTTAGCATGCAAATAAAATATATAAAGAAGTATTTCTTAATAACCCGGATTCAGAGTTCTCCAGGGGCCTTCGCAGATCTGCCGCGCAGTGTGTCCGATGCCGCGGAGTACTTTCGAGCTGAAGAAGGGAGCTCCACGGAGAAATTGTTCTGGTCGTAGTATCTTGTGCCAGAGCATCCCGTGCCCTTCACCGATCAGCTGAAAGAGCTGGTGGAGCTGCATAAGGTGGCCGAGCTAGCCATGAAGGATTTGGTAATCTGGCTATGGCCAGCCGAAGCTATGCCCGGCAGCTACTTCGGGCTCGTAAAGCAGCTGGTGAATGCCTGTCCTCGGCTGGATGTCTTGAAGCGATCGGCCTGTATTGAAGGTGCACGCATGGCCTTCGCCTGCTGCAAGATGTGGTGGGCGAAGATGGATGCCGTCGAGCTGACCAAGGGGCCGCCGGAGCGCAAGGAGCACCGCACACCCGAGCGCTATTTTGCAGATGTCCTAGAGGGCTCTCGCATTGTAGCAACACAGTGTGCGCAGGACACTATCTTTGAATGAATGTATTCAAGTTCCTTCTACCTTGTATGATAGAACAAAGCGGGTTTGCAATATAATGCTTGTTATGTTTTTAAATTTTTCCTCCTCTGCGGCCGTGTTACGTGAAATCTGAGGGTTTTCCAGTCGTCGGCTTCTGCCCCCACATAGGTAGTACGGAGGTGTTCGGGATGGAATCTAAACAATCTTGATCCAATTATATGGTCCTTGAAGGAGTTGTTTAGCGCAACGAACCAGGCAATCAAACTATGCGGCGTTAACGCCCTCACTTAGCCATACGAGTTTGACAATAAAAACATGGGCACAACCCCTAGTATCCAAGCTAGAGTGCTGCAAGCGTCTAATCGGGAAGTACCGATCCTTTGCATGATGCGGAAGTAATCTCCAACGATTTGCAACCTCCGAACAGCTGACCGGCTCTCGTCGCATCATGACAGTCAGTTTTCGGCTTTCTCCACTGAGGTGCTCCTTTGGATAAACCAAGGCACAATCGCAGTAGTTCTCCCTTTACTACCTTAGCCGATATAGCGGAACGTAAGGTAGCAAGCACAGGAGCCGGGCAACCCAACTATTGACCAAAGACATGATTCGGAGCCAATGCATATAATGCTAAATTCGGGGTGTCGAACTATACTTACAAAAAGTGTTCGGACTTTTGTTGCCGTAGTGTGGGGTGCTATGAAGCCCCTAGAAAATTGAAACTCACCCGAGTGTACGGGTGTTACCTGATAGAATTACTAGAAAGGAAAAGACAAAAATAAAGAAAAATAAGAACCAGTAGTAAGCTAGAGCCGTGAAAATTTGGGCCGCAAACTGTTTCTATTATAATTTCATTGGTGCGTTAAAGCGCATTTATACAGGTAGTGCAATAAGTAGAAAGGCTATTTACTATGCCTTCACCAAGAGAGAGCTGTGTATGGGTCCTGAAGATAGGTAAATGGGTCGTTAAAGAGACCACCTAAGAGTTTTCCAGTACGTTCATGCTTCTTGTTGTCTTGGTGTTTTTATCCTTCGAAAAGAGTCGATGGTCAAGCCGCTAGAAAAGGCCTATAAAAAGGGAAAATAAAAGAAAAAGGGGAATAGTGAAAGTATGAGTGTCCAGGGCGGTCTAGCCGAATTGCGGATCATAAACTAGCTATGCCTCGTCGATGCCCATGGAATTTTGAGTGCGTAGTTATGTATGCGTGGTGCGAATGCCACTACTTGACCAGGACTAAGACGGAGGACGAATTGCTAGTCTAGCTCCTGACGAGCCGAGCTGTCCTGCTGCAGGGTAGTTCGGACCCTCTTGATGGTGTCCGAGGGTTCGGCAGCCGAATTAAGGTTCTGCTTGAGAAGGCCGCTCTGTACTTATGCTTCTAAGGCAGCTGTGTGCTCTTCGGTACGAAGGGATCGTTCCGTATTTCCATTGAATGTTATGGCGCCACGTGGACCGGGCATCTTGAGCTTGAGATAAGCATAGTGCGGCACTGTGTTGAATCAGGCAAATGCAGTCCGTCCGAGCAGTGCGTGATAGCCGCTTTGAAAGGGGACTATGTCGAAGATTAAATCCTCGCTTACGAAATTGTCCGGGGATCCAAAGACAACCTCGAGCGTGATTGAGCCCGGATAGCAGGCCTCTACACCTCGTATGACTCCTTTGAAGGTAGTATTTGTGGGTTTGATCCGTGATAGATGAATGCCCATTTTGTGCACTGTATCTTGATAGAGCAAGTGGAGGTTGCTGCCACCGTCCATCAGGACTCGCGTCAGGTGGAACCCATCAATTATTGGGTCCAGGACCAGTGCGGCTGAACCGCCGTGACGGATACTGGTTGGATGATCCCAGCGATCAAAAGTGATCGGGCATGATGACCATGGATTAAATTTTGGGGCAAGTAGCTCTGTCACGCATACGTCCCTGAGTGCGCGCTTGCGCTCCCACTTGGGGATGTGTGTAGCATATATCATGTTCACCGTTTTGACCTGAGGGGGAAACATCTTCTTTCCCCCTGTGTTTGGTTGTAGGGGCTCCTCGTCATCGTCCTTGCTCTGCAATCCCTTTTCCTTGTTCTCGGCATTTAACTTGCTGGCTTGCTTAAAAACCCAGCAATCTCTGTTGGTATGGTTGGCTGGTTTGTCTGGGGTGCCATGGATTTGGCACGGGCGGTCGAGTATGCGGTCCAGGCTGGATGGTCCCTGATTGTTTCTCTTGAACGGTTTCTTTCACTGGCTGGACTTGGAGCCGCTGAATCCGGTGTTGACTGTAGTGTCATCGGTATTATTACCATTCCTTCGGCATGTGTCTGTTACGTCAGAGCTTGTCGTTGTTGTTTTTGGCCTCAAAGGGGCCTGCGTCGCTGGCCGTATTTTTACTACAAGCCAGCCAGCTATCCTCACCCGCACAAAAGCGGGTCATAAGTGCCGTGAGGGCTGCCATGGATTTTGGCTTTTCTTGGCTGAGGTGGCGGGCGAGCCATTCGTCGCGGATGCTATGTTTAAAGGCCGCTAGAGCTTCGGCATCCGGACAGTCGACGATCTGGTTCTTTTTGGTTAGGAACTTAGTCCAAAATTTCCTGGCTGACTCTCCAGGTTGTTGGACTATGTGGCTTAAGTCATCGGCGTCTGGTGGCCGGACATATGTACCTTGGAAGTTGTCAAGGAAGGCTTCTTCCAAGTCCTCCCAGCTGTCGATAGAGTTTTCAGGCAGGCTATTTGACCAGTGCCGAGCTATCCCTTCGAGCTTTAGTGGGAGGTATTTGATAGCGTCGGGGTCATCTCCGCGGGCCATGTGGATATGGAGAATAAAATCCTCGATCCATACTGTGGGGTCGGTTGTTCAGTCGTATGATTCAATGTTAACGGGTTTTAACCCTTCGGGAAATTCGTGATCCATTACTTCATCGGTGAAGCAAAGAGGGTGTGCGGCGCCTCTATATCGGGTTGCGTCGCGACGTAGCTCGGGTGTGACTAGGTTTGTCATGTCCGAATAGGTAGCCATCATCATGTGTCGAGGAACGCCCTCGCGATCCATAAATCGATCGGGTATATCCTGCTCTAATATCAGGGTCTGCTGGAGGTCGTGTGTATGACCCTGAACTGTTTTGTCTCTATTTTTTCATGGCGGCGGGGCGGGCTGCTGTTCGGCTTGAGTTGCTGCTCTATCCCGACCACGAGGTGGTCAGTCCGCCGCACTATCCCGACCTCGTAGTGTTCGGTCGGCCGCATTACGCGTGGGAAGTATGGGCTCCAGCGCCTCTTCGTCGAACTGAGGTAGCAATTTTTGTTTTGCGTAACTCTTGGCTGGGCGTGTGAGGCCGTATTCTTCGGCTGCCAGAACGTCAGTCCACCTGTCGACGAGCAGATCTTGGTCAGCTTGAAGCTGTTGCTGCTTCTTTTTCAGGCTCCGTGCGGTGGCTATTACATGGCGCTTGAAGCGCTCCTGCTCGAGAGGTTCCTCAGGCACGATGAAATCTTCGTTGCCGAGGCTTTACACATCGTCAGAGAGCGGATGATAACTACCGTCCTCCGAGTCGTTGGGCCTGGCCTGTTCATCGGGGCTGGCTTGCCTGTTTTCTTGATCCTCCTGTTCGGATGTTACCTCAACAAGGTCTTCATTGTTTTCGACATCGTCCAGAGTATTGTCTTCTCTGGTGCCGGTATTGCTGTCCTTTGAACGACGTGACTTAGAGCGGTGCCAAGGACTCCGTCGTTTTTCCTGTGTCTCAGGAGGTTTATTCTCAACTGGATTTTCTTTGTCATCGTCGCTATTCTCCTTTGGTGCATCCACCATGTACACATCGTACGAGGAAGTGGCCGTCCAATGTCCAGTGAATGGAGGGTCCCGGGCCTCTTATTCTCCGGCATCGTCATCCATACCGTCGAGGTCATCGGAGCCATAATCAAGCATGCTAGTTAAGTCTTCGAAAGTGGCTATAAACTGGGTGGCGGGTGGGGAGCGAAATTCCCTGTCATCAGCTTCTAGTTCAAACCGGATATTGTTCGGCTTTGAGTCCCCCGCCAAGGATAGGTTCTTTAACGAGCTTAGCACATCGCCCAAGGGTGAGTGTTGGAATATGTCTGTGGCGCTAGACTCGAAGATTGATAAAAAATCAAGTTCGGCATCCGTGGACTCACATGGTTCGGAACTTACACCTAGAGACGAGTCCAGGGTTCCGGGGACACAAATATTGTGTGAGTTTAAGTCCATGTGCGGCTCCAACACCGAGGAATCTGTGGCCTTCATGGTGGGGTTGAACCTCCATTCCTTAGATGGCGCCGTATGCTCCGGATCTAAGGTCAGAGAAGTTACACGAGCGATCTCCTGGATGTGGTCCGATGATAGATTTAGGTCATGTTCATCGAGGTGACCAGGAGCGATCGCCGTGGTCTCGAATCCAGCGAAGCTCAAATCTCCACGGATGTCCGCGACGTAGTCCAGGCTCCCAAATTTGACATGATGGTTAGGGGCGTAGCTATCGATTTGCTCCAGATGGCCAAACGAGTTGGCCCACAGTGCGAAGCCGCCGAACACGAAAATCTGTCCGGGGAGGAAGGTTTTTCCTTGGAAAGGGTCATTGTTCATGATTGAAGGGGCCATCGAACCTTTTGAGGATGACACAATGGAAGTCTTAATGAAAGCACCAATGTCGGTGTCAAAACTGGCGGATCGCCGGTTGGGGGTCCCGAACTGTGCGTCTAAGGTTGATGGTAACAGGAGACAGGGGACACGATGTTTACCCAGGTTTGGGCCCTCTCTATGGAGGTAATAGCCTACGTCCTACTTGATTGATCTTGATGAATATGAGTATTACAAGAGTTGATCTACCACGAGATCGTAGTGGCTAAACCCTAGAGGTATAGCTTGTATGGGTATGGTAATGAATATCTGTCTCCTCCGGACTAAGTCCTCTGTTTATATGGACACGGGAGGATCTAGGGTTACACAAGGTCGGTTACAAAGAAAGGAATCTACATATTTGGTCGCCAAGCTTTCCTTCCACGCCAAGGAGAGTCCCATCCAGACACGGGTGCAGTCTTCGGTCTTCGTGTTCTTCACAACCCATTAGTCCGGCCCATGGCTAACAAGCCGGACGCCCGAGGACCCCTTAATCCAGGACTCCCTCACCCCTATCACCCACACTCACTTGGCAATGGTTCCAAATGTCGTCGCAGAAAGGGGTTAAAAACCGTTTGTTTAGGACCGACGCGTACCAATGCATGAGTTGTGAAACTATTCCACATTGTTTTAAATGAAGGCCAAACTCGTAACTCAAATATTTGCCTCCAGGATCAGATCGTGGAAACTTTATTTTCTTGTTATGATGATTATCCACTTCACTCTGAAATTCTTTGAACTTTTCAAATGTTTTAGACTTGTGTTTCATTAAGTAGATATACCCATATCTACTCAAATCATCTGTGAAGGTCAGAAAATAACGATACCCACCGCGAGCCTCAACATTCATCGGACCACATACATCGTTATGTATTATTGCCAATAAGTCATTAGCTCACTCCATTGTTCCGGAGAACGGAGTTTTAGTCATCTTGCCCATGAGGCATGGTTCGCAAGTATCAAATGATTCATAATCAAGTGATTCTAAAAGCCCATCTACTTGGAGTTTCTTCATGAGCCTTACACCAATATGACCTAAACGGCAGTGCCACAAGTATGTTGCACTATCATTATCAACTTTGCATCTTTTGGCATCAATACTGTGAATAAGTGTATCACTATGATTGAGATTTAATAAATCCTTTATATTGAGTGTATGACCATAGAAGGTTTTATTCATGTAAACAGAACAACAATTATTCTTTGACTTAAATGAATAACCGCATTGCAATAAACATGATCCAATCATATTCATGCTCAATGCAAACACCAAATAACATTTATTTTAGGTTCAACACTAATCCCGAAGGTAAAGGGAGTGTGCGATGGTGATCTTATCAACCTTGGAATCAGTTCCAACACACATCGTCACCTCGCCCTTAACTAGTCTCTGTTCATTTTGCAACTCCTGTTTTGAGTTACTAATCTTAGCAACTGAACCGGTATCATATACCTAGGGGTTCCTACGAACACTAGTAAAATACACATCAATAACATGTATATCAAATATACCTTTGTTCACTTTGCCATCCTTCTTATCCGCCAAGTATTTGGGGTAGTTCCGCTTCAAGTGACCATTCCTTTTGCTGTAGAAGCACTCAGTTTCAGGCTTAGGTCTAGCTTTCGGCTTCTTCACGGGAGTGGCAACTTGCTTGCCATTCTTCTTGAAGTTCCCTTTCTTTCCCTTGCTCTTTTTCTTGAAACTAGTGGTTTTGTCAACCATCAACATTTGATGTTATTTCTTGATTTCTACCTTCACTGATTTCAGCATTGCGAAGAGCTTGGGAATTGTTTTCGTCATCCCTTGCTTATTATAGTTCATCATGAAGTTATAATAACTTGGTGATAGTGACTAGAGAATTTTGTCAACCACAATCTTATCTGGAAGATTAACTCCCACTTGATTCAAGCGATTGTAGTACCTAGACATTCTGAGCACATGCTCACCAGCTGAGCTATTCTCCTCCATCTTGTAGGAAAAGTACTTGTCAGAGATCTCATACTTCTTAACATGGGCATGAGTTTGAAATATCATTTTTAGCTCTTGGAACATCTCATATGCTCCATGGCGTTCAAAAACATTTTTGAATTCTCGGTTCTAAGTCGTAAAGAAAGGTGCACTAAACTATCAAGTAGTCATCATACTGAGCTTGTCAAACGTTCATAACGTCTGCATCTGCTCCTGCAATAGGTCTATCACCTAGCGGTGTATCAAGGACATAATTCTTCTGGGCAGCAATGAGGATAATCATCAGATCACAGACCCAGTCTGCATCATTGCTACTATCATCTTTCAACATAGTTTTTCTCTAGGAACATATCAAAAGATAAAACAGGGGAGCTATACGCGAGCTATTGATCTACAACATAGATATGCAAATACTATCAGGACTAATTTCATGATAAATTAAGTTCAATTAATCATATTACTTAAGAACTCCCACTTAGATAGACATCCCTTGAGTCATCTAAATGATCACATGATCCAAATCAACTAAACCATGTCCGATCATCATGTGAGATGGAGTAGTCTTTAGTGGTGAGCATCTCTATGTTGATCATATCTACTAGATGATTCATGTTCGACCTTTCGGTCTCCAGTGTTCCGAGGCTATTTCTATACATGCTAGGCTCGTCAAGTTTAACCCGAGTATTCCGCATGTGCAAAACTGTCTTGCACCTGTTGTATGGGAATGTAGAGCTTATCACACCCGATCATCACGTGGTGTCTCAGCACGACGAACTATTGCAATGGTGCATACTCAGGGGGAACACTTATACCTTGAAATTTTAGTAAGGGATCATCTTATAATGCTACCGCCGTACTAAGCAAAATAAGATGCATAAAAGATTAACATCACATGCAACCAAAATATGTGACATGATATGGCCATCATCATCTCGTGCCTTTGATCGCCATCTCCAAAGTACCGTCATGATTTCCATCGTCACTGGGTTGACACCTTGATCTCCATTGTAGCGGCGTGCTTGTCTTGCCAACTATTGCTTCATGAGTGTCGGTGGTAACTCGTTCGGATTGGTCATTGTTGATGATTTTTCAAGAGTTACATGGGTGTTCTTTCTTGATGATAAATCGTAGGTCCAAAAGATCTTTAAGAACTTTGCTAGGAAGGCCCAAAATCAGTTTGAGGTGAAGATCAAGAAGGTTCGTAGCGACAATGGAATGGAGTTCAAGAATGCCAATGTGGATACCTTTCTTGATGAAGACGGGATTTCACATGAGTTCTCGCCTACATACACACCTCAACAAAATGGAGTTGTTGAGAGGAAGAACCATACACTCATAGAGATGGTGAGAATGATGCTTGATGCATACAAGACGCTAAAACACTTTTGGGCAAAAGCTGTTGAGACAGCTTGCCATGCAACTAATCGACTATATCTTCACAAGCTTCTCGGTAACATGGAATACAAGCTTCTCACCGGTAACAAACCCCAAGTTGGATACTTTCGAGTATTTGGATCAACGTGTTACATTTTTTATAAGCATCTTCATTCAAAATTTGCTCCTAAATCTCATGAAGGTTTCCTACTCGGTTATGGCTCAAACTCTCACACCTACTGTGTCTACAACAATTTCATCCGAAAGGTTGAAGAAACGGTAGATGTGAAGTTTGATGACACTAACGGCTTGCAAGTAGAGAGTTGCCAATTGATGTAGGAGATAAAGATCCCTCGGAAGCAATTCAAGACTTGTCTATTGGCAAGATTCGCCCAACGGAGGTGAAAGAGATTACCTCGTCCGTTCAAGTGGAAGCCTCAACTTCACTACAAGGTGAAACACAAGTTTATTTGGAGGCATCCACAAGTGGAACACATCAAGACGAAGGAAACGGGGAAGTACAACAAGATGAACCTCATCGACCTCCTTCTCCACCTCCACAAGAGAACAACAACGTCCACAACAATGAGGAAGAACAAGACAATGAAGAGGATGTTCCACCCCTACCCAAACAAAAGCTCTCACGAGTTAGAGCAAGAGTCACAAGACGTCATCCCGTCGAACAAATAATTGATGATATTCAAATTGGGACAATTACTCGCTCTAAAACTCATTTGGCTAACTTTTGTGAACATTACTCATTCATTTCTAGTATTGAACCTATGAAGGTTGAAGAGGCTCTTGATGATCCGGATTGGGTGAACACCATGCATGAAGAGCTCCACAATTTCGAGAGGAACCAAGTGTGGACATTGGTAGAAAAGTCGGACGACAACCAAAATGTCATTGGAACCAAATGGGTGTTTTGGAATAAGCAAGGTGAAGATGGACAAGTTGTACGCAACAACGCCTATCTCATCGCCCAAGGCTACACTCAAGTCGAAGGTATGGACTATGGTGAGACATATGCCCCCGTTGCTAGACTTGAGTCCATACGCATCTTACTTGCTTATGCCACTCACCATGATATCACTTTATACCAAATGGACATTAAACATCCTTTTCTAAATGGTGAATTGAGGAGGAAGTCTATGTTGAACAACCTCCTGGCTTTGTTAATCCTAAGAAACCTAATCATGTTTACAAACTTCACAAAGCTCTTTATGGTCTTAAACAAGCTCCTAGAGCATGGTATAAATGCTTGACAAAGTTCCTTATTAAAGAAGGCTTTGAGATTGGAAAAATTGGTTCTACACTTTTTACTAAAAGGGGTAATGGTGAATTATTCATGTGCCAAATTTATGTGGATGATATCACATTAGGTTGTACTAACCCTCATTTTAGTGAAAAGTTTGGAAGGCTAATGTCGAAGAAGTTTGAGATGTCTATGATGAGTGAACTCAAGTTCTTTTTTGGTTTGGAAATTAAGCAAACTAAGGAGGGTACATTTGTTTCCCAAAAAAAGTATACCAAGGACTTATTCAAGAAGTTTGACATGCAAGAGAGCAAAGGTATGAAAACACCCGTGCCTACTAGTGGACATCTTGACTTGACTAAAGATGGCAAACTAGTTGACCAAAAAGTTTACCGCTCTATGATTGGTTCAATGTTATATCTATGTGCCTCCCATCCCGATATTATGCTAAGTGTGTCCATGTGTGCATGATATCAAGCGGCCCCTAAAGAGTGTCATCTTAAGGCTATGAAAAGGATAGTGAGATACTTAATTCATACACCAAACTTTGGCATTTGGTATCCTAAGAGGTCTTATTTTGATCTTGTTGGCTACTCCGAATCAGACTATGCCGGTGACAAGGTTGATAGAAAGTCTACTTCAGGTACTTTTCAATTTCTTGGTAGATCTCTTGTGTCTTGGTCCTCTAAGAAACAAAACTCGGTATACTTATCAACCGCCGAAGCAGAATACATTACCGCCGGATCATGTTCTGCTCAATTACTTTGGATGACCCAAACTCTTAAGGATTATGGGATTTATGTGAAACATGTTCCATTGCTTTGTGATAATGAAATTTCTATTAAGATTGCTCACAATCCCATGCAACATTCTCGAGCTAAGCATATTGAAGTTTATCATCATTTCATTCGAGATTAGGTTGCTCAAGGAGACATCAAACTTAAGCATGTTCGAACCGATAAGCAATTGGCGGATATATTCACCAAAACGCTTGATGAGAAAGTATTTTGTCGTTTGAGAGGTGAACGGAACATCATTAATGCCTCAAACTTGGAGTAGAAACTCCATTTGGATACATGCAAGGCATGAGCCTTTTGACAAATCCTTGATATTTCTCTTATGATGATGATCATATGTCTTGGAATCCTTGCATGTTATCTAACCCTTGTAGGTACTTGGATGAGCCCATATCTGTGGGATTGCAAGTCCCTCATATCTTGAGCAATCTCTACATAACCAAGTCTCTACTATATGGCTGTTGAAAACAAGCAAGCATGAATCCACTCAACATATCCTTTAACAATCTCTATATATCAAATTTCATTTGGTATCAAGTTTCATGATTTTCATTCTGGATAACACAAGTGCTCTTCCTTGCGAAACTAACCCATGTAGGAAGATGAACTAAAACTATAAGTGGTGCTCCAAACTCTTGATGAACTACATCAACCTTGAGCATCCAACACAAGTTCGAGTACATGATCAAGATCAACACCACCACCTAAGGTATGTTATTCCATCTTAGAGAAGCTTTACCCCAAGTCATGGGTCAACGCAACTCAACAAGATGTGAATACATTAAAGTGCTTAAACGAAAAATGGTAACCCCATTTTGAGCTTAAAAGATGAGTATGACCTACCACCAAGTGTTATCACTTGACTCCTCAGTTAATATACTCTAACATAGGTGACTTTGTCGACGACCCCCTTCTAGATGAAGTTCTCTAGTATTTCTTTGTTTTATGTTTTGCTTGAGTGCTTGTTTGTTCCCCTTTTAAAAAAAACTTCATCTAGATTTCTTTTTCGTTTATCTGTTTTTCTCTACATTCTCTCCATCTAATTCATTGCAAATCCTTTAGTTAATTCCTTGCAAATCCTTGTGAGATTTCAATTGCCAAGTGTGCTGAGTTTACAAGATCTTTCCTTTGCATTGAACTCGGCCTCACCGATTCATGCCTATCGACTAGACCAAACTATAGGGAATACTTGCAGAAAATTCATCGGTACTACCGACGTGGACTAACTCAGTCTGACCGATACGCATCATCCCTGACACTGCCAACTCGGTGTCACCGATTAAAATGGATCGGCGTTACCGGTTTTCACTACTGTGAAAACTTTTTTCAATTGCAAATATCATTTGTTCTCCAACTCCACTCGTTGAGTCCTATCCTCTAATCGCATCTTAAACTACATGCTTCTTTGTAGTGTGTATCAATGACCAGGCCTATTTGACCCATGCTCCATAAGATCCCTTCTTGGAAATTGATGTCAAAGGGGGAGAGCGAGAGAGCACATAAAAGCTTACCACATGTGAGAGAGAGCACATCTTAGCTTCTCCAGATGCTTATTAACAATAGAGGAGAGAAGTCACATGTCTTTAAGAGGGGAAAGACATGTTAATGTATGGTTGTTTGTATATTGTCTTGCTTTGTTATGATTGCTTTGCTCTGATTTTCTCTTTCCCTACCTTCTCCCATTATCCAATATCATATTCAGGGGAGAAAGAGTTCTGATTTCTACTACCCAACTTGTTCTTGTAGACTCATGTTGGGCCTCCAAGCGTAGAGTTTTGTAGGACAGTAGCAAATTTCCCTCAAGTGGATGACCTAAGGCTTATCAATTCATGGGAGGTGTAGGATGAACATGGTCTCTCTCAAATGACCCTACTACCAAATAATAAAAAGTCTATTGTGTCCCCAACACACCCAATACAATGGCAAATTGTATAGGTGCACTAGTTCGGAGAGGAAATGGTGATACAAGTGTAATATGGATAGTAGATGTTGGTTTTTGTAATCTGAAATTATAAAAACAGCAAGGTAACCAATAGTAAACAAGCACAAAAATGGTGTTGCAATGCTTAGAAACAAGGCCTAGGGTCCGTACTTTCAAAATTACGTATGCAAATCCCTCAAGTGTGGTGTAGAGTTCACTCCAAAATTACTTGTTGTATAGAAATTGTTGTCGGGCACGAAACCACCACAAAGCTATTCCTTAGAATAACACCTTAAGATGCAAATCAGCCAAATCCCTAATGTCACCTAGATATTCCAATGTCACTGCAAATATCTGTGGGTTTGGTCATAAGATAAACATCACACAATTTCAGATTCATCTATTTCATTCCCAAGGAGTGCCCCAAAATACCTATCAGCGAGTCAAGATGAGAATGTGTGCCAACACCTATGCATAGGCCCTAAAGTCATGGAACACGCAAGTTGATCACAATAATATACACCAAGTAACTCAATTAGATATCCCAATGTCACAACAGATATCCTCATGCAAAACACATATTAAGTGCTCTCAAATCCTAAAAGACTCAATCCTATAAGAAAACTTCAAAGGGAAAACTCAATCCATCAAGAAGATAGAGAAGGGAAAAACTCCATGTGATTCATCTATGTCAACAAAGCCCGCGTTACATCTAGATTGTTCCATCTCAAGAACATGAGAGAGAGAGAGATACAACACATAGCTACTAGTACATACCCTGAGCCCCGAGGGAGGACTAGTCCCTCCTCTTCATGGTGACCGTCGGGATGATGAAGATGGCCATTGGTGATGATTCCCCCCTCCGGAGGAGTGCCAAAGAAGGGTTCGAGATTGGATCTCGCAGTTCTGGAACTGGCGGCGGCTGGAAAAAAATTCACCGACTTCCCTAGTGTTTTTGGAATATTTGGGTATTTATAGAGTGAAGAGGCGGTGCGGGAGGACATCGAGGTGGGCACAACCCACATGGGCATGCCTGGGCCCCCAGGCGTGCCCTGGTGGGTTGTGCCCCCCTCGAGTCACCCCCAGGTGCTTCCCTGGCCGAATGGATGTCTTCTGGTCCAAAAAAATCTCCAAAAAGTTCTGCTGCATTTGGACTCCGTTTGATATTGATTTTCCATGATGTAAAATCAAGCAAAAAACAACAACTGACACTGGGCACTATGTCAATAGGTTCGTCCCAAAAAATGATATAAAGTTTCTATAAAATGATTGTAAAACATCCAAGAATGATAATATAACAGCATGGAACAATCAAAAATTATAGATATGTTGGGGATGTATCAAGTTCATATCTAAGGGAAGAAAATCTTTGGAATTCATTGCATATTTTTAATCTTGGGGGACATGTCCATATTCAAATAGAGAACTAAGTACTCACTCACTACATGTCATCCCAGTCTTGGTACTCTTGTGATTTTCTGAACTTGGTTTGTTTAGTAGTGTCCTTGTGTTATCTAACCCTGTTTTCTCAAGTTCATCTCGGCCAAAGCCAGCTCAAGACCACAAGGTAAGTATATGCATCACACTCATGTGCATGATGATCTCTTGCTGATGTACATATTGTTTGCAAGAAGGACTCATGAACATGAAGGTACACTAACTGTATTCACATCATCTGCTCTGATGCATATTGCCAAGATACATGTAACTCATTACTTGCTCTAACATGCTTATGCATTCACATGCTCGCATATTCTATCTTTACATGATTGCATACATGTAGGGGGACCAATGCATGTTACATGTCTTTCCAAAGCTTTACTTATTACTCGTCATATCTTTATTTAAAGCTTTGATGTATGTTGTCATCAATTACCAAAAAGGGGGAGATTGAAAGCACAAGTGCTCCCTGGGTGATTTTGGTAATTGATGTCAACATATCTCTTGTTGGACTAATATCTTTATCTAGTATATTTCAGAAAGTTCAAAAAATGGCGTGACATTGAGAAGAGGATGTGGAACCCCTTCAAAATGATAAAGACAAAGATTGGCAAAATCTCAAGACTCTTCATTTCTGTTTTAGTGATCCAAGATCACATTGAGTCCATGGGAAAGCCAATACTATTAAAAGGGGATGAGGTATTGCTTAATGGTCTACTTGCTCAAAATGCTTAGTGATATGCTCCAAAGCCCTCAACCACTTTCTCAATTCCAAATATTTCCTAAACCTAAAGTCAAACTCGGCCCCACCGATTTGATCTATCCAGCGCCACCGTGTTCCTTTGACATAGCCAAAGACAGAAATCCTAATCAGTTTGGTCTCACCGATAGGCATCTTGGTCTCACCGAGATGGGATTGCAAGCTCTCTGTTTCCCTTCATAACATTTCCGTCTCACCGAGATGAGCGATCGGTCCCACCGAGTTGGCAATGCAAAGTCTCTATTTCCCTTCGTAACGTTTCGGTCTTACGGAAATGAGCAATTGGTCCCACCGAGTTTGCCTGACCAACTCTCTGTTTTCTCGTTGCTGAAATCGGTCTCATCGAGTTCATGCAATCGGTCATAACGAGATAAGGTTTTGCCCTAACCCTAGCACATCGGTCCCACTAAGTTGATCATGTTGGTCCCACCGAGATTCCTAACGTTCACATTTTGAACTGAATCGGTCTCACTAAGTTCTTCTATTCGGTCTGACTGAGCTGGTTCAAATGTGTGTAATGGTTGGATTTTGTGTGGAGGCTATATATACCCCTCAACCCCCTTCTCTATTCTTGAGAGAGCCATTAGAACGTGCTTACACTTCCACTACTCATTTTCTGAGAGAGAACCACCTACTCATGTGTTGAGACCAAGACATTCCAATCCAACCACAAGAATCTTGATCTCTAGCCTTCCCTAAGTTGCTTTCCACTCAAATCATCTTTCCACCATAGCCAAATCTGTGTGAGAGAGTTGAGTGTTGGGGAGACTATCATTTGAAGCAGAAGAGCAAGGAGTTCAACATCATCACACCATCTATTACCTTTGGGAGAGTGGTGTCTCCTAGATTGTTTAGGTGTCACTTGGGAGCCTCCGACAAGATTGTGGAGTTGAACCAAGGAGTTTGTAAGGGCAAGGAGATCGCCTACTTCATGAAGATCTACCCGAGTGAGGCAAGTCCTTCATGGGCGATGGCCATGGTGGGATAGACTAGGTTGCTTCTTCATGGACCCTTCGTGGGTGGAGCCCTCCGTGGACTCATGCAACCATTACCCTTCATGGGTTGAAGTGTCCACCACCATGGACGTATGATAGCACCACCTATTGGAACCACGCCAAAAATCTCCGTATCTACATTGCATTTGCACATTCCAATCCCATACCTTTACTTTCTTGCAAATTGCATGCTTTACTCTTTCCTCTGCTCATACTCTTGTCATGCTTACTTGAAATGTATTGTGATTGCTTAAACTTTTGCTAAAACTCCACCTCAAATTAAAGAACTTAAAAAATGCTACTTTTGCTTGTTGAGGTTCTAATCACCCCCCCTCTAGACACATCCTCTCGATCCTTTTACCATGTCTAAAGCCAGAGCCTCCACTCTAGAAACCATGCAACCTGGAGAGGATGAGGCTGCTGGAGGAAAGAAAAGAAAGGAAAGGGTCAAGAAGACAATGGCAAGAGTGATTGGAAAACCATCCATTATGGAAGAGTCCGATGAAGATGATGAAGAGCCGGCACCAAAGTCTCAGAAACTCATGGGGGATGCAATCAAGTCTAGAGCTGCTTCATATAAGACCAAGACAACTCCCAAGGCATCTGCTCAAGCTCCAAAACCATCTGCACCCAAGAGATCCATCAAAAACATTCCTAGCTGCTGAGAAGAACAAGGTCCCGGTGCCTTAAGTTCAAGAGGATGAAGAGCCACAAGTGCTCAGAAAGTTTAAAGCAAAGATTCCAGATCATGATGACAATCATCCAATGGCCGAGAATATGAAGTTGAGAAAGGATGCAGGTCTCAGATTCCGGAGACAAACTAATCCATGTGCTGTGAGGAGGACTATTGTGGACTATAGATTTCACACCAAGGAGCAACAAGATTTCTATGAGACAATTCTTTTCGACAAGAAGCCCATAGTAAGTGACATGAGATGGGTTGATTGGGAATTCATTGATGAGAATGAGGATTACTTCCCAGGAGTTCATGAGAGCTTCACAATGAACAGAGTTGACACTTTTGTTGGTCAAAAGCTGACAAAGTGGAATGATGAGATGGTCATGCAATTTTATTCAACTGCCCATTTCTACCCAAATGGCAAGGTAGTCTAGATGACTGAAGGTACAAGGTTTCAATCATCAATTGCTGAGTGGGCCAAGCTGATCAATGCCCCTGAAGAAGGTGAAGATGGCACAGATGTGTATGCCAAGCCAAGGAAGGGACAAAAATCTATGCCTCACATGTATAAGGAAATTCCTAATGATGCCCTGGAGACTCACAAGTTTGGGTCAATCTACTATCCATTGTCAGGACTGGCCACTATAAACACTATACTGAGGCACACTCTGCTTCCCAAGTCAGGAGATCATAGGATGATCCGTGGTCACTCTATCAACCTACTTCATATGTTTCATGTGCCAGAGAAGTTCAAGGTGATGACCTTTATTGTTGAAACTATCAAGAGAACTGCTGGAGACCAGAAGAGATCATGTGGATATGCCCCCCACATTCAGATGCTCATCAACTCCAAGATGGGGACAGGGACATATCTACTAGACAAAGAGCATCTTCCCCTGAGGCCAAACTTTAGGACAATGTGGTTGTCATGGATGCTTGACATCCTACTTCTGTAGAGGCTCAGGAGAAGCGAGAGAAAGCAAAGGCAGCAAAGACTTCCACAATACCAGATGCTTCAGCTGTAAATCACAACACCAAGCAAGATCAACTCAGCTATCTGCTTGAGGAAACTGTGAGAATAGAGAAAGGTCTAGCCACCCTGACTCGAAATCAAGAGAGCCTTGAGAGGATCTTTGAGACAAAGCTTCATGATTTAGATGTGGAGGTCACCGAGATCCAGACCACAGTTGAGAAGCTACAGGAAGAGATTGAGGAAAGGAGTGACAGACCCACTACTAACACTTTTCAGCGTGTGCCAAGGGCACAAAGGTATGTAGTTGTGCCAGTTGTCAGTGATACGAGGACTGCCACTTCAGCACCTGCAGCAACTGCCCAAGTTATTCCTCCAGTTGAAACTCCTCCACCTCCTCAGACATCATCAGAAGTTTTTGCAGACGTACTCCTCTCCATGCCATCTTCCCACACTGGATCTCCCAGAGATCATGCCTAGAGTGCCACATAGCACTATGCATTTCCAAGCTTTTTGGTAACTTGTTGCCAAAGGGGGAGAAAGTGTATAGATCATTAGGCTTCAAGAGAGAGAGATACTCTTGCTACTTGTCGTTTATTGCTTCTCTTGCTACTTGTTGTTTGATCGTTTGCTTGCTACAATATTTGTACTTGTGTGTGATATACTCTTATGATCATTTGTTTGATCATATTATGCTTTAATGTGTGCTTGGATGATGTTATCTTAATACTTGTGTATGATCAATCATGTTTCCCTTGGTGATGAGTATTCCTTATATTCTATCATTTTGAGCACTCCACCAAGATGTATGTGACATGGAAGAGTAACCCATGATCCTAATCAATTGTGCATTTGCATTAAAAAGGAAATTTTAAATAATGAACAAATTTAGGGGGAGCTCTTGCTTATCACATACTTCTCAAAGCGACGATATATTTCATTCATATTATCATTTGTTGAAACTTTGATCTATATGTTGTCATCAATTACCAAAAAGGGGGAGATTGAAAGTGCAACAAATCCCCGGGTGGTTTTGGTAATTCATAACAACATATAGCTCACTGAACTAATATCCATTTAATTTAAATATTTCAGAAAGTTTAATGATTGGCATGGCATGGACTAGAGATGTGGACCACTCAAAATGCTAAGGACAAAGATTGGCAAAAGCTCAAGACACTTCATTTCTATGTTAGTGATCCAAGATCACATTGAGTCCATAGGAAAAGCCAATACTGTTAAAAGGGGATGAGGTGTTTCTTAATGGTCTACTTGGTCAAAATGCTTAGTGATATGCTCCAAATCCCTCAACCACTTTCTCAAATCAAAATTTGTCCAAAACTTAAATTCAAACTCGGCCCCACCGATTTGATCTATTCGGTGCCACCGAGTTCCTTTGACATAGCCAAAGACAGAAACCCTAATCAGTTCGGTCTCACCGATAGGTATCTCGGTCTCACCAAGTTGGGATTGCAAAGTCTTCGTTTCCCTTCGTAAAGTTTTGGTCTCACCGAGATGAGCGATTGGTCCCATCGAGTTCGCAATGCAAACTCTCTATTTCCCTTCGTAATGTTCTGGTCTTACCAAAATGAACGATTGGTCCCACCATGTTTGCCTGAACAACTCTCTGTTTGCTCATTGCTGAAATCGGTCTAACCGAGTTCATGCAATCGGTCACACTGAGATAAGGTTTTGCCCTAACCCTAGCACATCGGTCCCACCGAGTTGAAGATGTCGGTCCAACTGAGATTCCTAACGTTCCCGTTTTGAACTAACTCGGTCTCACCGAGTTCCTCTATTCGGTCTGACTGAGTTGGGTCAAATGTGTGTAACGGTTGGATTTTGTGTGGAGGCTAAGTATACCCCTCCACCCCCTTCTCTATTCAAGAGAGAGCCATCAGAACGTTACTACACTTCCACTACTCATTTTCTGAGAGAGAACCACCTACTCATGTGTTGAGATCAAGACATTCCAATACAACCACAAGAATCTTGATCTCTAGCCTTCCCCAAGTTGCTTTCCACTCAAATCATCTTTCCACCATAGCCAAATCTGTGTGAGAGAGTTGAGTGCTGGGGATACAATCATTTGAAGCACAAGAGCAAGGAGTTCATCATCATCACACCATCTATTACCTTTTGGAGAGTGGTGTCTCCTAAATTGGTTAGGTGTCACTTGGGAGCCTTCGATAAGGTTGTGGAGTTGAACCAAGGAGTTTGTAAGGGCAAGGAGATCGCCTACTTTATGAAAATCTACCCAAGTGAGGCAAGTCCTTCGTGGGCGATGGCCATGGTGGGATTGACAAGGTTGCTTCTTCGTGGACCCTTCGTTGGTGGAGCCCTCCGTGGACTCACGCAACCGTTACCCTTCGTGGGTTGAAGTCTCCATCAACATGGACGTACGATAGCACCACCTATCAGAACCACACAAAAATTCTCCGTGTATACATTGTGTTTGCCTTAACCAAACCCTTCCCTTTACCTTCATATTCAATGTTTCACTTTCTGCTGCTACACTCTTAGAATTGCATGTGTAGGTTGATTGCTTGACTTGTGCTAAGTTTCTAAAGTCTGCCAAGACGTAAAATTGGGAAAAGGCTAGATTTTTATTTGGTCAAGTAGTCTAATCACCCCCCTCTAGACCTACCTTCGATCCTACAACTAGAAAAAGGATTGCGCTACCTCGGTGCACCTTTGCTAGTGTTGTTAATTGTTACCCGCTACAACTTACCTTGCTACAAAACTATCTGTTACCAATAATTTTAGTGCTTGCAGGGAATACCTTGCTAAAAATTGCTTGTCATTTCCTTCTGCTCCTTCTTGGTTTCCATACTCTTACTTATTGAGACTACGATTGATCCCATATACTTGTGGGTCATCAGTGGATATTTACGTTCGGTGACATTCATCGTATAACAGTCATAACCTACAGAGATACACAATATTTCCAATTCATTAATGTAATTTAGGCATGTATTCCATATATAGTCCTACGTGCTTATAATAAGAACTTGCAGGCCATCTTTTATCCTATCCTCCCGTTGCAGTGGGGTCCATAAGGAAATTTAAGGGATATTATGGCTTCCTTTTAATAGAGAACCGGAACAAAGCATTAACACATAGTGAATACAGGAACTCCTCAAACTACGGTATTCACCAGAAAGAATCCCAATTATTGTCACCTTGGGGTATGCAGATCATACAACTTGCAAGACATGATAAAGAACTCAAATATATTCATGAAAACATAAAGGGTTCATATATGAAATCATGGCACCCAGGCACTAGTCACAAGCATTAAGCATAGCAAAGTCATAGCAACATCAACCTCAGAACATAGTGGATACTAAAGATCAAGCCCTAAAAAATTTAATCAACTACATGACAAATCTCATCCGACTTCATCACTGTCCAACAAGCCTACGAAGGAATTACTCACTCCCGGTGGTGAGCGTCATAGAATTTTTTTATGGAGAAGTGTTGATGATGACGACGATGACAATTTCCACCCTCCGGAGCCCCGAACGGACTCCAGATCAGCCCTCCCAATGAAGAACGGGAGGTGGCAGCGGCTTTGTATCATAGAACGCAATGATTCCTTCTCTCTGATTTTTCTCTCCGCGAGACGGTACTTATGGAGTTGGACTTAGAGTTGCCGGAGGCTCCATGTGCCCAGAAGCCTGGGGGGCACCCTGGGGTAGGCGAGGCCCCTGAGCTTGTTTCTCCTGGGTGGACCCCTTCCAATAGTTCTCTTTGCCAATATGTTTTATATATTCTGAAAATATTCTCCATCAATTTTCAGCTCAATACGAGAACTTTTATTTGTGCACAAAAACAACACCATGGCAGTTCTGCTGAAAACAGCGTCAGTCCGGGTTAGTTCCATTCAATCATGCAAATTAGAGTCCAAAACAAGAGCAAAAGTGTCTTGAAAAGCAGATACATTTGGGATGTATTAGCGGTCTGGGTCGATGTCATGGAGCTTTAGACATTGATCCATCGCTGCTTGCTTCATGTCTTCTCAGCTGCACCCCCTTTCCTGTGTCCCAACGGTCATGCCTTCGTCTATGGCCCCTCCTTATCTTTCTCCTAGGTCTAGCCTCGCCTCCATTTCTCCAGTGCAGGCCATCGGCCATGGTGCCCCGGGCAGCCCACCGTTCTCATCGGGGGGTGCCCCCAGCGAGGGGGCGGTTTTCCTTCCCCATCGCCCTTGTTCAGGGGGAACGATCCTTACCATAATGTCGGACGGGACCACAGGGGTCGCTGGGGTGGGTTAGCCCCCCCTGTCGTGTTGTTTATTGTGTCGGCGCATGATTGGGCCGGGCGACCCCGTCGGATGCACATGCTCAGGCCACTTCCTCGATACACCGTCCATCTTCGTGATTTCTCGCAACCACGGGCTCAAGGGAGATTGATCACTAACAGGCACCAGTGGATGCAGGAGGAAGGCATGGGCGGCAGCTAGGGCCAAGGTCGGGGTCATATGCACAGCAAATCGGAAGCCGGTCAGGCTAGAGATGCCACAATTTTGAGCGTAGCTGCGCCCCCCTCCCGGGCGGGGGTAGCCTGAATCCTCTATAGAGTGGGTAGTGCCCAACCATCCCTTGTCAAATCTGAAATTTGGGCGAACTGATTCCTAAGCCTTAGCCCCCTACCTAGCGCGCCAGTTGTCAAAGGGAAATCTCAAAACAATAGGGATCAAGGATGCCCTGTATTTGTTAGTTCGGCTAGGGGCTAAAACAATAAGCCAATCATCTCAAAGATAGCAAAGGAGAGTACGAACACAAGAAGATTTATGTAGGTTCAGGCTGCCCTTGTGTCATAAAACCCTACGTCATGTTGGTATTTCATATAAGCTCAAGTATACAAGTGTTTGGCTGTACAAAAGAGGTGGTCGGGGTGTGATAGGAGGTGGTCGGGGTACTAGCTAGAGTGCCCAAACACTTTTCTATCTTCTCTCTCTACCTTCTCTCTTCTACCAGTGCTCGTATGAGGGAGTGGGGTTGTTATAGTATGCAAACGTTGTCCTTCTATTCGACCACGACCTTCCCCTTATATAGATCCAGGGGTAGCACACTTGACCATGTTAATAAATACAATACATTATACAAAGGAGGATATTCATCGCGCTTCGTCCACTTGCCTTTGTGGATCAGTCAGGAGATAACCTAGCACTGCATTGGAGCAGGCACTCAAGTGCCTTCCCCGACGTGACGCACTACACCACCCTCCTGTCTTTATATATGGCCATTGCCCCGTCTTGTGTCATGCCTCCTAGGTTACCATGATGATGGTGTTGGGGAACACCGTATTTCAAAAAATTTCCTATGATCACGCAAGATCTCTCTAGGGATGCATAGAAATGAGAGGGGAGAGTGTGTCTACGTACCCTTGTAGACCATAAGCGGAAGCGTTGAGTTACGCGGTTGATGTAGTCAAACGTCTTCGCGATCCAACCGATCAAGTACCGAACACACAGCACCTTCGCGATCTGCACACGTTCAGCTCGGTAATGTCCGTCGAACTCTAGATCAAGTTGAGGCCGAGGGAGAGTTTCGTCAGCACGACGGCGTGTTGATGGTCATGATGAAGTTACCGATGCAGGGCTTTGCCTAAGCACTACGACAATATGACCGAGGTGGAAATCTATGGAGGGGGCACCCCACACGGCTAAGAAATCAACTTGTGTGTATATGGGGTGCCCCCTCCCCCGTATATAAAGGAGTGGAGGAGGGGCCGGCCGACCTCATATGGCGTGTCCCAAGGGGGGAATCCTACTCCTACTAGGAGTAGGTTCCCCCCTTTCCTCATCCAACTAGGAGGGGGAAGGAAAGGGAAGAGGAGAAGAAGGAAAGGGGGCCATCCCCCCTCCCCAATTCCGATTGGGCTTGGGGGGGGGGCCCTCCTCTTGGCCGTCTCCTATCTCTTCCACTAAATCCCATGAAGGCCCATTAACCCCCCGGGGGGTTCCGGTAACCCCCGGTACTCCGGAAAATGCCTGAACTTATCCGAAACCTTTTCGGTATGCAAAGATAACATTCCAATATATCAATATTCATGTCTCGACCATTTCAAGACTCCTCGTCATGTCCGTGATCACATCCAGGACTCCGAGCAACCTTCGGTACATAAAATCACATAACTCACAGTACATATCGTCATCGAACGTTAAGCGTGCGGACCCTACAGGTTCGAGGACTATGTAGACATGACCGAGACTCATCTCCGGTCAATAACCAATAGCGGAACCTGGATGCTCATATTGGTTCCTACATATTCTACGAAGATCTTTATCGGTCAAACCGCATAACAACATACGTTGTTCCCTTTGTCATCGGTATGTTACTTGCCCGAGATTAGATCGTCGGTATCATCATACCTAGTTCAATCTCGTTACCGTCAAGTCACTTTACTCGTTCCGTAATGAAACATCCCATCACTAACTCATTAGTCACATTGCTTACAAGGCTTATAGTGATGTGCATCACCGAGAGGGCCCAGAGATACCTCTCCGACAATCGGAGTGACAAATCGTAATCTCGATCTATGCCAACTCAACAAACACCATCGTAGACACCTATAGAGCATCTTTATAATCATCCAGTTATTTTGTGACGTTTGATAGCACACTAAGTGTTCCTCCGGTATTTGGGAGATGCATAATCTCATAGTCATAGGAACATGTATAAGTTATGGAGAAAGCAATAGCAATAAACTAAACGACCATAGTGCTAAGCTAACGGATGGGTCATGTCAATCACATCATTCTCTAATGATGTGATCCCGTTTATCAAATGACAACTCATGTCTATGGTTAGGAAACTTAACCATCTTTGATTAATGAGCTAGTCAAGTAGAGGCATACTAGTGACACTCTGTTTGTCTATGTATTCACACATGTACTAAGTTTCCGGTTAATACAATTCTAGCATGAATAATAAACATTTATCATGATATAAGGAAATATAAATAACAACTTTATTATTGCCTCTAGGGCATATTTCCTTTAGTCTCCCACTTGCACTAGAGTCAATAATCTAGATTACATCGTATTGACTCTAACACCCATGGAGTCTTGGTGCTGATCATGTTTTGCTCGTGACAGAGGTTTAGTCAATGGGTCTGCAACATTCAGATCCATATGTATCTTGCAAATCTCTATTTCTCCCTCCTTGACTTGATCGTGGATGGAATTGAAGTGTCTCTTGATGTGCTTGGTTCTCTTGTGAAATCTGGATTCCTTTGCCAAGGCAGTTGCACCAGTATTGTCACAAAAGATTTTCATTCAACCTGATGCACTAGGTATGACACCTAGATCGGATTTGAACTCCTTCATCCAAACTCCTTCATTTCCTTCTTCTGAAGCAGCTATGTATTCCGCCACACACGTAGATCCTGCCATGACGCTTTGCTTAGAACTGCACCAACTAACAGCTCCACCATTCAATAAAAATACGTATCCAGTTTGTGACTTAGAGTCATCCGGATCAGTGTCAAAGATTGCATCGATGTAACCGTTTACGACGAGCTCTTTGTCACCTCCATAAACGAAAAACATATCCTTAGTCCTTTTCAGGTATTTCAGGATGTTCTTGACCGCTATCCAGTGATTCACTCCTAGATTACTTTGGTACCTCCCTGCTAAACTAATAGCAAGGCACACATCAGGTCTGGTATACAGCATTGCATACATGATAGAACTTATGGCTGAGGCATAGGGAATGACTTTCATTTTCTCTCTATCTTCTGCGGTGGTCGGGCATTGAGTCTGACTTAATTTCACACCTTGTAACATAGGCAAAAACCCTTTCTTTGCTTGATCCATTTTGAACTTCTTCAAAAATTTATCAAGGTATGTGCTTTGCGAAAGTCCAATTAAGCGTCTTGATCTATCTATATAGATCTTGATGCCCAATATTTAAGCAGCTTCACCGAGGTCTTTCATTGAAAAATTCTTATTCAAGTATCCTTTTATGCTATTTAGAAATTCAGTATCTTTTCCAATCAACAATATGTCATCCACATATAATATCAGAAATGCTACAGAGCTCCCCACTCACTTTCTTGTAAATACAGGCTTCTCCAAAAGTATTTATAAAACCATATGCTTTGATCACACTATCAAAGCGTATATTCCAACTCCGAGATGCTTGCACCAGTCCATAAATGGATCGCTGGAGCTTAAACACTTTGTTAGCACCTTTTGGATCGACAAAACCTTCTGGTTGCATCATATACAACTCTTCTTTAAGATATCCATTAAGGAATGCAGTTTTGACATCCATTTGCCAAATTTCATAATCATAAAATGCGGCAATTGCTAACATGATTTGGACGGAATTAAGCATCGCTACGGGTGAGAAGGTCTCATCGTAGTCAACTCCTTGAACTTGTCAAAAACCTTTCGCAACAACTCGAGCTTTGTAGACAGTAATATTACTGTCAGCGTCAGTCTTCTTCTTGAAGATCCATTTATTCTCTATGGCTTGCCGGTCATCAGGCAAGTCAATCAAAGTCCATACTTTGTTCTCATACATGGATCCCATCTCAGATTTCTTGGCCTCAAGCCAGTTTGTGGAATCTGGGCTCATCATCGCTTCCTCATAGTTCATAGGTTCGTCATGGTCAAGTAACATGACTTCCAGAACAGGATTAACGTACCACTCTGGTGTGGATCTTACTCTAGTTGACCTACGAGGTTCGATAGTAACTTGATCAGAAGTTTCATGATCATCATCATTAGCTTCCTCACTAATTGGTGTAGGAATCACTGGAACTGATTTCTGTGATAAACTACTTTCCAGTAAGGGAGCAGGTACAGTTACCTCATCAAGTTCTACTTTCCTCCCACTCACTTCTTTCGAGAGAAACTCCTTCTCTAGAAAGGGTCCATTCTTAACAACGAATATCTTGCCTTCGGACCTGTGATAGAAGGTGTACCCAACTGTCTCCTTTGGGTATCCTATGAAGACACATTTCTCTGATTCGGGTTCGAGCTTATCAGGTTGAAGCTTTATCACATAAGCATCGCAGCCCCAAACTTTAAGAAACAACAACTTGGGTTTCTTGCCAAACCACAGTTCATATGGTGTCATCTCAACGGATTTCGTTGGTGCCCTATTTAACGTGAATGCAGCCGTCTCTAAAGCATAACCCCAAAACGATAGCGGTAAATTAGTAAGAGACATCATAGATCGCACCATATCTAATAAAGTGCGGTTACGACATTCAGACACACCATTACATTGTGTGACGCCTGGATAATTAAGCTACAGTAATCCTAAGTTAATGGCCCTACGTCATAATTTTTACTGTTGCTAAATCCCATATTGTTTCAAACCGGTTCAAATTTCAATTTCAAATTAAAGTCGAAATACAAATTTCTTGAACAGTAAAACTAAAATGTTGAATAATTCTATAAATTCCCCTAACCATTATCATGTTGAAACCAACCTCTGTTGGCCCACAAATATATTCCTGGGAAAATAATAAATGGTCCATCAAAAAATATTTTGGCCTTTTCAAAATAAAATAAATATTTATGCCTTTCCAAACGTTGTGAAACTTGGCGTGTGGTCTAGAATTATTGTGTGTAATTTATGTGTGAAGTTTCACGTACAAGAAAAGTCATTTACTAACTAAAATATAAAACGTCTGAGAAAATACAAAGCAGAAATAAGAAAAGTCTCATTTTCACTTTGGCCCAACAGCTGCAATGCACTGGCCTAGCCCAATGGAGGTCATCTCCTTTCCCTGTACAAGATAGAGGTCGTGGCACACATCCGGCGGCGCCATAGCCGCGCCAGGCCACGTGCCGGCCATCCGACTCCTCCCCGATGACCTACAAGATGTCGCCCACGCCCCCGACGAACCCTAGCTCCCCCTTTTCCCCCTCCACGCGCCGCTGCTCTCTTCCCCATCCACACCCGATGCCATCGTCGCCGTGCTGTCATTGTTCGCACGCACCAGAACCTCCTCGCGCCACCTAGGGATGTCCAGGAGGACCACCGGCCTCTCCTTCGTCCATTCCTTCTTCCCGCCACGGTCGCCGCACGTCCCCGCCATCGATCTCCACCACCGGGCCTCCCCGGCCATCTCGAGCTCGCCTACGACCTCCCGGTGAGATGCTCCTCCAGCCCCCCTGCTACCCCCTTGCTTCGTCGCCGTCCCCGTGTTTCGGCCGTCATGGCCGACGCTTGCGATCGCGCCCGCGCCCTCTCACCTGCCGCTGGCCGCGCTCACCGTGTCCTGCAGCCACGCCCCGTACGCGCCGCTCCTGCATCGCCTGTTCTCCGGCCGCGCCTGCCTGCGTGAGGCCGTTGTCCCTGCTGCTCGGCTGCTACTTTGCCGCTACTCTGCTGATGCTTTGTTGCTGCGTTTGCCGTTGCTCTACTGCTTGCTGCTGCTCCTGCGGCTGCTCATGCCGCTGCTAGTTGTGCACTGCTGCTGCTCCCTGCGTGCTGTTGTTGCCGCTACTAAAACTGCTGCCGCTGCTTGTCTTGCAGCTGCTACTGCCTCCCGTGGCACGCTGCTTAGATGCTGCTGCTGCGGGCGTCCGCTTGCTGCTCCTAGTGCAGCCGCTACCACCTGGTACTGCTGCCGCTTGCCATGTCCGGGCCTTGGCCTTGTGAGTTTTTTGCATATGTCTGCACAACCACGGCTGGTTTGTGCCATTGGCCGGCCCCTGGTTTAGTTAGGCTAGGATTAACTAGGACTAGTTTAGATAGGAATTAATTTAGTGGTAAGTTGGTCTAGTAGTAGATGACATATAGGATCCCATTAAATTAGTTAGATGTTTTATTTACACATGTGGCTATGACATGTGGGCCATACCTGCCCCTTTTGACTAGTCAAATTGACTTGGTCAATTCGGATAAAATAAAATAAAACTAGAAATTTTCCGAAAAGCAATAAAACTTGGAAAATTAATAGAATATTAACTGTAGCTCGGATGAAAAAGTTTTCTACATGAAAGTTGCTCAGAACGACGAGACGGATCCGAATACGCGGTCGGTTCGTCTGCCACACATCCTTAGCATAGTGAACATCGAACATTTCCTCTCTGGTTCTTCTATCCGAAAATGCCAAGCTTTGGGAAAGCATTCCCGGATGTTATCCCCTTCACCGGTAATGTGTAGCATCGCGTTAAAACATGTCTAGCTTTGTCTATTGTCCTGTTATGCACTTGCTTGCTATGTATTTACTGTTTCTCCCCCTCTTCTCTTTGGTAGACCCCGTGATGGTTGCCGATGCCACTGTGATTGACTACGTCGACGACGACACTTCTTCTTTTTTAGCAGAGCTTCCAGGCAAGCAAACCCCCCTTGAGCATTCCGATATCGCTCATTTCTTTCCCTCTCATGCTTGTATTAGAACTGCTATTGCTTTCTGTATGATCCTACTCTAATGCATAGCCTGTTTTTGTTACCTGCTTTCATACCTTACCTGCTTATCCTAAACTGCTTAGTATAGGTTGGTTAGAGATCCATCAGTGACCCCACCTTGTCCCAGTTGCCTCGCTTTATGTCCGATGACTTGATCAACGTGATCGATGTCCAGGCCCCGACCCGCACATCACCCCCCTAGTTGTACGACTCTGCAGAGTTACCATCGAGTGCCGAGGGTGGAACCTCTTACATCACTCCTGATGAGATCTCTGTAGTGTAGCTATACGGTCGAGGTCATCGAGGGTGATTTCCTCCTTAACCACTTCCGTTACGGCTTTGTCATGCAACCCATCAAATGTGAACCTCGAGGGTGGATCCTCTTATGTTCACGTTGATGACAACACCGAGTGGAATTCACCGGGGGTGATTCCTCGGGTTTTCCCCTTGGTGTTAGACACACAGTTACTATGGTTACTATGACTTTGCACTGAGCCATGTTACTAAAGACAGGTCGGCCCTGAGGGGTACCCGCGCGAGCTTAATAGCGAGTGATGTGGAGTCGGGTTGACCTGGAAGGTGCCCGCGAGATACTTACGAGGCGTGGTCGGGCATTCTTAGCCCTTGCCACAAGTACTCGAGACGAGGCGACGGGGTCACATCGATCGTGAGTCTCTGCTCGTTACCGCGTGCTCCTAATCCACTATGATTTGGATATTTGATCCGAGGGGCCTCTGGCCTGATAGCACTAACCATCACGTGGGCATAGTATGGGCGTTCTGCGTCGTATGCATCAGCCGAAGCTTAATGGACGTCAGCGACTGAGCGGCGCGCGCCGGGTTGGACTGGTAAGCACCTGCCTTTTTGAGGGAGGTAGCTAGGTTTTCTCACCGGCCGCGTACGCAACGTGCAGGAGTTCCCGGGGAGATGGCCCATGACCCCTGGGGGCATAGGTTTAGTCCGACGTGCTGGCCTCTCTATTAAGCCTAGGTCAGGTTGCGGCGTATTGTTTGGCCGAGGCCGGGCATGACCCAAGAAAGTGTGTCTGGCTGGAGTTAATCGAGCGTGGTGGGTAAGTTGGTGCACCCTTGCAGGGAAGAAAACATCTATCGATAGCCTGTCCTACGGTAACAGACACTTGGAGTGGTATCCCGATCGATACAACTAGAACTTGATACTTGAGATAAAAATGGTTATGAGAAATGGATTGCGATGAGAAATGGATAGAAGAAATGGATAGTATGGCTCTGGGATTGCTTTCTCGCTGGGAGTCGAGAAAGGATCTCTGGCCGAGGTTGATAACACTACTACTACTTTACCTTATGTTGATCTGTACTCTTCTATATGCTGCGAGATGCTTGAAGATGCTAGTCTTCGATAGGCTAGGCTTTCCCCCTTCTTTCTGGCATTCTGCAGTTTAGTCCACTGATACAGCCCATTTCCTTTGATACATATGTATACTTAGTTTAGATCTCATGTAAGTCTTGCGAGTACTTTGGATGAGTTCTCACGGCTGCTTTGCTACCTTTTTTTTCCCCATACCCGTTTTTTGCGACCAGATGACGGATCCCAGGAGCCAGACTACACCACTGATGACTACTGCTACCCCGAGGGTGCCTACTACTACATGACGACCACTGATGACTTGGAGTAGTTAGGAGGCTCCCAGGCAGGAGGCCTTGCCTTTTCGATCGTAGTTGTTTTTGTGCTAGCCTTCTTAAGGCAAACTTGTTTAACTCATGTCTGTACTCAGATATTGTTGCTTCCGCTAACTCTTGTGTATTCGAGCTTATGTATTCGAGCCCTCGAGGCCCATGGCTTGTAATATAAAGCTTGTATTATTTTAGTTTGTGTCTAGAATTGTGTTGTGATATCTTCCCGTGAGTCCTTGATCTTGATCGTACACATTTGCATGTATGATTAGTGTACGATTGAATCGAGGGCGTCACACATTGTGGTGTTCCAGGTGGCGTGAGTTGTGAAACTATACCACATTTTTTCAAATATAGACCAAACTCGTAACTCAAATATTCTCCTCCATGATAAGATCGTAGAAACTTTATTTTCTTGTTATGATGATTTTCCACTTCACTCTGAAAACCTTGAAATTTTCAAATGTTTCAGACTTATGTTTCATCAAGTAGATATACCCATATCTGCTCAAATCATCTGTGAAGGTCAGAAAATAACGATACCCGCCATAAGCATCAACACTCATCAGACCGCATACATCAGTATGTATTATTTCCAATAAGTCTGTTGCTCGTTCCATTGTTCCGGAGAATGGAGTCTTAGTCATTTTGCCCATGAGGCATGGTTCGCAAGCATCAAGTGATTAATAATCAAGTGATTCCAAAAGCCCATCACCATGGAGTTTCTTCATGCGCTTTAAACCAATGACCTAAACGCAGTGCCACAAATAAGTTGCATTATCATTATTAAACTTATATCTTTTGTCTTCAATACTATGAATATGTGTATCACTACTATCAAGATTTAGTAAAAATAGACCACTCATCAAGGGTGCATGACCCTAAAAGATATTATTCATATAAATAGAACAACCATTATTCTCTGATTTAAATGAATAACCGTCTCGCATCACACAAGATACAGATATAATGTTCATGCTTGTCGGCGTTCTAGGAACGGGGGTCCCCAGACTTGCCTGTCTGCGGCCCGCAGCGTGGCTCTGCCAGCGGCCCTGTATGGCCCATCTTCAGCAGCAAACATTCAAGACCCTCGCGAGGGGCCAAGTCTCACGAGGCGGATGACGCAAGACCTCCTCAAGGGCGGCCTCACCAGGCTATCTCGTGAGGGGCGGAGAGATCAAGGTGGGGGCACCTCGCGAGGTTTCTGTGACGCAAGCCCTGACGACTGGAGCCTGGCGAGCGCCACGCGGGCACCAGCGCGTGCAGTCTCCTCGTTTCCTCTTTGGTGCTAAAGGGGCAAGCACACATGATGAGTCCCGAGGCATCAGGCAAAGGTTTCCATATCGGTGCAACAAGACCAAGACCAGCAGGATGGCAGGACAGAGGTCACCGTGGAGCCCAAGACGGTGTCACCACCAGAGCCTTTGGCAGGTGTCGGTGTCAAAGCCGGCGGATCTCGGGTAGGGGGTCCCGAACTGTGCGTCTAAGGCGGATGGTAATAGGAGGCAGGGGACACGATGTTTTACCCAGGTTCGGGCCCTCTTGATGGAGGTAAAACCCTACGTCCTGCTTGATTTATTCTTGATGATATGAGTATTACAAGAGTTGATCTACCACGAGATCGGAGAGGCTAAACCCTAGAAGCTAGCCTATGGTATGATTGTTGTTGTCCTATGAACTAAACCCTCTGGTTTATATAGACACCGGAGGGGGCTAGGGTTACACAGAGTTGGTTACAATGGGGGGACATCTACATATCCATATTGCCAAGCTTGCCTTCCACGCCAAGGAAAGTCCCATCCGAACACAGGACGAAGTCTTCAATCTTGTATCTTCATAGTCCAACAGTCCGGCCAAAGGTTATAGTCCGGCTGTCCGGACACCCCCTAATCCAGGACTCCCTCAGTAGCCCCTGAACTAGGCTTCAATGACGACGAGTCCAGCGTGCAGATTGTATTCGGCATTGCAAGGCGGGTTCCTCCTCCGAATACTTCATAGAAGATTTTGAACACGAGGATCGTGTTCGGCTCTGCAAAACAAGTTCCACATACCATCATAGAGAGAGAGTAATGTTTTCACAAATCTAATCTGCTGACGTATTCTGTAGCGTGACATCACACCACAACCAAGCCTTCATTCGAATCGTTTTTTACTGTCCTACCTCAGCGCGTTTTGCGAGGCGGTTTCCTTGGCACGTCTTGTCGAAGCAGAGATCGTGTCCCCTTATCATGGGATTCTCATCAATACGGGCGTGGGTAACCCAACCGTGCAATTGATTACGGTGCTTGAGGGATAAGGGAGTTTTACCAGGCTAGTGGGGACGCATAGTTTCGTCTGTCCATATAAAGGGATACGGATTCACCTTTTCATCCACGCCTTCTTCCTCCATTGCTCATCCATTTTTGCACACTCGAGCTCCAGCGCCCAAGTCCGCATTTCCCACCTCAACCTTCTCCAACCATGTCCGGAGTGGGAGGCAGGTGGATGGTCTCCTCCGTCACGGAGGGACACATCAAGAAGCTGAGGAGAGCCAGATACCTGCCCGACGACATCGCGCCCCGGCTCCCAGATGAGGGGCAGCTCATCCCCACCCCCAGTCCCCACGAGAGGGTAGTGTTCCTTACCAATTTCCTTCGCGGACTGGGATTCCCTCTCCACCCATTCATCCGGGGGCTCATGTTCTACTACGGCCTGGATTTCCACGATTTGGCCCCGAACTTCATCCTCAACATCTCGGCGTTTATCGTCGTGTGCGAGGCCTTCCTCCGCATCAAGCCCCACTTCGGCTTATGGCTGAAGAACTTCAATGTCAAGCCGAAGGTAGTGAGCGGCCGCCAGGCGGAGTGCGGAGGCGCCATGGTGGGAAAGATGCCCAACGTCACATGGCTCGAGGGCTCCTTCGTCGAGACCATAAAGGGGTGGCAATCGTGGTGGTTCTACATCACCGAGCCGCGTAACCCTGAATGGGCAGCGGCCCCCGAGTTCTGATCTAGCATCCCCATGCGGCTCACCTCCTGGGAAGAGAAGGGCCTGTCCTGGGGTAGTTCGGGAGAGCTAACCGGACTCCAAACATGTATCCAAAACATGGTGAGCAAGAAGCTCAAACTCGTCAACGTAGTCCAGGTCATGCTCATCCGTTGGATCCTCCCGTGTCAACAACAGGCTTTCAACTTGTGCGAGTTCGACCCGGCCTAGCACCAAACTCTCAATAGGCTCTTCGACACAACACACGAGGATGCCTGTAAGGTGCTATTCAAGGGCGCCGAGGTTCCCCTCCAACTACCGAGGATCGCAGATTCTGCGCGAAGCGCCAAGCCAGCGCGGTAAGCTGTTTTACCTCTTACAGGATACTCGTTTTTCATAGTTTGACTCTATGCGGGATCTAAGCTCCCGTACCTTTGACAGGACTGGCAGGAGACGGCCGTACATATCGATTGTCCAGCTCCTTCGCCTGAAGGCCCAGCAGACGCCCGCTTGGCGGAGCTGCTGGTTCCGGCACCTTACGTGGTGCCGGAGAAGAAGGCCAAGAAGAAGGCCACGGGAACCCGAAAGAGTTCCCGGCGCCCGGTGGTGTCGGACTCATCGTCCGATGACTCTGAGGTGCACTCCTCCCATGAAGATGAGGAGGAGGAAAAAGAGGCTTCTTCCCCTCCAACAGGGGGAGAAAAGAAAAGGAAGGCCGCCCCAACTGGGGAGGCCGGAGGGTCCAAGAAGGGAAGGACCCTTCCTCCAGACTACTCCACCAACGCCACCGACAGCGAAGAGGAGTGGCCGCCCAAGGCCAAGCCCCTGGCGAAGTTGTAAGTATTCGGACACCATAGTGACTCGTAGTGTTCCTTTATTGCATAGCTTCTCCTAACGCCGAATATAATCATGCAGTCCACCCCGAGCCCAAGTCGACATATCGTCGAGTGGTTCCTTGGATTCGTCGGATGTGAATAGCTTTTCACTTCCGACCGCTTCCACCCCTCGCCCTACGGACAACGCTGAGGTGTTGTCCCAAAAGGTTCCAAGCCAAGGGGAGGTGGTCCTAGAGGCGCCGCAAGGCGACCTTCCGGACTGTAGGCGAAAAGGGAGCAAGGCTCCCAAGGGCTCCAAGTCCGGCCCTGGGCCAAACATCGCACCGGAACCTTCAGTGGTTCCGGATTCCGGTAGGCGGCCCCCCACTAAGAAGCGCAAGCCTACCGCGCCGGTGACCTCTGTCCAATCGGAGGCACCGGATAACTTGCTGGAGGTGCTTAACGGCGCCTCCATCGACGAGGAGCACCGCACTATTATGAGTGCGGTGATCCAGAAAGTTCAGTCCGCCAAGAGTGGGCTGACTGAAGCCTGTGCCAGCCTTCTAACAGGCTTTGAGGTATGTAAAAAATATATGAAAATATTACCGCATAGACAGTAGCCCCTGATGCTCTGTTTGGTGTTCACAAAGAAAAGCCGAATAAAGGATCTAATAATAAACGCAGGAGTCTAACATAAGTATGTCAATATGGGTATGCAGGCTGCGCTGCTGACCTTTGCCGCACTGACTGTAGAGGCCGATGCGATGAAGCAGAGCCTCGAGCGGTCCGAGAAAGAGCTCGGCCTTGCCAAGAAGCAGCTCGAGGAAAAAGAAGATAAGTAATACCTTATGTAAGTATATATTAGAAAGATGTGGTTGCAAAAAATGACAGGATCATCATGGCTATTGCAGGGGCCACGAACGAGGTGGCGACCCTGAAGCAAGCGCTGTCCGAGGCCGAAAGCAAAGCGGCGATGGAGCGCACCGAGCGAGGGAAACAGGAAGCGCGGGTGGAGGAGGTGCAGCAAGAGCTCCAGGCTCTCATGAAAAAACACGAGAGTTTGGAGCTTGACTCGAAGACGCGAGAGTCCAAGCTCGCGGCGGCCCTTGAAAGTGCCAAGTCTGCCAAGGCCGAAGCCCAAAAAGCCCTCCAGGAAATTGAGGCGATGAAGAAGATAGCAGCGGGTAAGGCATTCATTATGCAAAGCAAGCACGTGAAAGTGAATTACTTGTTACTTACCCGAGTCCGGAGCTCTCCAGGAGCATTCGCAGATTTGCCCCGCAGCGTGTCAGATGCCACCACCTACTACCGGGCCGAGGAAGGGAGCTCGACAGAGAAGGTGTTCTGGTCTTAGTATGCCGAGGCCAGACACCCGGTGCCCTTGAGCGACCAGCTAAAGCAACTGGTCGAGGTCCATAAGGTGGTCGAACAGGCCATGAAGGGTCTTACAGTCCGGCTATGGCCTGGAGAGGCCATGCCTGGGAGCTACTTTGGGCTGGTGAGGCGGCTGGCGGATGCCTGTCCGTGGCTTGAAGTCATCAAGCGCTCCGTCTGCATCGAGGGCGACCGTAGGGCGCTTTCCTGTGTTAAAGTACACTAGGGCAAGATGAATGCTGAGAAGCTGGTGAAGGACGGGCCACCGCAGGGCAAGGAGCATCACAACCCTGAGATGTACTATGAGGGTGTCCTGAAGGGTGCTCGTCTCGTGGCGGACGAGTGTACAAAAGATATAATATTCGAGTAAACTTGCTCGTGTAATCCTGTAGTTATGAAAACTTGTTCATATGCGCTATGCAACGCTTGTTTGAATTTAAAATATTACCTTCTGTTTGCCGGTTTATCAAATCTGAGAGATGGCTAGTCGTCGGCTTCTGTCCCCAGGCCACGAGTGCTGGGGTGTTCGGGATAAACCTGATCACTCTTGTTCCCATTGTTGGGTCCTTCGAGGGAGGTGCTCAGCACAACGAACAAGGCAATCGGACTATAATGCGTTATCACTCTCACTTAGCCATAGAATTCTATAATTTTAAATTTCGGCGAAGCCCCTAGTATTCGGGAGGCCGAATTCAGGGTGTGATACACGCCTTAAGCCGGACAGGGCTGACTCCTCGCTCTAAGCGGCATAAGTCTTTAGGGACTCGAAAACCTCTCGAACAGTGACCAGTCTCTCGCCTTATCATGACAGTCAGTTTTAGCTTTCTCTACTGAGGTGCTTAGCCCAGCTGAACCGGGGCACAATCATAGTAGTTCTCCCAGTGCTACCTTAGCCGATATAGCGGAACGTAAGGTACCAAAACATGGGAGCCGGGCAAACCCAACTATTGACCAAAGACATGATTCGGAGCTGATGCATATAATGCTATAAGTTCGGGGTGCCGCACTTGTGAAAGTGTTCGGACTTCTCACACCATATTGTGGGGGTACTTAAGCCCCTGGTGTATTGGCCGTACCAAAGTGTACGGTTGCAAGGTGTCATTAATGAACACATATATAAAAGAAAAATGCAAAAATAGACTGAAGCTATGCATTGTTTATTCAAAAAGGTGCGTTAAAGCAGAATGATACATGCAGTGCAATAAGCAAAAAGTAGGACTATGTCCCCTCCATGGGCGAGCTGAAGAATAGTATTAAGGCAAGTGTTACACTCGTTATCGTAATCCACCTGGGAGTTCCGTGGTGTGACGTAGCTTTCTGCCTTCTTGGTTGCTGCATCATATGTTCGGCAATCATGCCGCCGGACCGGGTTTCCAGAGATTAAAGTCCTAAGAAGAAAAAAATAACAAAATGGGAAGCCCCTAGTGCGGTTTAAGCCGCGTCTTGGGGCGTGCCGTAGCCATGCCCCCCTCCCTGCCTGTGCCCATGGTATTTTTAACACGTAATTATGTACGCGTGGCACGAATTTTGCCGTTTGGCTTGGGCCGGGGTGGGGGCCGCATTGCTATGCGAGCTCGGAATGTGCCAGGCGGTCCTGTTGCTGATTACTCCGGGCGTGCTTGAAGGTGTTTGGGTCCTTAAACGCTGAACTAGTGGATTGCCTTAAGAGGCTACTTTGCGCTTTCGCTGCGAGGGCCGCAGTGTGCTCCTCCGTTCGGAGAGAGCGCTCTGTGTTTCCGTTAACTGTAATGATCCCCTAAGGTCCTGGCATCTTGAGCTTGAGGTATGCGTAATGCGGTACCGCATTGAATCTCGCAAATGCGGTTTGCCCGAGCAGTGCATGATAACCACTGCGGAACGGGACTATATCGAAGATTAACTCTTTGCTTCGGAAGTTATCCGGGGATCTGAAGACCACTTCCAATGTGACTGAGCCTGTGCAATGGGCCTCTACACCTGGTATGACGCCTTTAAAGGTCATTTTTGTGGGTTTGATCCTTGAGGGGTCTATACCCATTTTGCTCATTGTGTCCTGGTAAAGCAGGTTCACGTTGCTGCCGCCATCCATAAGGACTCGAGTGAGGTGAAATCCGTCAATGATTGGGTCTAGGACCAATGCGGCGAATCCGCCATGACGGATACTAGTGGGGTGGTCCCTGCGATCGAAGGTGATCAGACAGGAGGACCATGGGTAGAACTTTGGGGCGACTGGCTCCAACGCATATACGTCCCTGAGCGCACGCTTCCGCTCCCTCTTGGGGATGTGGGTTGCGTATATCATGTTCACCGTCCACACTTGTGGGGGGAACCTCTTCTATCCTCCGGTATTCGGCTGCCGGGGCTCCTCCTCGTCATTGCTATGTGGCCCCTTATCTTTGTTTTCGGTAATTATCTTGCCGGCCTGCTTGAACACCCAACAATCCCTATTGGTGTGGTTGGCTGGCTTGTCGGGGGTGCCGTGTATTTGACATGAGTGACCGAGGATACTGTCCAAACTGGACGGGCCCGGAGTGCTTCTTTTGAATGGATTTTTCCGCTGACCGGGTTTAGAGCCTTTGAATCCGGCATTGACTGCCGTATCCTCGGTATTGTCGCTATTAATGCGGCGCTCATGTTTGTTGCGACGTGACCTGCTACTGCCGTCCTTGGTATCCGAAGTACCATGGTTCTTTGATATGTTGTTACTATGAGCCAGCCAACTGTCTTCTTCCGCACAAAAGCGTGTCACGGGTGTCGTGAGGGCTGCCATAGATTTTGGCTTTATCTGACCAAGGTGCAGGGCTATCCACTCATCGCGGATGTTGTGCTTGAAAGCTGCTAGAGCCTCTGCATCCGTACAGTCGATGATTTGATTTTTCTTTGTTAGGAACCATCTCCAGAATTGCTTGGCCGATTCCTCTGGCTGCTGAATTATGTGGCTCAAGTCATCGGCATCTGGTGGTCGCACATAAGTGTCCTGAAAGTTGTCGAGGAATGCGGCTTCCAGATCTTCCCAACAGCCAATGGACTCTGCTGGCAAGCTGTTGAGCCAATGCCGAGCTGGTCCTTTATGTTTGAGTGGGAGGTATTTGATTGCGTGTAGGTCATCACCGCGGGCCATGTGGATGTGCAGGAGGAAATCCTCGATCCATACCGCAGGATCTGTCGTGCCATTGTATGATTCTATGTTTACGGGTTTGAAACCTTCTGGGATTTGATGATCCATTACTTCGTCTGTGAAGCATAAGGGGTGTGCGGTGCCTCTGTACTGGGCTATATCGCGACACAGCTCCAATGAGTCTTGCCCGCTATGCTCGGCCCGGCCGGATTTACTTTTACTGTTTCCGGCGTGACGTTTATCATCTTGCATAGTGGCGCACCCTCGTGATCCGTAGATCGATCTTGCATGTTTTTCTTTGTCCTCCAATACGTCTCGCAGGTCTGGCGTATTTCCCCATGCGTTTTTATTTGAATGGCGTCGGGGTGCAGGCTGAGCTTTTGGCTGGAATGCCTCTCTATCGCGGCCACGAGGTGGCTGATCAGCCGCGTCATACGCTTCTTCCTCCAGTCGGGGTAGCAACCTAAATTTTGGGTAACTCTTGGAGGGGCGTTCGAGTTTATATTCCTCGGCCGCGAGGACTTCAGTCCATCTGTCAGCTAGCAGATCTTGATCAGCTTGAAGTTGCTGCTGCTTTTTCTTAAGGCTATTTGCCGTGGCTATAAGCCGGTGCTTGAAGCGCTCTTGTTTGATGGGATCCTCTGGCACGACGAATTCGTCATCGTCGAGGCTTGCCTCGTCTTCGGAGGGGGGAATGTAATTATCATCCTCCGCCTCTCCATCTGCCGCTCTCTCTGGAGGGCTGGCCTCTCCATCCTCCTGTCCTAGATCGTGCTGGAGGGGATTGTTGCCATCTTCGGCACTATCCAGAGTGTTATTATCTCCTGTGCCGGTATCACCACTTTTGCTTTGGCGGGACTTAGAGCGGCGCCGCTGACGTCGGCGCTTGGGTTGCTTCTTGGAGGGGTCATCCTCCGCTGTCTCGTCACCATTGCCTTCTTTGGGTGTGTCCACCATGTATATATCGTATGATGAGGTGGCTGTCCAGTGCCCTGTGGGCAGTGGTTCCTCTTCGTCTCCCGCATCATCGTCCATACCGTCGATGTCTTCGGAGTCGAAGTCGATCATGTCGGTTAAGTCGTCGGCAGTGGCTACTAAGTGGGTGGTGGGTGGGCAGCGAATTTCTTCGTCGTCCGCATCCCAATCCTGCCGGTCATAATCCGGCCAGGACTCTCCTGACAAAGAGAGAGACCTTAGTGAATTCAGTATGTCACCGAAGGGCGAGTGCTAAAAGATATCCGCGGTAGTGAACTCCATGATTGGCGCCCAATCGGATTCGATTGGCAGGGGCGCTGATGGTTCAGAGTTTGGAGGAGAGTCCGGCAATGTGGAGACACGGGCCTCGCGAAGGATAAGGTTGGTGTTCGGCTCGATCGCCGTTGAGGTTGCTACATCTGCGGCGGGGTCTAGCCACCCGCCCTCGGTCGACGCAGTTGGCTCCGAATTAAAGGTCGGAGCAGATGCGGGCGCGGCCTCCAGGGCACTGTTCGGCGGAAGAGCTAAATCATGCCCATCGTGACAGTGCAGCGCACTCGGCAGGGGCTCAAATCCGTCGAAGATCAAGTCTCCACGGATATCGGCCGTGTAGTTTAAGCTTCCAAACCTGACCTGATGGCCAGGGGCGTAGCTTTTAATATGCTCCAGATGGCCAAGCGAATTGGCCCGCAGTACAAAGCCGCCGAATACAAAAATCTGTCCGGGGAGAAAAGTCTCACCCTCGACTGCATCGCTAACGAAGATCGAAGGAGCCATCAAGCCTGATGATGACGACACAGAGGAACTCTCAATGAAAGCTCCAATGTCGGTGTCAAAGCCGGCGGATCTCGGGTAGGGGGTCCCAAACTGTGCGTCTAAGGCGGATGGTAACAGGAGGCAGGGGACAGGATGTTTTACCCAGGTTCGGGCCCTCTTGATGGAGGTAAAACCCTACGTCCTGCTTGATTTATTCTTGATGATATGAGTATTACAAGAGTTGATCTACCACGAGATCGGAGAGGCTAAACCCTAGAAGCTAGCCTATGGTATGATTGTTATTGTCCTACGGACTAAACCCTCCGGTTTATATAGACACCAGAGGGGGCTAGGGTTACACAGAGTCGGTTACAATGGGAGGAGATCTACATATCCGTATTTCCAAGCTTGCCTTCCACGCCAAGGAAAGTCCCATCCGGACACAGGACGAAGTATTCAATCTTGTATCTTCATAGTCCAATAGTCCGGCCAAAGGTTATAGTCCGGCTGTCCGGACACCCCCTAATCCAGGACTCCCTCAGCAGGCGAAGACTACTTTTGTCGGGATAGCTTGTTCTAGTTGTCTCCCTTCGAATTTGGCTGCTGTGGGATCCCTTCCCGATCAATATTTCGGAAGAGGACCAGGGCCTCTATAAATAGGACTAGCCACCACCATAGGAGGTACGCTGATTGGGACCTAGATAGAATCCATAGCACCCCAACCACCCAAGTTCACCAAGTACATGAACACCTCTCCTCGCGAGGCTGTTCTTCCCTTGTAACTATTCATCCTTAGCCCAAGAGGCAATCCACCACACCACACTGGAGTAGGGTATTACACCACAATAGTGGCCGAAACCAGTATAAATCTTGTGTCTCATGTTCTTTGGGTTCGTCGAGCTAGGCCGTGAGATCGTAGAGTGTGCGAGCTAGAGAGGGGGTGAGATCTTTGTGCCCACCCCAGTGTTCGAACCTCAAGGGTTTTGCCGGAACCCGAAATCTGACATTTGGCGCGCCAGGTAAGGGTGCGTTGAAGCTTTGCCCCCCGACGGCCTCGCCTCTCCAACCGACTCTCATGGTCGCCGCCTCTTCTCCGACTAGATCGACGGGCGCCCTCCGCAGCGCCGGGGGGCTCCGAGCCTTCACTCCCGCCTTGCGACGGGTGTATTGGCCTCACAAGTTCAAGCAGGAGATGCCACCCCATTACGATGGTGCGGCAGATCCGCCAGCCTCCTTGTTGGCGTACTAGGAGGCCGTCCTGGAGGCCGGGGGCGATGGTAAAGTCATGGACAACTGCCTCCCAATGGCCCTGGATGGCGTGCCACGCGCTTGGCTCCTCCATCTGTCAGAATCTTTCGTAGCCTCCTGGGAGGAGCTGTGTGACATCTTCATCGCGCGCTTCGGAGGACCGACACCCCCTGCCGTTGCGGCTCTCCTCGGTGGCTCACAGGCGCCACCCTTAGATTGTCACGCCAAGTGATAACCCACAAGTATAGGGGATCGCAACAGTTCTCAAGGGTAGAGTATTCAACCCAAATTTATTTATTCGACACAAGGGGAGCCAAAGAATATTCTCAAGTATTAGCAGCTAATTTGTCAATTCAACCACACCTGGAATCTTAATATCTGCAGCAAAGTGTTTAGTAGCAAAGTAATATGATAGTAGTGATAACGGTAACAAAAGGTAACGGTAGTAAAAGCAATGTTTTTGGTATTTTGTAGTGATGATAGAAATAGCAACGGGAAAGTAAATAAGTGAAGAACAATATATGGAAAGCTCGTAGGCAATGGATCAGTGATGGAGAATTATGCCGGATGCGGTTCATCATGTAACAGTCATAACCTAGGGTGACACAGAACTAGCTCCAGTTCATTGATATAATGTAGGCATGTATTCCGAACATAGTCATACGTGCTTATGGAAAAGAACTTGCATGACATCTTTTGTCCTACCCTCCCGTGGCAGTGGGGTCCTTACATAAACTAAGGGATATTAAGGTCTCCTTTTAATAGAGAACCAGAACAAAGCATTAACACATAGTGAATACATGAACTCCTCAAACTACGGTCATCACCGGTAAGTATCCCGATTATTGTCACTTCGGGGTTAACGGATCATAAGACATAATAGGTGACTATAGACTTGCAAGATAGGATCAAGAACACTCATATATTGATGAAAACATAATAGGTTCAGATCTGAAATCATGGCACTCGGGCCCTAGTGACAAGCATTTAGCATAGCAAAGTCATAGCAACATCAATCTCAGAACATAGTGGACACTAGGGATCAAGCCCTCACAAAACAAACTCGATTACATGATAGATCCGATCCAACCCATCATCGTCTAGCAAGCCTACGATGGAATTACTCACGCACGGCGGTGAGCATCATGAAATTGGTGATGGAGGATGGTTGATGATGACGATGGCGACGGATTCCCCTCTCCGGAGCCCCAAACGGACTCCAGATCAGCCCTCCCGAGAGGTTATAGGGCTTGGCGGCGACTCCATATCGTAAAACGTGATGATTTCTTCTCTCTGACATTTTTCTCCCCAAAACTCAATATATGGAGGTGGAGTTGGAGTCGGAGAGGCAACAGGGGGCCCATGAGGTAGGGGCGCGCCCTAGGGGGGCAGGCACGCCCCCACCCTCGTGGCAAGGTGGTGGCCCCCCTGGCCTTCATCTTTGGCAGGTATTTTTCCTATTTTTTGAAAAGTGTCTCCGTGAAGTGCCAGGTCATTCCGAGAACGTTTGCTCCTACATATAAATAACACCATGGTAATTCTGCTGAAAACAACATCAGTCCGGGTTAGTTCCATTCAAATCATGCAAGATAGAGTCCAAAACAAGGTCAAAAGTGTTTGGAAAAGTAGATACGTTGGAGACGTATCACCACGCCGTTCTTTCGCTAGATCAGCACCGTCTCCACGCGGCAGGGGGCTCCCCCGAGTTGGGCGGCGCCCAAGGCCGACCTGATCTTCAACTCGGGGGATCACCCAGTCACCACTGTCGGCTTGGGCATGCTTCCGATGCTTTGCACACCCACCATTTGTAGCATAGCCATTACCAAGACCCTCATCGATAGCGGCACCGGCCTCAACGTGCTCTCCATGGAGGCTTTCAGCCTCCTTCACATACCACTTGAGTGGCTCCGCCCCAGCAAGCCTTTTTTCGGGATCGGCGGTGGCTCCTCCGACCCCCTAGGGCAGATCCGTCTCCCCATGACTTTCGGCACATACGACAACTACCGCACCGAGATGATCAACTTCGACATCGCCCGCATCGGCTTGCTGTACAACGCCATCCTCAGGTACCTGGCACTGACCCAGTTCATGGCAGCCACTCATCCTGCCTACAACCTCATGAAGATGCCAGGAAGCAAGGATGTCCTCACCGTGGTCGGAGACACCAAGGAAGCCGTGGCGGCCCTCAAGATCGCCTTCAGGGCGACGACAGCAGCTTGCCCGACCGACAAGGCAGTGTCCAGAACTAAGGAGGCTGCGCCTACCAAGAAGAAGCAGTTGTTCACTCAGGGTCAAGCCAAGATGAAGCATATACCGGTCGACAAGGACGGGGCCTCTGGCACCACCTTTACAATAGGCGCCGACCTCGCCCTAGACCAAGAAAAAGAGTTGGTGGACTTCTTACAGGAGAACAGGGAAGTATTTTCCTGGGAACCCAAACAGCTGGCTAGGGTCCCGAGAAGAGTGATCGAGCATCATCTGAGGGTGTGCCCCAACGTGTGCCCTGTGAAGCAAAGGGCAAGGCGGCAATCCACAGAGAAGTAGTCCTTCATCATTCAGGAAACCCGCAAGCTGGAGGCAGCGGGTGTCATCCGCGAAGTCCGGTACCCAGAGTGGCTGGCGAATCCGGTCATCATGCCGAAGAAAGGAGGGAAGGAGCACTTGTGTGTCGACTTCACCAACCTCAACAAGGCTTGCCCTCAAGACCCGTTCTCGCTACCGCGCATCGACTAGATTGTCGACTCCACCGCCGAGTGAGATCTGCTGTGTTTCCTGGATGCGCTCTCAGGCTACCACCAGATCAAGATGGAGGTGGAAGATGAGAAGAAAACAGCTTTCCTGAACCCATATGGGGTGTACTTCTACACTTGCATGCCATTCGGACTGCGAAACGCATGGGCGACCTTCCAGCGACTGATGCACATCGCCTTGGGGCAGCAGCTCGGAAGAAATGCTAAGGCCTACGTCGACGACATTGTGGTGAAGTCTCAGGAGGCAAGAACTCTGATTCAGGACTTGGAGGAGACCTTCGCGAGCCTACGCCAGGTGGACCTGCGGCTCAACCCGGAGAAGTGCGTGTTTGGTGTCCCTTCGAGCAGGCTGCTGGGCTTCCTCGTGTCTCACAGGAAGATCGACGCCAACCCGGAGAAGGTCAAGGCAATTGAAGACATGAGCCCACCACAAAACTTTGAGGAGGTGCAGAAGCTTGCAGGCTGCGTGACTTCGTTGGGGGCGCTTCATCTCCAAGTTAGGGGCGCTTCATCTGCAAGCTGATGAAGAAGAAGGATCTGTTCGAGTGGACCCCCGAGGCCGACCTAGCATTTCAAGACCTCAAGAGATACCTGACCAGCCCACCGGTGATGGTGGCGCCTCGTCCTCGCGATCCCTTGGTACTCTACCTGTCTGCCACGCCCCACTCCGCCAGCGTGGCACTGTTGGCCCTCAGGGAGGGGCCGAGGTCAAGGACCCGCCATGTCGAGTCGCCAAGCCGGATGAGGTAGCTCAGCACCAAGGTGATTCTCCTGAGACAGCGGCTGCCCCGACAGGTCATCATGCCCAAGGAGCTGGAAACCCGTAGGAGACACCTTAGTCCCCGGGAGCCAAAAACTTCGTCAGCTCTCCCACCCTTGTCAAGCACCTAGTGTACTTCGTCAGCACGGTCCTGCGAGATGCGAGGGCACGATACCCGATGGCTCAGAAGCTCTTGCTCACGCTCCTGGTGGCCTTGCGCAAGCTGCGCCACTACTTCCAACGTCACCCCATCAAGGTCGTTTTAGCTTACCCATTGGAGAGAGTGCTTAGAAGCCCCAATGCTGCGGGAAGGGTTGCCAAATGGAACATCGAGCTACAAACGTTCGACCTGGAGTTCAGCACAACCAGAGTCATCAAGGGGGCTGCACTCGCCGACTTTGTGGCAGAATGGACCGACACTCTGGAGCTCGAAGCAGGCAAGAACCGATCCCTCTCACCAGGAAGTGAAGCGCCAGATGGTTGCGTCATGTACTTCGATGGCGCGTTCGCACGGTAGGGCACGGGGGCTGGAGTCGTTCTCATCTTGCCCACTCAGGACAAGCTCTACTACGCCGTGCAGCTTTGCTTCTAGCGGGGCGAGAAGGTCTCCAACAACATCGCAGAGTATGAGGGTTTCATCGTCGGCCTCACACGGCGGTGGCCCTGGGGGTGAAGCGCCTCACCGTCAAGGGGGAATCGCAGCTCCTCGTCAACTTCTCAAACAAGGATGAGCACATGGAGGCGTACCTCACGGAGGTGCGCAAAATGGAGAAACAGTTCCTGGGACTGGAACTACAGCACGTGCCTCGTGGCACCAACAAAGAGGCCAATGACATCACCAGAAGAGCATCCAAGCGGCTGCCCCAAGAGCCTGGCGTCTTCGAGGAGTGGCTCTTCAAGCCTTCAGTAGCACCTCCACCTGCGGAACCAGTGCCATCTCAGGAGGAACTCCCCTAGCCTCCAGCCTCGGGAGCCCCCGTCTGCGGCCCGACCTCAGGAGCGCGCCTGCTCTTAGCGCTCAAACCTCAGTAGAGGTGCTGGATCGAGGAGTTCAAGGCGTACCTGACGCAAGGCACGTTGCCGGACAAGGAGGAAGATGCGGAGCGTGTGGCCCGACAGGCTATGGCATGCTGCATTCAGGACGGTGAGCTATACAGGAAGCGGCCAAATGATGTTTCTCTATGATGCATTTCCAGGGAGCAGGGGAATGAGCTGCTGGCCGACATACATGGCGGGGACTACGGGCACCACTCGCCGTCGTGCACCCTGGTCGGCAAGGCTTTTCGCAGCGGGTTCTACTAGCCCACAGCACTCAACGACGCGCCCGAGCTGGTGAAATCCTGCGAGGCCTGCCAGTTCCACGCCAAGCAGATCCACCAGCCTGCTCAGGACCTCCAGACTATCTCGCTCTCATGGTCGTTCATGGTCTGGGGGCTGGATATCCTAGGCCCATTCCCTCGAGTGCCTGGAGGCTACCGCTACCTCTACGTCTCCATTGACAAATTCACCAAATGGGCGGAAGTGGAAGCTGTCCACACCATCCCAACTGTTTTAGCAGTCAAGTTCATCAAGGGCCTAGTAAGACGATTTGGGGTCCCTAATCGCATCATCACCGACAACGGCTCGCAGTTTACTAGCAATTTCTTCAAACATATTGTGCTAACCTTGGAACGCAGATCTGCTACGCCTCCGTGGCGCACCCAGGAGCAACGGCCAGGCCGAACGCGCCAACGCGGAGGTCCTGAGGGGGCTCAAGACAAGGACCTTCAAGAAGAAGCTCGAGGCCTGCGGCAGGGGCTGGCACGACGAGCTCTAGTTTGTGTTGTGGTCCATCCGCACAACCGCCACTAGGCCGGCAGGCGAGACCCCGTTCTTCCTCGTCTACAGAGCAGAAGCGGTTCTCCCACACGAGGTCAGGCATCGCTCTGCGCGGCTCCTAGCGTTTGATGAAACACAGCAGGACGCCATGTGGGGGATGGATGTCGTGCTGTGGAGGAATGCTGTCGAGAAGCCTCGCTCCAAGCTGCGAGGTACCAGCAGGCGCTACGGCGGTACCACTTCCACAACGCCTGCTCCAGGACGCTCGAGGTGGGTGATCTTGTCCTGAGGCGGGTGCTCTCCAGGGAAGGGCTGCACAAGCTCTCGCCCATGTGGGAGGGCCCGTTTCGAGTTGCCCACGTCTCCAGGCCTGGTACCGCGTGCCTGGAGACACAGGACGGGATCCCCATCTAGAACGCCTGGAACATCCAGCACCTCCGGAAGTTCTACCCATGAAGCAAGGCCCGGTGGCTGTGAAGCAAGACCCAGTGCCTGTGAAGAATCTTTGCTCGTGACACTCTCACGTAATAATGAGTGGGGTTGTACACGCCTCGGAGTCTCAGGAGTGCCGCCCTCGGGCCTCGGGGGCTCCCTCCCATGCCTAGTGGCAGCACTTAGCTCCGCGCTGGTGAGAAGATAAGAAGACTAGACTAGGTGCCGGACGCGGCTTTTCATTTGCTTTCCGCAATTGGTTGCCCCCTCTTTTAAGCGAGAATTTGCTTTCTGGTGTTCCTTGCTGGCTTGGTTCCATTGTCCTTGTTGCCTCCTTTTCTGCCCTCGGTTCCTCGTTTTTGACCCGTCCTCTCCCTCATGTGCCTCGCGAGGGGGCTGGACAAGCGCCCTCGTGAGCGTTTTCGTTTTCTTGTCTTTTGCAAGGCACCCTCGCTCGAGCTAGCAAGCTAACGTTCCCCTCTCAATCCGTGCCCCCTGGGTACCGCGACGCGAAGCACTGGGTTACGGTCGGCAGTGCCTACGACCAGGGTTCGGAAGAATAAGGATTCCCTAATGAATTTTTGCAGTTCTCAGGCACCTTCCGAGAATAGGAGGCCTCATTAGACACTGGGGAACGCGCGTCTCGCGAGGCGAAACCTACTTCAGGCGCATCAAGCTAAGTCACTCTACGCGCATACATAAAACATGACGCTACAACACAACACAGGAATGATAAACATAGCACAGCCACTTAGAAATCATAATTGTTGCACGCCCTAGCAGGGCCCCATACTTGTCTCTCTCTGATGCAAGAAGGAAAGGAAGACCGAAACAAAAGCGGGATGTGCTCCCATGGCAGGTCGCGAGGACGGGATCGTGGCGCTCTCCTGGGTTTAGCCGGACCCCTCCTCGCGCTTCACCAGAGCGTGGGGATGGGATGACCCGCAGCCACCTTCGAAGCGGGTGCAGCGGTGTGGCGGCTGGTCGTAGCCGCCACTGCTGGAGCTGCTGCCGGAAGAGGAGCCGCCATAGTTAGACGACCCATGGCCAGCACCGAGGACGAAGCCGCCCTCCTCCTTGTCACGACCATCGCCAAGGCCGAGCACCTTGTCGCCATCATTGTCCTCGGGGCAACAGCCGACGCGGCGACCATCTTCCCAAAATACTCTCACGAACAAGGTCGCGTCACCGTCGTACCTGAAGTGGAGGGCACATCGCCTGCCCAGTCCACGCAGGCGGGTGAACGTCTGCCAGCCGCGAGCTAGGACCACGTTGCCCATGGCAGAGACCTCGACCGTGACCCGAGAAGCCTTGCTGCAGCAGCCGTCCGCCTGCAGCCAAAGACCGCATGCACCAGTGGCAGGTAGCTCGCCGAGAAAGAAGCACAGGAGCTGAAGCCAAGTCCCGGCCGGGTTCTCCGACCACACAATGAACTCCGGCATCACCTCCGCCGAATGGAAGCGCGACTGAGGGGGCTACGCAACCACGGCATGCCTCACCTCATCAACAGGACTGCCATGACCCGGGCGGCTGCCGCCGTGAGAAGAGGCGCCGCCGTGGCCGCGAGGGGCCGCGGCGGGGGTCGCAGTGATCTTGCGGGGACGGCCGCGCCCCCTCTTGGGCGGCGGTGAGCCAGGCCCCTCCTGGCGAGCCTTCCCCTTCTCCGCAACCGAGAGCCTCTTCGTAGGCGCCATGGGTGTCGCTGCCGGTAGTGGAGCAAGGAAGAAGAAGAAGAGGGAGAAGCAAGGAAGAGATGGGTGACGGGGGCTCCGCCCCCACTTCCCATTTATAGCCAAGGGGAGGCCAACCGCCGGCCTCCATGATCTAAGGTAATAATGATCTTTTTCTGGATGCAGCAAGGACCCATCAAGTCGGGCAGTTGCCGAGGTAGCGTGGGGAAGCAGAGACGCCCACGTCGAATCAGTCACCACGCGCCAACCGTGGCCGGAGGCTGATGGAGCCCACGGCGCTCCGTGCTTGCCCTTTGGCTTCGCCTCGAAGCCAAGCCCGAGCGCGCCTTGGAGCCGGGGGCTACTGTCGGTGTTCTAGGAACGGGGTTCCCCAGACTTGCCTGCCTGCGGCCCGTAGCGTGGCTCTGCCAGTGGCCCTGTATGGCCCATCTTCACCAGCAAACATTCAAGACCCTCACGAGGGGCCAAGCCTCGCGAGGCGGACGATGCAAGACCTCCTCAGGGGCGGCCTCACCAGGCTAGCTCGCGTGGGGCGGAGAGATCAAGGCGAGGGACACCTCGCGAGGTTTCTGTGATGCAAGCCATGACGACTGGAGCCAGGCGGGTGTCGGTGTCAAAACCGGCGGATCTCGGGTAGGGGGTCCTGAACTGTGCATCTAAGGTCGATGGTAGCAGGAGACAATGGACACGATGTTTACCCAGGTTCGGGCCCTCTCTATGGAGGTAATACCCTACGTCCTGCTTGATTGATATTGATGAATATGAGTATTACAAGAGATGATCTACCTCGAGATCGTAATGGCTAAGCCCTAGAGGTGTAGCTTGTATGGCTATGATAATGAATCTCTCCTATCCGAACTAAGTCCTCCGGTTTATATAGACACCAGAAGGATCTAGGGTTACACAAGGTCGGTTACAAAGAAGGGAATCTACATATCCGGTCGCCAAGCTTGCCTTCCATGCCAAGGAGTGTCCCATCCGGACACGGGTACAGTCTTCGGTCTTTGTATCTTCATAGCCCATCAGTCTGGCCCATGGCTAACAGGCCGGACGCCCGAGGACCCCTTAGTCTAGGACTCCCTCAGTAGCCCCTGAACCTGGCTCCAATGACAAGATATCCGGCGCGTAGTTCTGTCTTCGGCATTGCAACGCGGGTTCCTCCTTCCGAACTCCAAAATAGTCTTCGGACGAATTGATCATGTCCGGACCTGTAACACGCACCACACACAACGGTAGAGAGAATACAATAATCCACGAGTCCAATCCGCTGACAACTTTTTACAACATGACATCACGTCCGTCCGGTTATAATTTCGAACCGTTTTTCGCCTGCCGCTTCGCATTTTGAGACGCGTTTGCCATTGGCACGTCTTGTCAAAGCATAGATCGTGTCCCCTTATTACGGGATTCTCATCAATACGGGCATGGGTAACCCAACTGTGCCGTTTACACAGCCCTCAGGAATAAGGATTCATCCTCACTCACCCATGCCTTCTCCTTCCTATGCCCATCCATTCTAGTGCTCCAGCACCCAAGCCGTAGCTTCCCCCGCCGGAGAAAACACTCCAATCATGTCTGGATCCAGAGCTGGTGGCAAGTGGATGGCTTCTTCTGTCAAGAAGAAAGACATCAAGGAGCTTCAAGAGGCCAGATACCTGGCCAAGGAGATTGTTCACCGTCTCCCGGCCAAAGGACAGATCGTCCCTACCCCAAAACCCCATGAGAGGGTTGTATTTCTCGCACATTTCGTCCGTGGGCTGGGCTTCCCACTCCACCCGTTTGTTCACGGACTAATGTTTTACTATGGGCTGGACTTCCATGATCTAGCCCCCAACTTTATCCTCAACATCTCGGCATTTATAGTCGTTTGTGAGGCCTTCCTTCGTATCCCGCCTCACTTCAGCCTATGGCTGAAGACTTTCAATGTAAATCCGAAGGTCGTGATAGGCCAACAAGAAGAGTGTGGAGGCGCCATGGTGGGCAAGATGATCAAGGTTACATGGCCCGAAGGATCCTTCATGGAGACAGTGAAGGGGTGGCACTCGGGGTGGTTCTACATCACTGAGCCGCGTGACACCAACTGGGTGGCGGCCCCCGAATTTCGATCCGAATCTCCGCTGCGGCTTACCTCCTGGCAAGAGAAGGGCCTCACCTGGGGCTCTTCGGGCGAGCTGACTGGGCTCCAGACGTGCATTCAGAACATGATAACCAAGAGTATCAAACTCGTCAACATGATCCAAGTTATGCTCATTCGCCGGATCCTTCCGTGCCAACACTGGACTTGCTATTTGTGGGAGTTCAATCTGGCCAAGCACCGGACACTACTAGAGCTATTCGGCACAATGCACGAAGATATCTAGAAAGCGCTCTTTAAGGCCGGCAAAACAACACCGGCCACGAGCGAAGATCATGGGCTCATCTTAAAGCGCCATGCTAATCCGGTAAGTCCTTTCATGTATTCAAGGTATTGCCTTTACTGGCATATTTTGGCAAGGAGTCTAAGCCTTCCTATCAATTTTCAGGCCTGGATCGACATAGTAGGGCAGATTAATAGTCCAGCTCCACTTCCCGAGATGAGGAAACCCCACTCCTAACGAAGATGCTATTTCCAGCGCCTTACGATGTGCCAGAGAAGAAGGCCAAAGGGAGCAGGAGTGGCCTTCCCCGAAAGGGTGCTTCGGACATGTCGTCCGAAGACGAGACTGACTCTTCGGTCACCGAAGACAACAACGAGGAAGAAGAAGAAGGCGGCTTCCCCCCCGGAGGGGGGGGGAGACGAAAAGAGAGGCCTCCATGAATCTGGAGGCGAAGGTGCCCAAGAGGGGGAAGGTCCCCCTTGCGGATAACTCCGCATGGGATGTCGAAAGCAGTCCGGAGCGAATGCCCCAGACCAAGCCTCGGGCTGCCTCGTAAGTACCAAAACCCTATGCACCTCCCAATACCTGGCCTTTCCAGTTTATAATATTAATATGTTTAAACTATGCCATTACAATCCGGCCTGTGACGGCTCCTCGCGATCCTTGACAGAGGGTTCGCTAGACTCAAAGGAGATGGCTAGCATGTCTCCGCCGCCCGTTCATTCTGCCTCACCCAAGGGTGGTGGCGAGGTGGCGTCCCAAAGGATCTTCCCAGACCAGGGGAGATAATAGAAATCGTTAAGGTGGCGCCCCAGGATGACTGCTTGGCTGCCGGACACATGGGGGAAAAAGCCCCCATGGGGACTAGCAATGGGGTCCAAGTTCTCTTCGTCCCTTAGGCGGATACCATTCTGGAGACCTACACTGCTCCGGATTTGAGCGAACAGCCTTCCCCAAAAGGAGGAGTTGTCCCTGTTCCACCGATGACCTCTGTCCAACCAGAGGCACCGGACAATCTGCTGGAAGCGCTGTGAGGCGCCTCCATTGTGGATGAGCACCGTGTCCTTATGGGTACGGTGATCGGAAAGGTTCAGTCCGCCAAAAGCGGATTGACCGAGGCCTGCACTAGCCTTTTAACAGGCTTTGTAGTAACAATTGTAGCAAAAATATCACAATGTGGACAGTAGCCCCTGATGCTCTGTTCGGTGTCCGAAAGGGAAAAGCCAACAGAGGATCAAAATAATTTGCGCAGGAGTCTAACATAATATGTCTATGTGAATAAGCAGGCGTCGCTGCTAGCTGCTGACACTCACACTGTGGAGGTCTCCTGTCTGAAGCTGAACCTGGAGCGGGCCTAGAAAGAGCTTGGCCTCGTGCAGATGTAGATGGAGGACATAAAAGGTATGAAGTAACCTGCGTGTATATTTAGGAAGGATGAATGGTTCGTGCTGAGTAAAGTGCCATGAATTTTATTAGGGGCCACGACCAAGGTGGCGGCCCTCAAGAAGGCGTTAGAGAGGGGGCCGAGGACAAAGAGGCCAAGGAACGCGCCGCGCGCGAGAAGCACGAGGCCCGGGTCAGCGAGGTTCAGCAAGAGCTCCAGGAGGCAGTCAAGAAGTACAAGTCCTTGGAGCGTGATTCTAGCACGCAAGCGTCCGAACTTGCGAAGGCCATCCAGAGCGCGCAAGAGGCTCGAGCCGAAGCCAGAGCGCCCTTCAGGAAATCCAGGCAGCCCGAAAGATCGCGACGGGTAAGGCAAAGTGAGTCTATGAAGGAAGCGTTCCTTTTACTTACCCGAATTTGGAGCTCTCCAGTGGCGTTTATAGATTTGCCGCGCAGCGTATCAGACGCTGCCGAGTTCTATCGAGCTGAGGAAGGGAGTTCTATGGAGAAGCTGTTCTGGTCTCAATATCTTGGGCCCAAACATCCAGTGTCCTTCAGCGACCAGCTGAAACAGCTGGTCGAGCTGCACAAGGCGGCCAAGCTAGCCATGAAGGAGCTGATAGTCTGACTATGGCCTGCCGCGCCGATACCGAGCAGCTACTTCGGACTTGTGAAGCGACTTGTTAATGCCTGCCCCCGGCTTGAGGTTATAAAGCGGTCGGTCTGTATCGAAGGTGCACGGATGGCCTTTGCCCGCGTCAAAACGCACTGGGCGAAGATGGATGCCAAGAAGCTAATGACCGAGTGGCCACCTGAGGGCAAGGAGCATCGCTGACCCGAGTTGTATTTCGATGGTGTCCTAGAGGGATCCTGTATTGTTGCAGATCACTGTGCGAAAGACACTATCTTTGAATGAATTCATGCGAGCTCCCTCTGCCTTGTATGATAAAACAAAGTGTTTTATGCCATATAATGCTTGTTATGTTTTTAAATTTTTACTTCCTATGCGGCCGTGTTGTATGAAATCTGAGGGTTAACTAATTGTTGGCTTTTGCCCGCATGTAGGTAGTACGGGGGTGTTCGGGATGGAATCTAAACAATTTTGATCCAATTCGATGGTCCTTGAAGGAGTTGTTTACCGCAACGAACCAGGCAAACATACTATGCGGTTGTAACGCCCTCACTTAGCCATAGGAGTGCGACAATAAAAACATGGGCACATCCCCTAGTATCCGAACTAGAGTGCTATAAGCGTCTGATCCAGAAGTACCAATCCTTCGCGTAATGCAGAAGAAATCTCCAACTATTTGCAACCTCCGAACAGCTGATCGGCTCTCGCCGCATCATGACAGTCAGTTTTCGGCTTTCTCTACTAAGGTGCTCCTTTGGATAAACCAAGGCACAATCGCAGTAGTTCTCCCTTTACTACCTTAGCCGATATAGCGGAACGTAAGGTAGCAAGCACAAGAGCTGGGCAACCCAACTATTGACCAAAGACATGATTCAGAGCCAATGCATGTAATGCTAAATTCGGGGTGCCGAACTATACTTGTAAAAAGTGTTTGACTTTTGTCACCGTAATGTGGGGTGCTATGAAGCCCCTGGCAAACATCAAGTGTACCGAAGTGTACATGTGCTACCTAATAGGATTATCCATAGGGGAGCTGAAAAAAAGAAAATAGAAAAGTACGAAGGTAAAAAGCTGGAGTCCTACAGCTACAGCCGCAGACTGTTCTCATTGTAATTTAGTTAGTACGTCAAGGCGCATTGATAAAGGTAGTGCGATAAGCAACATGCTATTTGACACGCCGAAACCAAGGGAGATCTGCACGCGGGTCCTAAAAACAGGTAGAGTTATAGTTAACGGAATCACCTAAAAAAAGTCCCCCATATGACTGCGTTTCTCGCCGTCTTGGTGTGTTTATCCTTCGAGAGGACCGATGACCAGATGTAACACCCACAATGCGGCTATATCTCCCATGTGTCGGGGCCCGACTTAGAGGCATAGCAGCATGGTAGGCTTGTCGCAAGAGGGGTAATCTTCACACATCCCATGTACTGAACAAGAAAGGGACAAAGAGTTGGCTTACAATCGCCACTTCACACAATACATAAATAATCCATACAACTTCCAGAATACAAACAAGGTCCGACTACGGAACCAAAATAAAAGAAGACAACCACAAATGCTATATCCCCGATCGTCCCAACTGGGCTCCACTACTGATCAACCAGAAAAGACACAAAACAACGATCAAGATCTTCATCAAGCTCCCACGTGAGCTCGGTTGCTTCACCTGCACTGGTATCATCGGCACCTGCAACTGTTTGGAAGTATCTGTGAGTCATGAGGACTCAGCAATCTCACACCCGCGAGATCAAGACTATTTAAGCTTAAGGGTAGGAAAGGGTAGTGAGGTGGAGCTGCATCAAGCACTAGCATATATGGAGGCTAACTTACGCAAATAAGAGCGAGAAGAGAAGCAATGCTCGGTCGAGAAGATATAAGTGATCAAGAAGTGATCCTGAAGCTACTTATGTTCAAGCATAACACAAGACCGTGTTCTCTTCCCGGACTCCGCAGAAAAGAGACCATCACGGCTACACACGCGGTTGATTCATTTTAATTAAGTTAAGTGTCAAGTTCTCTACAACGAGATATTAACAAATTCCCATCTTCCACATAACCGTGGGCATGGCTCTCGAAAGTTCAAAACCTGCAGGGGTGTCCCAACTTAGCCCATCACAAGCTCTCATGGTCAATGAAGGATATTCCTTCTCCCGGGAAGACCCGACCAGTCTTGGAATCCCGGTTACAAGACATTTAGACAATGGTAAAACAAGACCAGCAAAGTCTCCCGAATGTGCCGACAAATCCCGATAGGAGCTGCACATATCTCATTCTCAGGGCACACCGGATGGGCAAGACGTCGGGTTGGCATAGACCCTGGCTACGTAGGGGGCGCCGGACATCGCCCAGGTTGGACCAACACTTAGAGAAGCACTGGCCCGGGGGGGTTAAAATAAAGATGACCCTGGGGAGCGCGACTCCTAAGGGAAAAGTAGGTGGTGGTGAGGCAAATGGTAAAACCAAGGTTGGGACTTGCTGGAGGAGTTTTATTCAAAGCGAACTATCAAGGCGTTCCCAAACACCCAACCGCGTAAGGGACGCAAAATCAAGGAACATAACACCGGTATGAGTAGAACAAAACACCAGGCATAAGGCCAAGCCTTCCACTCTTTACCAAGTATATAGATGCATTAATTAAATAAGAGATATTGTGATATCCCAACATATCCATGTTCCAACATGGAACAAACTTCATCTTCACCTGCAACTACCACACTATAAGAGGGGCTGAGCAAAAGCGGTAACATAGCTAAACAACGGTTTGCTAGGAAAGGTGGGTTAGAGGCTTGACATGGAAATATGGGATGCATGATAGAGCAAGTGGTAGGTAGCGCGACATAGCAATAGAGCGAACAACTAGCAAAGCAAAGATAGAAGTGATTTCGAGGGTATGGTCATCTTGCCTGCAATGTACTCAGAGTCGTCGAAAGCTTGATCCTTGAAAGCGTACTCAACAGGTACCTCGGTCACGTACTTGTCTCCCGGATCTACCCAAAGCAAGAACACAAGCAAAGGTCCAACAATCAATCACGGTGCAATGCACAAGCAACATGATGCAATACATGGCATGATATGCAAGACATGATATGTAATGCATATGCGTGCTCTGGAAGGGAAAGAATTATCAATGCATCAACTTGGCAAACCAAGTGTGCTGCTAGAAAGATGAGATGATTTGGGTTGAAAACGATATAAAGATCACCGGAAACGGATGCACGGTTTGCAAATGGCAAGCAAAACAAGAATGTTGCAAAACTATAATTAACAACACGATGCCACTTAGCATGCAACAAGAAACTAAGCTACTGCACTCCAACATAGCAACAAAGCATATGGCAGTGATGTACATGAGATGCTTGAGAAAACATGAACACGGAGCTACGGCAAAATCCCAATAGAACAGGTTCAAACAAGCATGGCAAAAGTGCAAAAGATATCAGCTTCACAGACTTAGTGAAAATACTAACATGTCAAAAACAACATCAAGAAGCAAGGTTTAGAGCAAGGAAACGACATGCTACAGGAACATATCATAGCAAACCCAGGAATGGCATGATTCTACTAAAATCATAGATCAAAAACCCCTTAATGATCATGAGCCAAAAAGGCACACAAGATATGATGGCACCCATGTAAACATAGCAAGATTTATTAACAGTTTCAGACTTGGCAGAAAAACAGAGCATGGCATAAACAGAATTATGATAGCAGCTTTGCGAGCTCATGCCACTCACTACAAAGCATTGCATGACAAAATAAACATACCAACAACAAGATGACATGTTCATGAAGCTAACCATGTCAAGATAAAGTTAAAAGGATGAATGGATCACTAACAACAACCATGCCAATATTGATTAACAAGTAAACATTCCACCAGGAACATTTTATAGCAAAAGTAGAGCAAGAACAAGGCATTTTAGGGCACTCCATAATTGCAAACAGGGGCATGGGTGGATAGAACATAACCCCGTGTTCAAAACATCCTTACTGAAGTATCTCAAAATAAGCATGGATCACTATGTAGCATCAAGTTTACATGGCATCAAAAAAACAGCAGGAAAAGACTTAGCGAAATCCGAAGTCCCTGAAAAAAGCAACATCACGAAGCCTAGTTTGCATGCTTGTGCTAGTCACCACATAGGTCACAAAAATACAACACAAGCACCCCCGTAGATATGGCATGATCTAGTTCAAAACTCATGTAGACCTCAAGCTCATATGATGCACACATCAAATGCAGCAAAATGAAAAAACCTCATGATCTGATAATTACCAGCAGCTAACATTTTATAGCACTTTTGCATCAATGAAAATGGCATCATAAAAGACAGTATCATGCATGAAAATGCTTCTAACATGAAGAGCTCAAAGAGACGAACAATTCGACATATCATATGCATGATTTGGAGTCACGGTCATGGAGATGTGGCATGATGAACACAGGCATAAAAATACTACCAGGAAAAGACTTTGAAGAATTTCAACCTCTCAGGAAAGTCAACGGTACGGAGGGATCTAGGACAAAGTGGATCGGGACGGGGCGGTGCGTTTGGATCGGGGAATAGGTGGATCTCATCCACCTTCCCCGGATCCGGCGACGAGGGGCTCCGGCGAGCTCCGGCTCTGGCGAGACGGCAGCTGGCGGCGCAGAGGCGGAGAGGCGAGGGAGGTGTGGCGCGCGGGCGACGGGAGGCAGCGTGGCCGGCGAGCGGGGACTGGCTCTATCGCGTAGTACACCTGGGGCAGCGGGGACTCCTGACGAGCCGAGTTCTCCTGCCACAGAGTAGTTCGAACCCTCTTAATGGTGTCCGTGGGCTCAGCAGCCAAATAAAGGTTCTTCTTGAGAAGGCCGCTCTGTACTTCTCCTGCTAAGGCTGCTGTATGATCTTCTGTATGGAGGGAACATTTCATATTTCCGTTGACTGTTATGATGCCCCATGGACCGCGCATCTTGAGCTTGAGATAAGCATATTGTGGAACTGTGTTGAATCGAGCGATCGCAGTTCGTCCAAGCGGTGCGTGATAGCCACTGCCGAAAGGAACGATATCGAAGATTAACTCCTCGCTTCGGAAGTTGTCCGGAGATCCGAAGACAACCTCTAGTGTGATTGAGCCCATATAGCGGGCCTGTACACCTGGTATGACTCCTTTGAAGGTAGTCCTTGTGGGCTTGATCCGAGATGGGTTAATGCCCATTTTTCGTGCTGTATCCTGATAAAGCGGATTGAGGATGCAACCTCCGTCCATAAGGACGCGAGTCAGGTGGAACCCATCAATTATTGGGTCTCGGACCAGTGCGGCTGAGCCACCATGATGGATACTGAAGGATGATCCCGGCAATCAAAAGTGATCGGGCATGATGACCATGGATTAAATTTTTGGGCGACTGGCTCTATCGCGTAGATGTCCCTGAGCTGACGGATACTGGTTGGATGATCCCGGCGATCAAAAGTGATCGGGCATGACGACCATGGATTAAATTTTGGGGCGACTGGCTCTATCGCGTAGACGTCACTAAGCACACGCTTGCGTTCCCTCTTGGGGATGTGGGTAGCGTATATCATGTTCACCATTTTTACCTAAGGGGGAAACTTCTTCTGTCACCCTGTGTTCGGTTGTTGCGTCTCTTCGTGATCGTCCTTGCTTTGCGACCCCTTTTCCTTGTTTTCGGCGTTTAATTTGCCGGCATATTTAAAAACCCAGCAATCTCTATTTGTATGATTGGTTGGTTTGTCTGGGGTACCATGAATCTGGCACGGACGATCAAGTATGCGGTCCAAGATGGATGGGCCTAAATTGCTCTTTTGGAACGGCTTCGTCCTTCGACCGGACTTAGAGCCCCTGAATCCGGCATTGACTGCCGTGTCCTCGGTGTTATCACTGTTGTTTTGACGCTTGTATATGTTGCGTCGAGACTTGTCTTTGCTAGTTTTAGCTTCAATGGTGCCGGCGTCGCTTGCATTGTTTTTCCTACGGGCCAACCAACTGTACTTGCCCGCACAAAAGCGGGTCATGAGTGCCGTGAGGGCTGCCATGGATTTTGGCTTTTCTTAGACGAGGTGGTGAGTGAGCCATTCGTCGCGGATGCTGTGTTTGAAGGCTGCTAGGGCTTCGGCATCCGGACAATCGACGATTTGGTTCTTTTTAGTTAAGAACCTAGTCCAAAATTTCCTGGCGGACTGTCTGGGCTGTTGAACTATATGGCTTAAGTCATCAGCGTCCGAAGGTCAAACATATGTACCTTGGAAGTTATCGAGGAAGGCCTCTTCGAAGTCCTCCCAGCTGCCAATAGAATTTGCAGGAAGAATGTTGATCCAGTGCCGAGCTTGCCCCTTGTATTTTAAAGGGAGGTATTTGATGGCGTGGAGGTCATCGCTGCGGGCCATAAGAATGTGGAGAATGAAGTCTTCGATCCACACCGCGGAGTCCGTGGTTCCATCATATGATTCTATATTCACGGGTTTGAACCCTTCTGGGAATTCATGATCCAGGACCTCATGAGTGAAGCAATGAGGGTGTGCGGCACCTCTATATCAGGTCGTATCACGATGTAGCTCTGATGGAGTCCATCTGCAGTTTTCAGCACGCGCATGACTAAGTTTGTCACGTACGAACATGTGGCCGTCATCGCGTGTCGAGGCACGTCCTCGTGATCCGTAGATTGATCTAGTATGTCCTGCTTTATTGTTCAGGTTTTGCCGGAGGTCATATGTATGACCGTAGGCTAATTTACCTCTACCTGTGCGATGAGGCGGGGCTGGTTCGTTTTCGGCCCGAGTTGCCGTTTTGTCCCGACCACGTGGTGGTCGGTCAGCCGCATTGTACGATGGAGGTATGTATTCCGGCGCCTCCTCGTCAAACTGAGGTAGCAATTTGCGCTTTGGGTAGCTTTTGGTTGGGCGCTTGAGGCCGTATTCTTCGGCTTCTAGGACATCGGTGCATTTATCATTGAGCAGATCTTGGTCAGCTTGAAGCTGCTGCCAAGGACAGGTTCTTTAACAAGTTGAGCACACTGCCCAAAGGCGAGTGCTGGAAGATGTGTGTGGTGCTGAACTCGAAGATCGATAAATGATCAAGTTCGGCGTCCGCGGGCTCACATGGCTCGGAACTTATGGTTGGAGACGAGTCCGGAGTTCCAGTGACAAAGATGTCGTGAGAGGTTAAGTCTATGTGCGGTTCCAACGCCGTAGAATATGTGGCCTCCGTGGTGGGGTTAATCCTCTCGTCCTCGGATGGCGCGGACTGCTCTGGCTCTACGGCCAGAGAGGTTATAGGAGTGATCTCCTGGATGCGTTCTGATGACAGATTTAGGTCATGATCATCGGGGTGACTAGGGGTGGCAGCCACGGTCTCGAATCCGGCGAAGATGAAGTCGCCACGGATGTCCGCAATGTAGTTCAAGCTCCCAAATCTAACCTGATGGCCAGTGGTTTCGGGGATATACCCCGCGTTATTACCCGGCCGGAAGTATGACCCGACCGGGCTTGGCGTTTTCATTGGTAACCCACCGTAGTGGCGACTCACGAGCGTGGCGACTCACGGATGGCCCTAACGGCGGGTCAGATAGAAACTAGGCCCAAGGCCGAGAAGGCCGACTCATGTTATGGTGGGCCGGTTTACGAGGAAAGGCATCAGGAGTTTTCCCTTAAGGGGGCAGACTAGGATTCCACTTGTAATAGACTAGTCCTAATCCTAATAGGACTCCACATGTAACCCGCCCCTTTAACTTATATAAGGAGGGGCAGGGCTCCCCAAAGAGGGAGAAAAAAGAAACAATCTCTAGGGCTAGACACAAAGGGGGAGCCGGCTTATGTGGCGACTCTCTCATGAGTATAATGAGACCTAGCCACAAACAGCATGTAGGGCTATTACCAGATGATGTTTCCCGGGGCCCAAAGCTGTCTAAATCCTTGTCTTGTGTGTTGATCTACCCCGTGTCTCTCGATTCCAACCAACCCCTTCAAGCTATCGCGTAGATGCGTTGGCCTCACGACTAAGTCCTCACACTAGGACATCTGTCGTGACAATTCCACGACAGTTGGCGCCCACCGTGGGGCCCACGCATGATGGTGTTGAGTTCTTGAAGGGATCTCTCCCAGGGATCAAGAAATTCATGATTTTTCGGATGAAGATGTCAACGAGCAGTTGGAACAGTGCGAACAAGGTTGAGACAGAGATTTTAGGGTTGCATGTTTTGCAGCCGCCGCACACACCTAGACAGCGTGTTGGATTGCGAGTTGGATTGAATTGCTCGAAGCATCAAATCAAACATGGCCAATTGCTAGTGCTTATAGTCAAATAATGCAAAGAGCTGCTGTTAGGTGACCAAGAATCAGCCTGCAGGCCAACAAATCGCACGTCACGTGAAATCAAAACCAGGGAAATAGGCAAGAAAAAGAAGAGAACGACGTTTTCTCGGAAGGATTTTATGCGCCGTCGGAAGCAAACGCTCTGATCCGATCTGGCCTACCGAGCTCTTGCAAGATTGATGTGAAAAAGAAAAAAAAACGAAAAAAAGAGGGGCACGACCCAAAGAAGGACTTGGACGTTGACCTGGATTTCTCCTCTACCGATGTGGTCCACACCTTGTGAGGGAGTCCTGGATTAGGGGGTGTCCAGATAGCCGGACTATACCTTCGGCCGGACTCCTAGACTATGAAGATACAAGATTGAAGACTTCGTCCCGTGTCCGGAAGGGACTTTCCTTGGCGTGGAAGGCAAGCTTGGCGATACGGATATGTAGATCTCCTACCATTGTAATCGACTCTGTGTAACCCTAGCCCTCTCCGGTGTCTATATAAACCGGAGGGTTTTAGTCCATAGGACGGACAACAATCATACCATAGGCTAGCTTCTAGGGTTTAGCCTCCTTGATCTCGTGGTAGATCTACTCTTGTACTACCCATATCATCAATATTAATGAAGAAGGACGTAGGGTTTTACCTCCATCAAGAGGGCCCGAACCTGGGTAAAACATCGTGTCCCCTGCCTCCTGTTACCATCCGCCTAGACGCATAGTTCGGGACCCCCTACCCGAGATCCGCCGGTTTTGACACCGACTTTGGTGCTTTCATTGAGAGTTCCTCTATGTCGTCACTTTTGGGCCCGATGGCTTCTCCGATCATCAACGACGATGCGATCCAGGGTGAGACTTTTCTCCCCGGACAGATCTTCGTATTTGGCGGCTTTGCACTACAGGCCAATTTGCTTGGCCATCTGGAGCAGATCGAAAGCTACGACCCTGGCCATCAGGTCAGATTTGGAAGTTTAAACCATACAACGGACCTCCGCGGAGACTTGATCTTCGACGGATTCGAGCCGCAACCGAGCGCGCCGCACTGTCACGATGGGCATGATCTAGCTCTACCGCCGAACAGTGCCCTGGAGGCCGCACCCGCATCAGCTCCGACTCTTAATTCGGAGCCAACTGCGCCAATCGAGGATGGGTGGTTGGACACCGCCTCGGGGGCTGCAATCTCCACGACAATCGAGCCGAACATCAGCCCTATTCTCTGCGAAGCCCGTGACTCCAAGGAGCCGGACTCCTCTCCAGACTCCGAGCCCTCCGCGCCCCTACCGATCGAACCCGATTGGGCGCCGATCATGGAGTTCACCGCCGCGGACATCTTTCAGCACTCGCCCTTCGGCGATATTCTGAATTCACTAAAGTTTCTCTCTTTATCAGGAGAGCCCTGGTCGGACTATGGTCAACAAGGTTGGGATGCGGATGATGAAGAAATTCAAAGCCCACCCACCACCCACTTCGTAGCCACTGTCGATAATTTAAACGACGTGCTCGACTTCGACTCCGAAGACATCGACGGTATGGATGACGATGTAGGAGATGAACATGAACCAACGCCTATAAAGCACTGGACAGCCACCTCATCTCATGATGTATACATGGTGGACACACCCAAAGGAAGCGGTGACGAGGAACACAGGGATGCAACGAGGGATCGTTCACTCGAAAAGCAATCAAAGCAGCGATGTAAGCGCCGCTCCAAGCCCTGCCTCGACAAAGACAGCAGCCATACAGACCCAGCCATAGAGCAGGACGAGCCGGCGGACGACGAACATGCCTTCGAGCAACCGTCCGAACAGGGCAACTTGGATAAACAAACCGAACACCCCGTCCCCGGCGAAAACAACAGTCCGGACGACCTTATGCCGGATAGGCTCATGGAGCAGAAGAACCTCCACGAAGGGCTCGTCACTACTACGCGTAGCCTGAAAAAGTAGAAGCGGAAGATCAAAACTGCGGAAGATGCACTCAGAATCAGATGGAGCAAAGTACGCAACACCGCAGACAAATATGGCGACAGTCGCCGCACAAAAAGCTATCCAAAGCGAAAGCTACTAACTGAATTTGACGAGGAGGCCTTAGAGCCCCCACAGTCAAAAAATAGGAAAGCCACCCGGTCGGATAGACGACCACATGGCCAGCATGGAGCGGCAAGCGGCGACGCACCCAAGCCGGCACGCGATCCACCAAAGAATCCGCATCAAAAAGATGGCCCAGCCAGATCTATCTACGGGCCAAGAAAGCAAGCTCTAGTAAGCAATGCAACACAACAAATATCCGAACATCACGGCACACCCAAATACAAGGGTGCCGCACACCCCCTATGTTTCACCAATGAGGTGCTGGACCATGAATTTCCAGCGGGATTCAAGCCCGTACGACGGAACAACAGACCCTGGGGTCTGGATCGAGGATTATATCCTCCACATACACATGGCCAGAGGAGATGACCTCTGTGCCATAAAATACTTACCCCTCAAGCTTAAAGGGCCAGCCCGGCATTGGCTCAAAAGCCTTCCCAAAAACACCATTGGAAGTTGTGAAGAGCTTGAGGATGCTTTCCGGGCAAATTTTCAAGGGACCTATGTCCGCCCTCCGGATGCAGACGATCTCAGTCACATAACTCAACAGCCCGGAGAGTCAGCCTGGAAATTCTGGAACAGATTTCTTACTAAAAAGAATCAGATAGTCGACTATCCGGACGCCGAAGCCCTAGAAGCTTTTAAGCATAACGCTCGAGACGAATGGCTCGCTAGACACCTCGGCCAAGAAAAGACAAGAACAATGGCCGCATTAACAAGCCTCATGATCCGCTTTTGCGCAGGAGAGGACAACTGGTTGGCAAGATGTAGCACCAGCGACCCAAGTACATCCGAAGTTAGAGATGGAAACGGAAAACCCCGATGCAACAAGGACCAGCGCCGGAATAAGAGAAACAGCCCGAAGAGCACGGCGGTCAACGCCGGATTCAAAATCTCGCGGCAGAATCAGAGAAAGCTGCCCCTCAAGGATAACAGGGACGAGCTATCCAACTTAAACAAAATCTTGGACACGATATGTCAAATACACAGTACTCCTGGGAAACCTGCGAACCATACCCACAGAGATTGTTGGGTTTTCAAGCAATCCGACAAACTCAACGCCGAACGCAAGGGGCTCGACACACCAAGTGAGGACGACGACGAACCCCACAAGCAGAGCACCAGGAAACAAAAGGATTTCCCACAAGAAGTCAAAACAGTAAACTTACTTCACGTGACGAATAGAATGGCGCCAACAGAGATACGCGCCATATAGCCTATCCCAAAGGAGTCTCGCCAATGGTAGTTAAAACCGATGACCTTCGACCATCAGGATTACTCTAGAAGTATCCGGAACGCAGGCTGGACTGCCTTGGTATTAGATCCAATAATCGGCGGACTCCACTTTACAAATGTCCTGATGGACGGCGGCAGTGGTCTAAACATGTTATTCCAGGACACAATCCGCAACATGGGGATAGACCCAACAAAAATTCGCCATAGCAAAACCTCCTTTCAAGGGGTAACGCCAGGCCCGGATGCCCGTTGCATGGGTTGTCTCCGGCTATAAGTTATGTTCGGCTCCCCCGATAACTTCCGTCGCGAACAGCAAACTTTCCACATTGCCCCATTCTCAAGTAGCTATCAAGCACTGCTGGGACGCGAAGCTTTCGCCCGCTTTAACGCAATACCGCATTATGCATGTCTCACGCTTAAGATGCCCGATCCACGAGGCATCATCTCATTAAAGGGAAAACATTGAGCGTTCCCCCCGCGCGGAAGGCAATGCGGCTGCCTTGACAGCCCCACAATAAAGCGGCTTCACCAGCCAAAGCACCTAAACAGGTCGTCAAGACCACGGACACGGCTAGACGAGTCCGGCATAAACATACAATTGATAAAGGCTTAATAGCCGTATACCCCTGTACTAGGGGCTCCGCGCATATAAAACAAGAGACAATAAAGCTCAATTTTACCCATTTCGATTTATACTTCGTTTATTTAGTATAACTCATGTTCGGCACGATCTTTCCTAAACTAAGTTCCTCTCTTTTACAGATGAACACCGTGCTATGCCCGTCCAGGATACGGCACAACGGAGACACAGGCGCAGACGTGCAGCAGGGACCCGTCCCAAGGATTCTTTTTAGATTAAGACCCTGCGTAAACCTTTCTTACTGTCTCTTGCTGATACACATCCCCTGGTTTCTTGGTATAACCAAGGAGGAGGCTGGCGTTTTGGCATGTGGCCACGTCAGAGTTTTGCGCGTACCTGGACACTAGGGGCTTATTACTAAGGGCGTTATCCCGCCTGCCCTCATAAAGACCGAATACCTTAGGGAGTGTTCGGCGTCGCGAGTTTGGCCTTATATGCATCAGCTCCGGATCATGTCTTTGGTCAAATGTTGGGTTTGCCCAGCTCCTGTGTTTTTCTACCTTACGTTCCGCTCTATCGGCTAAGGCGGCACCAGGAGAACTACTGCGATTGTGCCTCGGTTCGGCCAGGCGAGCACCTCAGTAGAGAAAGCCGAAAACTGACTGTCATGATATAGCGTGAGACTGGTCAACCACTCGATGACTTACCGGAATCTTTAGGATTCCTCCGCATTAACGAAGGGCCGCTTCCCGGCCAGGCACATACGCGCCCCGAGTTCGGGCGAGCACAGGCGCCACCAGGGGCTATATAAGTAGCCTCACTGTCAAACTCCTATGGCTAAGTGAAAGTGATAAAGCATCATAGTCCGATTGCCTAGTTCGCTGCGCTATCACCTCCTTTGTAGGACCAAGATGTTGGATCAAGTGTGAAAATGCGCCTTCTGCGAACACCCCCGCATTATGTGTGTGGGGGCTGAAGCCGATGACTGCCATCTTTCAGATTATATATACATATATGTTAAACGGCCGCATTGGAGGTATTATAATACTTGCAGGCACAAGTATAAAAAGCTTCTACAATTTATCAAAATATTGTTTTACAATAATATATGCTATTCGAATATAGTATCCTTCGAGCACTGCGTCTCTATGAAACGAGCGCCTTGTAGAACTTCCTGAAAATAGTGCTCGGCAGGTACTCGGCTTCCATCCGGGTCTGGGGATGCAACAGCGGTGGCGTCCATTTCCGCCCAGTATATTTTCACACGGGCAAGAGCCATCCGCGCACCCTCTATGCACGCTGACCTCTTCATCGCATTGATATGCGGCGCCGCACCAAGGAACTGCTGCACCAAGTTGAAATAACTTTTCGGCTCTGGCCTCTCTGGCCACAGATGACTCATGACATACTTCATGGCGAGTCCGGACAACCTATTTAGCTCGGCCCATTCGGCCAAATGATCGGCTAATGACAGTGGACGCTCCGGATTGTGGAACTGCGACCAAAAGAGCTTTTCCACTTCGCAATCTTCTTGATCTCGGAAGTGTTCGGCCGCATCCGCGGCACTCGCTGCCAAATCCAGATAGGTGTCCGCTGTACTCCACATCCGGTCTAACGGAGCATGTTTAGGATCACAGAACTTCCTCCGCAGCATAAAGGGCTTTCCAGCCGTGATCTCCCGGGCTTGACGCAGCTCCTCCTTCATAGCTCTCATTGCAGAGCGAGCATCCTTGGCATCGGAAACGGCCTACTCCAGGTCCGTCTGTTCCGCCCGATCTTCTTTTTCAAGAAGTTTGCAATGGTCAACGGCGTTCTTTAGCTTCACAGCCATCTCGGTCATTTCCTTCTTGCTTCGGCAGTGAGCAGCCTGTTCGGCTTTCAGCTCTTCAATTGCCTTTCCGGCAGCTGCATCACTTTTCCTGGCTTGCTCCTTGGCTCGGGCAAGTTCCGCCCGAAGATTCTCCATGGCAGCAACACCATCTGCATCAAGCGCACACATTGTAAGATACTGGCATAAAGCTCCTCTTACCAGGTGCCGCCGGAGGAATTACATACCTTGGGCCTCGTCAAGCCGCTTGTTGACAAGCGCGATGTCGGCACCTGCCACGTCAAGTTGCTGCTTTAGCTCGGCAAATTCATCAGCCCGGCTTGACACCGGACACTTCGCCACCTATGTATGAAGGCGGCATATTAGACCTGGGATTATGATCCTCTGCGCGCTGTCACTTTTGACAACACACAGAGTCTCAGGGGCTACTATCTACACAGGGCACATCTTATTTATGGGCAACTGTCCAAAAAGGGTACATTATTTCATGTACCTCAAAACCTGTTAGCAAACTCCTGACGGCCTCGTGCAATCCGCTCTCCGTGGATGAAATCCTCTCAATCACCGTACCCATCAATGCACGATGCTCCTCTGAGATAGATGCTCGCCCTAGCAGATCCTTCAGCTCCTCCGACCGCGCACCAGACGGCGCCGGACTTGTCCGATGGCCCTTTTTGAAGGCCGGACGCGGAGGGCTTTGAGGGGCCATATGACTACCTTCCGGCCCTGCCGGATTCAGAGAAACCCTCCGCGACGATACCTCAGGGTCGCCCGCCTCGCAAGGCGGTACGGCAGGGGGAGGCGTTCCGCTCTCCATCATCTCCGGAAGAAGATCCCCCGAAGACGAGCTCTGCTGAGAAGGGCTAAGGTCCGAGCTACAAGGTAAATTTTCGATTACTTTTCTCAGATATAAAGTAAGGATTTCTCTCGTTTCTTAAAAATAAAACTCCTCTCTACTTACGACTCGGAGGTAGGCTGATCCCCTTGAGGGCATAATTCGGCCGAAGTACCCCCCAGCACAGGACCCTCTGGCGAAGATTTCTTCCTCCGCTTTGAGGCCATGGTCTCCGGGTCTTCAGAGGCGGTCCTCTTCTTCCCCCGAGGAGAGGAATTTTTGATTCCTCCCTTTCGGACAACCTCCTTCGAGGAGGCTGTAGCTTCCTTGTCCCCTCCCTCGCTTTCCTTTGAAGGCACAACCTCCAACATCCTGACTAGCACGGGACCCGGTGTGGTCTCGGGGAGGGGGGCCGGACACCTGATTAGCTTTGCTTTCGCTATCCACTCCTGTTTAAAGGACAGCTCTTTTAGGGGCAATTTTATGATAAATATACGAATAGCGAGTCCGGGCACAAGGCTACTTACTTGAGTATCCGGACGATTGCAGCTCAGACCTGCGTCCTCCGTAGAATCCGGGCACACTACTTGTGGTCCGAAGAACAATTTGTACATCTTCACGGGCGTCATGCAAAGAAAATGTTGGAGAACTCGTGGTCCCTCCGAGTTGAACTCCCACAGGCGGAGGGGGCGACGTTTGCAGGGCAGAACTCGGCGAATTAACATAACCTGCGTCACTACGACCAGACTGATGTCTCTTTCTAGGAGATCTCGGATGCGGCCCTGCAACAGGGGCATGTCCTTTGACGGCCCCCAGTCCAGCCCCTTATTGACCCATGACGCTAGTCGTGGCGGGGGACCTGAGCGGAAAGGAGGCAGTGCCACCCACTTGGTGCTCCTGGGAGCTGTGATATAAAACCAATCTCGTTGCCATAAGCTGGACTCCCCTGGAAAGAGCCCTCGGGACATGGAGCACCAACATTCTTGCTTATAAAAGTACCTCCGCACTCTGCGTGCCATCCCTCGATCATCTTCGGCTCTACTTGAAGGTCTTGAGCCATAGTCCTAAGTGAGGAGTAATACGGAGGAAGGCTTCACACGCGACGATGAATGAGGAAATATGGAGGATGGACTCCGGAGCTAAGTCGTGAAATTCCAGCCCATAATAAAACATGAGCCCCCTCACGAAGGGATCCGTCGGGAATCCTAGCCTCCGAAGGAAGTGAGACATGAACACCACACTCTCACCAGGCTTGGGAGTAGGAATGACCTGCCCTTGAGCAGGCAGCCTATGCGAGATTTCGCCGGTCAAGAACCTGACCTCTCTCAACTTCAGCACATCCTCCTCCGTGATGGAGGAGGGCATCCATCGGCCTCGAAGGTCGAACCCGGACATTGTCGAAGGTCCAAAGTGCCTGAAATCTGGATCCTTGGATGTTGGAACTCGAGGCGAAGGGCGAACTCGTTTGAGATTGAAAGAAAGGAGTAAGGCCTTGATCTCTTTATAAGAGGTTGAATACCAAGGGTCCTCACCGTGACCGTTTGGGACTCGCCTTTGATCGAGAAAACATACCAACGGGTACGGTTGGGTTACCCACGCCCGTATTGATGAGAATCCCGGAATAAGGGACATGATATCTGCTTTGACAAGACGTGCCAAGGAAACCGCCTTGCTAAACGCGCTGAGGTGGGACAGTAAAATGATTCGAATAGAGACTTGGCCGTGGTGTGATGTCACGCTACGGAATACGTCAGCAGATTAGATTTGTGTAAATATTATCCTCTCTATGGAAATATGTGGAAACTTATTTTGCAGAGCCGGACACTACCTTTGTGTTCAAAATCTTCTATGAAGTACTTGGAGGAGAAACCCGCCTTGCAATGCCGAAGACAATCTGCGCGCCGGACTCGTTGTCATTGAAGCCTGGTTCAGGGGCTACTGAGGGAGTCCTGGATTAGGGGGTGTCCAGATAGCCGGACTATACCTTCGGCCGGACTCCTGGACTATGAAGATACAAGATTGAAGACTCCGTCCCGTGTCTGGAAGGGACTTTCCTTGGCGTGGAAGGCAAGCTTGGCGATACGGATATGTAGATCTCCTACCATTGTAACCGACTCCGTGTAACCCTAGCCCTCTCCGGTGTCTATATAAACCGTAGGGTTTTAGTCCATAGGACGGACAACAATCATACCATAGGCTAGCTTCTATGGTTTAGCTTCCTTCATCTCGTGGTAGATCTACTCTTGTACTACCCATATCATCAATATTAATCAAGTAGAACATAGGGTTTTACCTCCATCAAGAAGGCCCGAACCTGGGTAAAACATCATGTCCCCTGCCTCCTGTTACCATCCGTCTAGACGCACAGTTCGGGACCCCCTACCCGAGATCCGCCGGTTTTGACACCGACACCTTGCCTAGCCAGTCCGCCTTTGGCTCGCGCGGCCTCGAGCCATAGCCTCACACAACACCTTCTACCGCCGGGGGGTCTCCAATCCAGCCCGCGTCCAGGACGACTGTGCCGGCCTTCCAACGCGGACGTGCGTCGAGCCGCCATTACCTTGATCATCATCGAGCCGCCATCGCATGGACATCTCGCCGCCACAGCCGGACATGGCCGTCCTCCAGCACCAGCTATGTCTCCTTCGGTCGTGCCATCACTGAGCCGCTATGGCCTTGCTTTACCTCTGCAGGCTTCACCGCCGTGCGGCCGAGCTACCGTGCTAGCATGCCGCCCCTGCTGTAGCCCTCGCCTCCATGGTCGCTGCACCACCGAATTGCTGGGAGGCCTTTACCCCCGCGGCTGCTGCGCTGCCCTGCCGGGTTGACACCACTATGTCTGCAAGATGGCTCTGAACCCCTATCGGGATGCCACTATCCGAGTTTTCCAAGCCACCAGCCTCCGACCTGCCTCTGAATCGCCTCTGAGCCACTGATGCTGCTCATTGCCACACATCAAAGTCCACGTGCAGGAGAGAGTACCTTTTCCCATCACGTCAAAAAAATATCATGATGAAGTAGATGCTAGATTGGTTTTTGTAATTTGATGTGCCTGGACAAGCGACTCCGGTTACCAGTCTGCTACGCTAATCATCCGAGAAAAACATTATTATTCAGTGGCGGTAGTAGCAATGTAGGCCGCATGCATCAGGTAGTACTGATGTGCATCAAGCCCATCAAAACGAAACCCAAGGCATCCAAAGGCAATCATTAGTTTGGAAAGGGGAAAAAGACAAAGAAGAACCACGTAGATGACGTGTATCTGTACGGACAATCTTTTGTGTCTGACTATGCTCAGCATCAGTATCCCGCATTCATCGATAACAAATATCAGGTGCTATTTTTTCTTTATTTTTTTCATCACATATATTAATTCATCCGAAGACAATTACTTTGTCCTACAATATTTTTATGCAGGAAAAATTATTCATGACAAAGGTATTGTTATACCGTGAACATGGAGCACGTGCCAGCATAATTTTGCACTGACGTTCTCCGTGCCATGCTGCTCGACGGATACACGTGCAAGTCGCCGCCCCCGTTGTTCGGTTTACATCTGTCCGCACCTTCGGCCGATTCTCTTGTCCATGCCGGCTTACAACGCTACGGCCGACTCTCCCGTCCGCACCGTCTTACAACGCCGCAGCCAACTCGCGCGTGATTAACTTCAGCTTCACCATAGTGATTATCAACTCCGCGGCGGTTAATTTCCGGCCTAGCACATCAGGTGAAATCCATCCAGTATATTTTTATATTATATATTGCTTTCTTTAAAAGAGAAATTACTCTGGCTTGCAAGTTTTCCAGTGTAGGACAAATTGTCTACTGCAAAAAAAGGGACTATTATATCACTGAGCTATTGGATAATTCATGCCGGTTTATATCACGACAGAATACCCCGCGTTATGACCCGACCGGAAGTATGACCTGGTCGAGCTTGGCGTTTTCATTGGTAACCCGCCGTAGTGGCGACTCACGAGCGTGGCAACTCACGGATGGCCCTAACAGCGGGTCAGATAGAAGACTAGGCCCAAGGCCCAGAAGGCCGGCTCGTATTATGGTGGGCCGATTTACGAGGAAAGGCATCAGGAGTTTTCCCTTAAGGGGGGCAGGCTAGGATTCCACTTGTAATAGACTAGTCCTAATCCTAATAGGACTCCACATGTAACCCACCCCTTTAACTTATATAAGGAGGGGCAGGGCTCCCCAAAGAGGGAGAATAAAGAAACAATCTCTAGGGCTAGACACAAAGGGGGAGACGGCTTATGTAGCGGCTCTCTCATGAGCATAATGAGACCTAGCCACAAACAGCATGTAGGGCTATTACCAGATGATGTTTCCTGGGGCCCGAAGCTGTCTAAATCCTTGTCTTGTGTGTTGATCAGTCCCGCGTCTCTCGATTCCGACCAACCCCTTCAAGCTACCGAGTAGATGCATTGGCCTCACGACTAAGTCCTCACACTAGGACATCTGCCGTGACAATTCCACGACAAGGAGCCTAGCTTTCGATCTGCTCCAGATGGCCAAGCGAATTGGCCTGCAATGCGAAGCCGCCAAACACAAAGATTTGTCCGGGGAGGAAAGTTTCTCCTTGGACAACGTCATTATTGATGATTGAAGGGGCCATCAAACCTTTTCGCGATAGCACAGTGGAACTCTCAAAGAAAGCACCTATGTCGGTGTCAAAACCGGCAGATCTCGGGTAGGGGGTCCCAAACTATGCAACTAAGGTCGATGGTAATAGGAGACAGGGGACACGATGTTTACCCAGGTTCGGGCCCTCTCTATGGAGGTAATACCCTACGTCCTGCTTGATTGATATTGATGAATATGAGTATTACAATAGTTGATCTACCTCGACATCGTAATGGCTAAACCCTAGAGGTCTAGCTTGTATGGCTATGATAATGAATCTCTCCTATCCGAACTAAGTCCTCCGGTTTATATAGACACCGGAAGGATCTAGGTTACACAAGGTCGGTTACAAAGAAGGGAATCTGCATATCTGGTCACCAAGCTTGCCTTACACGCCAAGGAGAGTCCCATTCGGACACGGGTACAGTCTTCGGTCTTCGTATCTTCATAGCCCATCAGTCCGGCCCATGGCTAACAGGCCGGACGCCCAAGGACCCCTTAGTCCAGGACTCCCTCAGCGGGTGCCAGCGCACGTAGTGTCCTCGTTTCCTCTTTGGTGCTAAAGGGGAAAGCGCAGACGAGGAGTCCCGAGGCATCAGGCAAAGGTTTCCATATTGGTGCAACAAGACCAAGATCAGTAGGATGGCAGGACAGAGGTCACCGTGGAGCCCAAGACGGCGTCACCACCAGAGCCTTTGGCAGGCGAAGACTACTTTTGGCAGGATAGCTTTACTACTTGTCTCCCTTCGAATTTGTCCATTGTGGGATCCCTTCCCGCTGAATATTTGGGAAGAGGAACAGGGCCTCTATAAATAGGACTAGCCACCACCATAGGAGGCACGCTGATTGGGACCTAGGTCGAATCCATAGCACCCCAACCACTCAAGTTCACCAAGCACAAGAACACCTCTCCTGGCGAGGCTGTTCTTCCCTTGTAACTGTTCATCCTCAGCCAAAGAGGCAATCCACCACACCACACTGGAGTAGGGTATTACACCACAACGGTTGCCCGAACCAGTATGAATCTTGTGTCTCATGTTCTTTGGGTTCGTCGAGCTAGGCCGTGAGATCATAGAGTGTGCGAGCTAGAGAGGGGGAGAGATCTTTGTGTGCACCCCAGTGTTCGAACCTCAAGGGTTTTGTCGGAACCCGAAATCCAACAATGCTTAACACTGGCACCAAATAACAATTATTCAGGTCTAAACTAATCCCGAAGGTAGATGTAGAGGTAGCATGCCAACGGCGATCACATCGACTTTGGAACCATTTCCCACGCGCATCGTCACCTCGTCCTTAGCCAATCTTCGCTTAATCCATAGCCCCTGTTTCGAGTTGAAAATATTAGCAACAGAACCAATATCAAATACCCAGGCGCTACTGCAAGCATTAGTAAGCTACACATCAATAACATGTATATCAAATATACCATTCACTTTGCCATCCTTCTTATCCGCCAAATACTTGGGGCAGCTCCGCTTCCAGTGACCGGTCCCTTTGCAGTAGAAGCACTCAGTCTCATGCTTAGGTCCAGACTTGGGCTTCTTCACTTCAGCAGCAACTTGCTTGTCCTTCTTCTTGAAGTTCCCCTTCTTACCTTTTCCCTTCTTGTTGAAACTGGTGGTCTTATTGACCATCAACACTTGATTCTCCTTCTTGATTTCTACCTCCGCAGCCTTTAGCATCGCGAAGAGCTCTGGAATTGTCTTATCCATCCCTTGCATATTATAGTTCATCACGAGGCTTTTGTAGCTTGGTGGCAGTGATTGAAGAACTCTGTCAATGACACTATCAACCTGAAGATTACTCTGAGAATGTGCTCAGTGAAAGAATTGTTCTCCTACATTTTGCAGTCGCAGAACTTATTGGAGACTTCATATCTCTCAATCCGGGCATTTTCTTGAAATATTAACTTCAACTCTTGGAACATCTCATATGCTCCATAATGTCCAAAATGTGATTGAAGTCCCGGTTCTAAGCAGTAAAGCATGGCACACTGAATTATCGAGTAGTCATCAGCTTTGCTCTGGCAGGTGTTCACAACATCTGGAGTTGTTCCTATAGCAGGTTTGGCACCTAGCAGTGCTTCCAGGACATAATTCTTCTGTGCAGCGACTTGGATAATCCTCAAGTTACGGACCCAGTCTATGTAGTTGCTACCATCATCTTTCAACTTAGCTTTTGCTAGGAACGCATTAAAATTCAACGGAACAATAGCACAGGCCATTTATCTACAACAACATAGACATGCAAAATACTATCAGGTACTAAGTTCATGATAAATTAAGTTCAATTAATCATATTGCGTAAGAACTCCCACTTAGATAGATATCCCTCTAATCATGTAAGTGATCATGTGATCCATATCAACTAAACCATGTCCGATCATCATGTGAGATGGATTAGTTTTCTATGGTGAACATCACTATGTTGATCATATCTACTATATGATTCACGCTCGACCTTTCGGTCTCAGTGTTCCGAGGCCATATCTGCATATGCTAGGCTCATCAAGTTTAACCCGAGTATTCCTCTTGTGCAAAACTGGCTTGCACTCATTGTATGTGAACGTAGAGCTTATCACACCAGATCATCACATGGTGTCTCGGCACGACGATCTGTTGCAACGGTCCATATTCAGGGAGAACACTTATACCTTGAAATTTAGTGAGAGATCATCTTATAATGCTACCGCCGTACTAAGCAAAATAAGATGCATAAAGGATAAACATCACATGCAATCAATACAAGTGATATGATATGGCCATCATCATCTTGTGCCTTTGATCTCCATCTCCAAAGCACCATCATGATCACTATCATCACCATCTTGACACCTTGATCTCCATCATAGCATTGTTCTCGTCTCGCCAACTATTGCTTCTACGACCATCGCTACCGCTTAGTGATAAAGTAACACAATTACATGGCGATTGCAATTCATGCAATAAAGTGACAACCATATGGCTCCTGCCAGTTGCTGATAAGTGTTACAAAACATGATCATCTCATACAACAAATTATATGTTATCACGTCTTGACCATATCACATCACAACATGCCCTGCAAAAACAAGTTAGACGTCCTGTACTTTGTTGTTGCATGTTTTACGTGGCTACTACGGGCTTAGCAAGAACCATTCTTACCTACGCATCAAAGACCACAACGCGGTATAGTTATTGCTTTTTGATCTTCAGAAAGAACCATGTTCACTGAATCTGATTCAACTGAAGCTGGAGAAACTGACACCCTCCAGCCACCTGTGTGCAAACCACGTCAGTAGAACCAGTCTCATGAACGCGGTCATGTAATGTCGGTCCGGGCCGCTTCATCCAACAATACCGCCGAATCAAGAAACATCTAGTGACGGCAAGCAATATGTATATACCCACGCCCACAACTCCTTTGTGTTCTACTCGTGCATATAACATCTACGTATAGACCTGGCTCGGATGCCATTGTTCGGGAATGCGGTATTTGAAAAAATTTCCTATGATCACGCAAGATCTATATAGGGATTAATAGCAACGAGAGGGGAGAGTGTGTCTACGTACCCTCATAGACCGAAAGCGAAAGCATTGAGTTACGCGGTTGATGTAGTCGAACGTCTTCGCGATCCAACCGATCAAGTACCGACCGCATGGCCCCTGCGCGATCTGCACACGTTCAGCTCTGTGACGTCTCTCGAACTCGGCTGAGAGAGAGTTTCGTCAGCACGACGGCGTGTTGATGGTGATGACGAAGTTACCGAAGCAGGGCTTTGCCTAAGCACTACGGCAATATGACCGAGGTGGAAATCTGTGGAGGGGGGCACCACACACGGCTAAGAAATCCGTATATAAAGGAGTGCAGGAGGGGGCCGGCCGGCCTCATAGGGCGCGCCCCAAGGGGGGAATCCTACTCCTACTAGGAGTAGGTTCCCCCTTTTCTAGTCCAACTAGGAGGGGGAAGGAAAGGGAAGAGGGGAAGAAGGAAAGGGGGCCGGCCCCCCTCCCCAATTCGGATTGGGCTTGGGGGGCGCCCCTCCTCTTGGCCCCCTCCTATCTCTTCCACTAAAGCCCATGAAGGCACATTAACCCCCCGGGGGATTCCGGTAACCCCCCGGTACTCCGGAAGATGCCCGAACTTATCCAAAACCTTTCCGGTATTAAAACATAACCTTCCAATATATCAATCTGCATGTCTTGACCATTTCGAGACTCCTCGTGATGTCCGTGATCACATTCGGGACTCCGAGAAACCTTCAGTACATCAAATAACATAACTCACAATACATATCATCATCAAACGTTAAGCGTGCGGACCGTACGGGTTCGAGAACTATGTAGACATGAACGAGACTCATCTCCGGTCAATAACTAATAGCGGAACCTGGATGCTCATATTGGTTCCTACATATTCTACGAAGATCTTTATTGGTCAAACTGCATAACAACATAAGTTGTTTCCTTTTTCATCAGTATGTTACTTGCCTGAGATTCGATCATCGGTATCATCATACCTAGTTCAATCTCATTACCGGCAAGTCTCTTTAATCGTTCCGTAATGCAATATACCGTAACTGACTCATTAGTCACATTGCTTGCAAGGCTTATAGTGATGTGCATTACCGAGAGGGCCCAGAGGTACCTATCCAATAATCGGAGTGACAAATCCTAATCTCGATCTATGCCAACTCAACAAACACCATCGAAGACACCTGTAGAGAATCTTTATAATCACCCAGTTATGTTGTGACGTTTGATAGCACACTAAGTGTTCCTCCGGAATTCAGGAGTTGCATAATCTCATAGTCATAGGAACATGTATAAGTTATGGAGAAAGCAATAGTAATAAACTAAACGATCATAGTGCTAAGCTGACGGATGAGTCATGTCAATCACGTCATTTTGTAATGATGTGATCCCGTTTATCAAATGACAACTCATGTCTATGGTTAGGAAACTTAACCATCTTTGATTAACGAGCTAGTCAAGTAGAGGCATACTAGTGACACTCTGTTTGTCTATGTATTCACATATGTACTTAGTTTCCGGTAAATACAATTCTAACATGAATAATAAACATTTATCATGATATAAGGAAATATAAATAACAACTTTTTTATTGCCTCTAGGGCATATTTCCTTTAGATGGCCCTAAGCGTAGCCCTACACCGGGCTAAGCTAGTAGCCTGGCTAGGCATTCAAAGCTTGGTCAGTGAAGTGTGCCACAAGTCCAGCTTCGCTAGCTGACGTGTGTCCTGCCAGCTCGTGGAGGCAGCCCCTGTGTGCATCATGGATGACGCTAGGGCCCTCCTCGAGGATCTTCTGTGACAACTACTTCATTGTCACCTATAAATTTTTACATTTTTGGGTTCATCTTTTTATCATGACATCATGACTTTCTTTTTATTACATAATGTATTCATGGTCAAGCGGGCGCATATGTTCAATATATTGAACATACCCTATATTTTAATACTCCATCATAAGTCACCCATCGAGATATGCTTGTTATGAACCGAAGTGGGGGATGTGTCCAAATAACATCATGACCGACACCGGTCCTGCATCAAGAATTAGTTGTCCTACCGCAGGACCTATCCATCGCGCGATGTTGCCTCAATAATTAAGATAATGAAATTGAACAAGAGCTTTGAGCATGACTACACCTCACGAATCCCCAAGGATTGGATCTATGTTACCCTACTGAACCTTATTGTCACTCGTGTTCGGTATAACACTTCATGTTCTCCTTGCTCCTAGCCTCACTGGTGCTCATTTCCAAGATCCTAGGTACCTACAGGGATGAAGATTGCGGACAAGACAAGAGACATCTATGAAAAAAATTATTTCACACATACAGGATGATAATTCAAAGCCCTTCCATTGATTCCCACAACAAATACATAGAGTTGCAAGGCTTATGCCTCAAACCATCCCTTACCGAAATACTCACACGGATATTAGGTCGCGAGAAGTAAATGTTGAAAAACACATCTTGAAGATTGATTGACTGCAAATATGACTTATGATGGATGACTCGTGCGATGCACGATTACAAGTATGAACTAGATGAGGAAACATTATGGTGGTGTTAGTGGCAATGGAGATGGAAATGGCACCCGCTAGGGTTTGTCGATGATGATGAAGATGGTTCTGTTCTAGCTTCATTCGACTCCCTCCATTTGACATTTCGATGGGGTCCCCTTTATAAAAGTTGTCCAGGTAGATGACCTATCTTGGTTTCCATGCCATACGGGTGCTTGCGCCCATATGGATCGCCGTATTTTGCCCTGTCTTCATAGGTGCGCCTCTTGGTGATTTCTTCTTTCTTCATTTCCATTCCCTTGTATATTCACATGTGATTTCTTCCCTTTTTAGCTTATTTTCCATGGAAACACATCAAAGATAGGATTTGTGGAACCTTTGCATTCATTAGTCACTAGTAGTGATATTAGAGCGAATATCTCTTTTTAAATGAAATATCTCGGTTTAAACAAGGGTGAATGAGTGTAAAAATATCACTCATCAATGTCCAACGTGCATAACCATCAGCAAACCTCCTCTTGACCAAATGATATTTCAATTATTCTTTCGTTTCGGTCATTCTCATGTTTTCACATCTATGACATGGACAACACGACATTCATTTGCCATTGACCTCCATGTGTTGGATGGTGAACTGAAAAAACCATTCAACCTTCTCGGCTAAATCATCCATCACCTACTATCACACATTAATCTTCATTCATTTTACACCAAAAATAAAAATTAGCACTTCCATAGGTTGAACGATATTTACATGGAGAAAACAAACGGCAGTGATGACCGACCTTGGACACACATGCAATTTTTTTGTGAGATAATGCATTGATAAATAAAAAGCTTCCATCAATAGGTTTCGGAGAGGCCTTATGAACCAAGACTACACCAAACTAACGGGACACAACAACCTAGACAAGCAACTCACCTCCTTAGGAGGTAGTCAAAATGGTCCGAATACACATGGATGTTCTAGAAACAAACACGGGCACACACAAAGGCTGACCAGCAAAATACATAGTCAGAGATAACATTAGTCATTCTAACATTTTGACAGTTAATCCATCATGTACTAACTTCAAAACATGCTCTTATAGTGATATACTGTATAACATTGTTTGGTCAGTT